>NC_089275.1:31477615-32077615 GCF_963678975.1 Dysidea avara | reverse complement strand
CAACATGATATACAATAGCTGTAGGTAATGCTAGTTAATGCCCCTAGGCAGAGCTATAGGGGTGGGAATTTTGCCCTTCCATCACAGTACTGTCAGTAGTTCTTCTCGTAGTTCTTTGCCCGGCCATCATCAACTGCTGTCAAAACATTAGTCTTCTCCCCCAGACCCTTCCTCAAGCACGCTTATCACACAAAAATAATTTAATTAGTTTAGCAGTGCACAAATAATTCTTGACAGCTTATACTATATTAAGTACACGTACCGCATTGTTGAACCATGACATACCACCAGAATCCAGCGACAACTATCACATGATCTATTTAGGGGAAATCTCGTGGAAAGTCCCTGATCACCTCAAGTGGACACACGTGATACGCGGTTTTAAATTGTCTATCAGAAACTCGCTCCTCGTGAGAAACTACAATGTTTGAGCAACGCTTAAAGAAAGAAGTAAGAGTCTAGAATACTGAAGTACTCAATGATTATATGTCGGTATTGGAGGCTAACAAAACGAGGAGTGAAGTTCGCCCCAGTGTGTAAAGTGCCACATCGCCCGCAATCGCCACAAACTGATTAACTGTGAGGGTTTTGGGCTCGGTTTTTGGACCTGTGCAGAGCTGAGAACTTCTAATGCTACTAAGACTAAGTAGCAGCAAATGCTGGTATTACCTCATGGCGAGATTGTCGACAAGGTGTACAGACCAACTGCCACCTGCCACTTACATCATCAGAAGTCCAGGAACTTTGGTGGCTGCAGATTGAAGAAGTAACTAGCAAATGTAACGTGAATAATGTTTGTATGTACTCATTCACACTGCACACTGGTCTAAATGACAGAATTGATGTACAGTGAAACCTGTCTAATCAGGTCTCTGTGTAGTCTGTTAAATCCCCAAATGTGTCGTTTGTGTAGAAAGTGACAGATTTTTTAGGTGTAATAGCTATATGTATTAAATGCCCACCTTTCAGTTTTTACAGGTATCTGGTCATAGTATGTGGCTCACCCACTAGCAGTAGCAGTTGGATATGGTCATGGTACATGACAAACTTGTGACCAGGCAGAAACTGAGTGTGATGAATTTCAGGTTAGTTTATATTAGTGTTGCACCGATATGAGATTTTGCTGATATTCCGATAACTGATATTTAGGCACCGGCCAATTATGCCAGTATAATGTAAAGCATAATAGGTGACCAAAAGCATCAAGCATAATGCCAGCATAATAGGGACGATGTTTGAAAAATTAATTAAATGTGCAATACGCTCGCCTGAAAGAAAGCAAATATTCACTGCCAATAGTATTATTAGTGCATTTTATAATTAAAAACACGTAATATAACTTATTAAACCGTTTCTTTGTTGGTGATTCACATTTTGCAGAAATAAGATCGAGATACTCTAATAGAGCATTCACTTACTCTAATAGAGCAGTCAGGAAGGCTGATATACTCTAATAAAACAGTCAGTTCTACAGCATAATATTGATTTTGAAAGCATAATTTTGAGCATAATAGGCTTAATTTTTGAGCAATGCTCAAAAGCATAATCGGTAAAATTTTGGGCATAATAGGCCGGTGCCTACTGATATTGAATAATGTTTTCAAGCCAATAAATGTAGCTGATCCGATATATAGCAGATCATATCTATTTTGTAGCAATTTTTACTAGAAATCTGATTGTGAAGGACCAATTTAGCTTGTTTGTAGCAGCAGTATTTCTACAACAACAGCTAACAGTATGCTTAAGCAGTAGAACAACATTTGTGATGCAAGAAATGCAACTAAATGCATTTGTAGACATCATTTGGTGTACATGATCATGTATTTTTAAATAATACACATATCTGTATCTGCTGCTTTTTTCAGTATGGTGCCGATTCGATACCGATATACAAAAAAACAAGCCGATAAATGGTTTTTCTGGTAACCGATCCAATTATCAGTGCAACACTAGTTTATATATAGAGGAATTGTACCACCTATTGTGTTCCTTTTGTAGTTCAAGTATACATGGACTGTAGTGACATATCAAGGGTGTTGTGAATTTCCAGGTCAGTCTACATACTGAGGAATGTATAGTTTATTATCTCAGGTATGTTTTCTGAATTTCCAGGATCAGACGTACATACTGTTGTGGTGCAGCCAAACTTTAATACCCCGGTCAGTTTACATGTGGTGCATAGTGATATTTTCCAGTACCCAGGTTTTAGGCATATTGTATTTAATACCCACTTGTTGGTTTTTGTAGGCCATCTGGTTGTAGCAGTTCAGCCAGTAGCAGTTTGATGTGGTCTTGCGTAACTTGGAACCATACAGGAACTCAGATCAAAGAGAGTGTCATAAATTCAAGTTAGTTAACATACAGAGGAATTGTGTTGTTGCAATTCTCCCTCATCTGGATACCCATTATCCAGACACCTCTATTATCCAGACACCTCCATTTCAGAAACCTCTATTATCTGGGCACCTCCATTGTCTGCACAGCCTAAATTATTCATGTGGCTTGTAGTTTATTGACCATAATGAAGTTTGCAGTTGAAAGCTGTTTGATGGCTTGTTTATTCTACTAATGATAACTACCACTTGGTTGCTAGGTGATAATGTATTTTTACAGCTAGGGGAGGGACCATGAATGCTCTGTAGTGACTTTAATTCTGCACACTAAACTGCATGGCACTAACTGATAGCAATAACTTTACTTCGCTTTAGTACAGTTCCTTTCTGATACAGTAGTATGTACAGGACTGCCCAGATAAGAGAGGTTCCATTGTACTCAGATTGTAGGTGCATTGTATTTGATGCCTGCTTGTCACTCTGTAGTTAAGTCATGAGGATCCACCAGCCTGGTATGTTAATTTTTTGTACTTTCTCTTTTTACTCAGTGCCTGCTTGTTAGGGGACTGGTCTCTTGTGTCGTCAGATATCAAGCAAGTTCATTTGGTGCTGAAGGTTAACGAAAACGATTAGATCAAGGATTAGATCAACATTGACACACACTGATTCACCGTGTCGATGCAATGGGTATTTTAGACATATGTGTAAGCAGTGCCAATTCACCGAGACCCGTTAGGTGAAACTTCTAGTAGCTCAAATTCCAGTATTATCTCGTGGCAGGATTGTTGACAAGGTGTACAAACCGAATACTAAATAACCGTGGCTCTGTTATCATTTGTGATCTCAGATATTTCCAGATTATACTGTTGTGGTGGGACCAAAGTAATATCAGGGTCAACAATGAGATTCATCTGGCCTGGTAAGATCTTAGCATTATTGTTTATGATCTCTTGATTTTCCAGGATGAGGCATACAGTTGTGATAGGAATAAACTAATTCATAGGTTATGTGACTATCGCATTTTATAATCAGAATTTTACTGTTAATATCACAAACACTTAATGTGATGTATTTTGTTATGTAACATGTAAATTAAGTGACATGCATGATGAAAGCCACAATGAGAGTGGTTAGGGTGGGTAATGCTATGTAGCTAAGAGCTCTACCAGAAGCTTGACAAGCAGACAAGCGAGTTGACAAGTCACAAATGTTAAACAAGTTCAATACACCATGTGTGGTATGGCACAAGAAATATGCTTGAAACACCTTCTCTAGTGACTGTACATTCTTCATGCTTTCACACCTTATTTATAAGACATCTGCCAATTATCAACTCTCGCATGAGGCGTGGCACTAAATGGAGTTTAAAAGATTTCCGCTTAAAACGCCTTCCCTAGGGAACTTACGGTTCTGCACACTTTCACAACTTGTTTATCAGACAATAGGGCTTGTGTCCACATCGTGTCTTTAAAAGTCATTGTAGGAATTAGAGGTTTGATCGAAGAAAATACGCGTATGGACAAACCAGAATTAGATAATGTCAGTGCTATACGGACTATACAAACACGGCTATGTTGACTGATATAACGTGACAGTAAGTGTAACATAAGGTAGAGAAATAAAGTTAAATATGTGTAAATACGCCTATTTTTATATTTTTGCGAGGTCGCAAGACAATAATGATAATGATGACGACTCTTAAAGATTTTTTTTACACGTAACGCAATACAAATCTATTGAGAGATGTTGCATAATCCAGGGCTAATATTGCAAAACTGTCCTTACACGTAAATAACTCACAGTAGGGGCCGTGTGTCTTTTAATTGGGTGTGCGCTTCGTAGTTTCTTGGCCACCGCGACTCACTACTGTGAGTCTTGATAGCTAGAATGTTAAGAGGTCTGCATGGTCTCCATACTCAGCAGTGTAGCAAGCTACTTAGCTACGTATGTGTAGTTATAATATGGAGATACAGTTAGTGGAGGGCAACTATCATCATATTGTTAGCAGGTACGTAGTTACCTTTTTTGGTCTTAGACTTCACAGCTAGGTTAAAAAGTGTGGAATCTCCCTTTAAAAGTCTGTATCCACCCCTGGAACTGGATACAATCATGAATTTGCAGATATCTAGTTAGTATACCACTTATAGTAGTACCAGGATTGAAGCTCTTCTGAAATCCACTTCTGTGGCATCTAAATATGCTGCTGAAAGAAAGTATTGATATGGAAAATAACGCCTCAATATGGTTTTGTTGGATGAAGAAGAAGATAAGCAGCCTGATTAAAGATAAAAGAAAAGACAAGGACCTACACTTGTCGGAACCCCAAAAGGCACATCCCCCTGACTGGTGAGTGTGTTATTATGGTGTAAAATGGTGGCTGTGCACTGCTTCGCTTGGTCTCTAGCCTTGGGACTGTGGTCAGGCAGTCAGGCAGTCAAGAAGTGAGATTAAGGCCACTCCAAATGAGACTGTAGTTTCGCCTGCATCATGGGCACCCGCATTACATCTAATTATTGTCATTATTTTTCATGTTGCTTTGCTAAAAAGCACAATGAAATCTAAGAAATGAATGGTTCTGGTAGTTGCTAGTGTGCAAAGAAACCATTTTGATGACTTTGAAATCCTCTAAAGATTAAGATACTCTAATAGAGCAGTCACATCTTTATTATACAACCAAGTACTAAAGATAATACGAAATGCGGTTAAAATTATGTCATAAATAAATAATAAATAATGTTCTCGAAAACTACGAGGTCTAGAGACATGACTTAACCGTGGATAGATTCGCTTGTGAACGAAGGCACAAGTGTATAATCGTTTCACCAGTTTGTGCTGATGACTTGACCATGCGTGTAATTCTATATAATGCCCAGTACCATACCCTTGCTTAATTACAGATTGTGCGAAGGAGAAGATTAGTGATGTCCGTGTAGTGACAGCGGAGAGCCAGAGGCCACTTTACACGTAAACAAGAAGATTACAAGTAAGTTTTTATGTTGAACGTCTCAAGTCTCCATGCTAGCTGCCAGTGGATTCATTCACAAGAATATGTAATTAAACAATACAAGAAAACATTAAAAAATATATACCATGCATGCACACTCTTTACAATACAGTTACATATAAAATACAAGCAAACAATCTTGTCGTGTGCAGCTGGCATGGCGAACTTCCTTTGTGTTGGTGTCAGGCAATTCAATACGTGCTTAATCTTTATTGCCTTCACCTGGCTTAGCTACTACTAGGCTCGGGCTGGCTTGGCTGTCTTCCTTTATCTGGTTCATCTGGCTTGCATACTCCTACAGTATTGTGTAGCTATCTCCTGCAAGTTGTGTATGTATAATTATAGTGTGTCACCCATCACTGTGCCATTGCTATACACCACTGATGAACCTTATTTAGCTATAATTGATGTTGATATTGTGCTATATATTGGTTAATAATTTTTATCTGGTGATATTGCCTATAAATGTATTGCTGCATACAATACTGCAATAATGTATAGTTCTCTCCTGTATGTTTTGTATACATATACTGTGTTACACATCACTTTGCCATTACCATACCAATGATGTACTGGCACTTAGCTACTGGTGGCCTTTAGTTACGATGCCACTATTGTGTTATATCTGTCACTACCGTGACATATTGAGTTGATTTGGGGATCGTACCTTGACCACCAAATAGCCTCACCAGGGGGCTGTCACGTTGGTGTATGTACTTGGTTGAATGTGACGTGGTCCTAGATAACAAATAATGATAATAAGCTTCCTGCCTGCGCACCGAATAATGAAAATACCAGGAAGGGAAACTACAGTCTCATTTGGAGTGGCCTAAAATTTGAGTTTTGGCGATTTAAAAAAAATCTATATCTGGTAACCTGTAAGTGTTTTCATATAGCTATTTAATGCTATATATGGTCTAGTACTATTCCGATCTGTAAAGGTGATTTTCGTCACATGTTTCTAGGATGATTTTTAAAAGTGGAATTTTGGGTGGCGTGGTAAATTTTTGGGGCATTCCCTACTTAAACGGTACTACTATACCATTTGACAAGGTTAATGTTGGGAGGTAAGTAATAGTTGTATCATGTATCTGAGTGATTTGCCTGATATGTACACCCAAGCTCGAGGGCCGTTAGGCCCGAGAGCGTGGGTGTACATATCAGGCAAATCACGAGGGCACGTGATACAACTGATATGTACCATGTAGGCCAATAGCCTACTGTGGTGGGCGACTAATCACCCAAGCCAATACGAGGCAATCCGCTGGATTTATTATATAGAGAATCTTGTAAAATTCGATTATGGGTCAGCAACAAGTAACGTTGCAGTTACGTTTGTTAACATAAACGGGCAAATCCTATGAATATCACGGAAACACTCAATATTGTTATTTAACAAGCGTTTCAAAGTTGCTACATCGTTTAACCACTGTTTACAATGTTTTATAAACATCCAGAGGGGTAAGCTTCGCTGTAGAGTGGTTACCTCGTGATATATGAAAAGTGGGCGTGGTACGTAATCAAACACGCGGACACACGATTGTAAATTAACCATGACACTAGTTCTCACCTTAAACTTCCGTTTGTCAACTCATAGGGTGGTAAGGGTATCGAATCGCCTTCGTATGAGTGCTGTAGAATGCAAAATCAGGTTCATGGTTTTCATCATGTGAGTAATAATAAACTCCCACAATCGAATACTGCCAGGATTCTTATAAAAACAAACAACGTTACCTCATCAGATATCAAGGCCATGGTACATAAATGTACCATGGCCAGCCATGGTTTATTTTAAATGTACCATAGCCAGCCATGGTTAGCCATGGTTTAACTTAAATGTACCATGGCCAGCCAGGGTTTATAAGATATGTAACCTGGAATTTGCCTTTGAAGTTAGGTGGTTTCATGGTACATTCATGCATGTGCAGGTGATATTATTACTTACTGACAGCTAATGTGATGTAGTAGTTGATGACCAAGTAGACACATTTGGGATTTACAGTGCAAGGTAGATACAGAAAAGAGTGAGCATTAGACACTCACTTACATTAGTAGATTTAATATCCACCATGGCTCATTGCCGTATGTGACTAACTTGTTTGTTGGAATCTATGGGCATCTGACTTTACAAATGCAATGGCTTGCTTGTATGGGTGTTGCCAGGCCATCTGTACATGTGCGTAATTAAATGTTGGTATAGTGCAAGATGTCAGACATGACCAAAACACAAACCCCCACAAACAATTGAGAATAACGCCAGCTGTGATTTATAAAAAAACCACCAATTTTTCACCAGCCATATAAACATATTGAAGATCAACAACTTTTCAAATCAAAATTCTAACCCCTTAAATTGGGAGAGCATAATGTACGCTTTATTAGAATAATTATTATGTTTGTCACTTTTTTAGAAATTTGGTTTTACCTACTAACTGTGACTTTACAGTGAAGGTTCTTTTTGTTAAGACTTACATTTTGTAAGACAGATTTTTAGATTTTAATTTCATTCTGTATTTGTAGAGAAACAAGTTGATGTTATGCTACCTCTAAAAACCAGGCGCCATGCAGTTATCTGATTCATCTGGAATTAACCATAGATAGTATATGCTACTATGAATTAACCAACTATGTATTACTATTTTGCAATAGGGTAGTTTTGGTTGTACAGTAATATTATTAGCTAATTCTCATATTTCGTAATTCATGAAATTTTTGTAATTTATTCAATTACGTTGCTATGCACTGCTAAGGAAGCGCTTGTTAAACAAACCGCTTTAGCCAACATATTACGCACAGAAGTATCTTCTAAACTGTTTTATAGTTTGACCATTGTGTTTTTACCACAAATTCTCTTGACAAAGCCTCATAGCTGCTCTTCATTTTCATTCGCGTGTGTAAAGGATACGCCCCCTTTCAACTCGAAGTGATAGGCTATTCCTGGTAGTCTGCATTATTGTTTTCTAGTTGTTAAACGCCTGAAAACCTCAAAGGAAGGTAGTTTTCAAAGCCTGAGAAAAGTCACCATGCCCGTATTTCAGTCCACTGAAAAGAAACCACCTCAGAGCAAAGTGCACCTGTGTAGAAGTTTAATACAGACTTCATTTTGCTTTTACTTCTTACGTAAAAGCTGCTTTTACTATTATTTAACCATTTTGCTCACGTGGGTGCGTACGGACAAACATAGATAGGTAGATAGGTACACACACACACTTTTACGAAAACAATTTCAGTAAACCAGGCGCGCGTGCCTGCAGCCGGCTGTGGGCAAGCGCCTGGTTTAAAAATACAAAAATACTCAGTGTACGTTTTCTCAGTAACCATTCAGAGTAATGCCTCACATTTCTGGGCAGAAACATATGTCACAAGATATGTGAAAATTTGATTTGATAAGACAGATTTCTTAAAATCAAATCTAAAGAGCATTAATTTTATGATGACATTTGTATTTTTGCTGCTACCCATGCAATACTAAATCAATTGTATCTCTAATATCTCCATATATGGAACCGCCCTCACTAAGTTTATGTATGTCCTATGATGGGTTATGTTGAGGTCACATCATTACAATGTAGAAATTTTTACATAAAATTTTCATGAATTTTTTTTCATTTTTGGTCATTTCTAACATCTCGCACTATACCATTTCCAGCTTAGATAGGCTATTTACTACATGCATTTTGTATATGTAGTGGCAAAATTGCCTTCCAGATGATGTAAGCACCTCTTATGTGCCCTAAACCAGAAAGGTGGTTATACAATATATAGGACAATTAGGCCATTCCACCCAATTGCACACCAATCATTCCACACAAGTCTCAGTTGCGTAATGTTGGTTGGTTGCAGAACCACTACCAGCCTCTAAACTGGAAACACTTGGTACAGTGGTAAGATACCAACTCTTAAATTAAGAGGTCAGTAGTTTGATTCCTGCTTAGGCAAAAAAATTAAAGTTTAGACATCTTTCAGGAGTATGTTTTATGGAGCACTTTAACTGCTCTAATTCAGGTATCTGAGAGTGACATTAGAGTACATGTACCACTTTCACACCTCAGATAAAAGGAAAGCCGGTGAATATGTATATCACATATTGCATTCTCATTAACTCAAACTATTGCACAGTTAGGTGTGTGTACATCTTCCAAAAAATGCTCACATTTCTTTGATGTTCTTTGCTATCTCTTTGCACCATTATATAGTCACACATCTTAAGATTGATTGTGGGATTAGGTTTCTTTGTAGTTTCTAAAAGCATGTTGAGTGGTTTCTTTGACTGAAATGGAGCTGTTTTTAATACAGGTGAGCTCTATAACACTGCTTTGATAAGTTCTAGACACTTGTCTCGATGTTACATAATGTACACTAAGTAAATTGAGCCATTGAACATGAAGTGGTATTCATGCGTGACTTTAATTTTATTTATGGATGAAATTTGCTCACGATAATTATAGCAAATACCTGGAAGTACTTAAAACAGCATTAAACTATCATTATTGTCAAGTCATGCTGTGATGTCCTGTCTCTCGATGTTACATACTGCGTGTTAAATAGACTGAGTCATTGGTGGTGAAGCCCTCATTCATGGATGACTGTAATTTTGTACGATTATTATAGTGAATATCTGAGAGCACTTATAATAACAGCATTAAACCATCATTATCAAGCCACGTTTGGATGTCCCGTGTCTTCTTTGCTCACTGTATAAACCCACAATCAAACTTTTTGTATGGTCGTGTCATTGGGCGTACATTTCAACTCTTAGCACAGCAATGCCTTGTTATTATTCTTACATTGCTTCCAGTAAACAACATCGAAATTCACAAAGTCCTACACTTGTGAAGCATGCCAGCAGTTTCCCACATGTGTAGGTGAAATCCACATGGCACATATTATTTATACCACGGGCACTCGTACTTTGCCTGGTATATACGCACTCGCACTTGGTCTAAAGCTCTCATGCTCATGCATATGTAATAGTTGTAACACAAGCATGAGGGCTTTGCTTGAATTTCCCATGTTACAGCTAATATGTAAAACTTATCAGGCTGATAGTCTGTACAGGGCAATCAATCACCCAAGCCAGTACGAGTGCAGCTACTGGATGTATTATATGTATATTATATGCATGCCTAAAATTTTCAATTATGGCTCAGCAGCTAGTACATTTTGGTTATGATGAACAGACATATCCTAGAGATATCACGGAGAATTTCAGTTACGTGAGTTTAATGTTTTAATCAGTGCTATTGAATCGTTTATGGAAAAGTACGGAGTTCACTAAAGGCCTAGATAGGTAAGCATGCTTGTAGAGTGGTTACTCCATGCACATGAACTGAAGAGGATGACAATGCAGAATCCGGAAAGCCTCACAACTTACAAGTATATCTACTTAGTCCCAATAACCGAGTGGTTAGTGGTGATGTGTTAATTAATATCCAGCTAATTATGCCAATTTTGTTGTTAGCACCACTCTTATGCTGTAAATGCCTTATTGCTATGCTGTTACTGCTGCTAGTGGTGATAGATGGTAGACCTTACCTCTCACCTCCCCCCATTGCTATTGCCACTCAATTGAGGGGATTCCTTGTAAACAATAATAAAAAAATAACTCATACAGTGTGTGGGAAGCAGCAAAATTGCTGGGGTATGCGCAAAAAAAAGTTGGGGCAGATGCAACATAATTGCTGTATGAGGATGGCTTTTAAGCCACTGCTATATACATAGCTCTCATTGTTGTTCCATCAAGCCATAGCTATATCAATGTGCTTAAGGTAAATGATTACTATCTCACTCTTCCACCCTCTGGTGACCAACTTAGACACATACATGAGATAAGTGAGATCCCACACAATTCTATCCTCATGGACTCTACTACCACCAGCAAGTCCTTGCTGCCAATGCTTATTAGCAGCAGCTTATCCCCTGTACCAGCAAAATTGGTTAAAAAGATCCAAGATGGACTGTTTGTTAAAACGGCAGAGCTTCTAACTGACACCCTGATTTCACTACAATACACAGCAGATGATCAAGTAACAGGCCATAAACAGAAGCCCAAGGAAGTCACTGATATTATGTGTTTTGGGACATTCATGGCAACAATTTCCCTCAAAGAATGCCACAAAATCCCAGACTTCATTGGCTACCAGAACTTCATTATTCAGTCATCTATTAACTCCCAGGAAGGCTGCTGGGTTACACATGACAGATGGTTTCACTTGAAAGCTTCGGTTACCACCATCCCAGAATGGTCATCCATTGATACCACTATGTGGAAGATGGCTTTCCCCGAGTGCCAACCAACTGGAGGTTCTTTCATCTATGTACCATTCAAACCCCTGTTGTACAGACCACTTCAACAGCCTTTCAATGGTACCTCCTCTATTTCATCAAGTCGTATATACCTTAAATGGAATGAGAATCCCAATTCAGAATGCTCTTGCCCCTCCTGCAGATTTGACCATTTATGTTATAGGTGTGTCCATGGCCAACAGAGGGCCCCAGACTGCACAACTAAATATTATGGGTACCACTTCTTTTGCCATGATTAAAACTTCAGTCCATCTGGATGTCCAAGTGTGTTGCAACCATCAGGCATCAAAACATGCTCCACATCCCCAGTGACCAGATGTGTTGGTTTGAATGTAGTGATCAAATGACACTGAATCCTGCTAGGGGGGAGTTGCTGATGAAGCTTACTTCATTCCAGTTCATGACAAATAGATGCCACCACTGCAAGTCAGCTTTTGCTAAGCCTGGTAGCATGGTCAGGCTTCTTTAGCCTAGCTGCTGCCTTGTACATCCGGACCACAAAGGTCCAAACTGGTTTCACAACTTTGGTTGCATGCTGGAGTAAACCCACAAGAGAGAGTATCTGCCTCTTCTTAGCTATTTGTCTGACTAGCCATGTGGTGTCCTGTGAGTGAATGAGGTGTAGTTTATCTTGAGGAAGGCGTGCCTCCATGTTCTTCGTGTCCAGTACTATGCTTAGAAAAGTAAGCAATTCAGACGGTCCTTCCACCTTTTTAACTGCAAGTGGGACACCTAAGTGTTGGCATGCTCCCTTGATGACTTGCAGATTATAAAGGCAGGTGGAGGCACCTGGTGGTCCCAGAGTGAGAAAATCAAGATAGTGCATGATTGGTGATACTCCCATATGCTCCAGTATGCATGAAAGCAAGCCTGCTAAGACATTGAATAGCTTTGGAGCAGAGTGCAGTCCAAATGGAAGGCATGTGTCGATGTATAGCTGTTTGTGCCACTTCATGGCTAGCAGGTGATGGTTGGCAGGATGAACTAGGAGAAGGAAAAATGCACTCTTGATGTCTATCTTTGCCAGCAGTTTACCCCTGCCCAGTGCCATGATCCATTCAATGGCAGTATTGACTGTTATGTATGTCAGTGAACAGAGGTCCTTGAGTATCCCATCGTTGATGCTGTGTCCAGAGGGATGAGATAAGTTCACTATTAGATGCCACTTGTTTGGCTGATGAATTTTCGGTATTACTCCAAACCTGCTAACATGTGCACTGGAAATTAGGTCAGGAGTGCATGTGCCAACAACACAACACTGGGACACTTCTTCTAAGAGGTATTGATTCACAAGTGTACCAATAAGCGGATTGGCTACAATATTGACCATCGATAGGTATTTTTTACCAATATTGGTATCGGTACAGAACAGTAGGAGGATCGATATCGCTAATGATATATATACAATAGCAATATTAAAGCGATTAGAATGTAGTGTAATACAGAAATATCCATTTAAGGCTTCATGGCAATATTCATAAAAATGTTTGTGGGTGTCTAATTGTCTGGATTGCACAATAGAAACCCAAGTTGTATACCACCACAGGCAGAGTATAGCAATGAATACATGCACTTGTTGTTGTAGGGTAGGTAAATGTACACTTTTAACTATAATGCAAATATCGGATCGACTATTGGTTATAGGTTTCTTTTAGTGGCATCAATATCGGATATCGGTACATCCAAAAACACTTATCAGTACACCTCTATTCACAACCCCAGATGCTGCACTGCACCATACAGGTTCTTCACTACTGATGCCAGACTGCTGTAGGATGAATAAAGCCAATCCTAAAGCCATTTGTGATCCCTGTTATAAAGAATTTTTCAAATAGTTGATCAGGGTGTTCTTTGAATAGAGCAAGCCAAACTAGTGGGGTGATTACGCTTCTGGTTGCTGGTGGCACACAGACTTTCTCTGGTCACGCACTGAATTCCAGTCTGACAACCTCAGCTTTGTGGAGACCATCAACAAAGGTACCTCCAAAGATCTAATGGTAATGCACCTACTAAGGCGCCTGTGGTTCTTTCAGGCATTATTTGACATCTCTAATCATATGTCACATATCCCCGGAGTGCAGAACAGTGCAGCCAATATGCTGTCTAGGAACCAAACAAAGAAATTCCTACAATTGTATCCATAATTGTCACCATTTCCAGAATCACTACCAGCACCACTGTTGTGTCTAATAGCCCCAGAAAAGATTGATTGGACCTCAACAGATTCCTCCACTGTTTGAAGCAGTCCATAGACAAAATAAAGTGTTCCCCACAGGTTAATTGCCAATAACTGGTATTTTAGTTACTCTGTGTACGTATGATTATGCCTGTACCAATACACTGTATAATTTGCTTTATTCTTATACAAATACATTATTAACACTAATGATATTTACCAAATACTATACTATACCTTTCTAGGCTATTTCACATGGGTGTCCAAGCCAGTGGCAGGCCCTACTCACCTACAAAGTCTGGCCAATAAATTATTCAGAGAAGGTCTGGTTTCCTGTTCAAGACACACATATACTGCAGGGCAACAAAGATTCTGCAATTGTTGTACAATTTTAAGTGCTGCTTTGTGCCATCAACTGATTCCACTCTAGTATTGTTTGCAACCCACTTAGATGCAAGCAACATCTCATCTAGCCACTATCAGACATCTACATGTGTCGGCCAGGTCTCCACAAGCAGTTTAACCCCTTCAGATCACACCATGACTTCAACAAGTTTTGAGGGGCATAAAGAAGCATCAAGTTGGATCTCATCCCACAAGGATTTAACAATTCACATAATGCAACAGATGAAAACTCATTGTCACAGGAACCTGACTCATACACTGATATTATGCTGTGGGCAGCATGCTGCATTGCCTTTTTTGGGTTTATGTGAGTTGAGAGTTTACCATACCAGACAAGTATAGTTATGAAGACTCCTCTCATTTGTCCCTTTCAGATATTTCAGTGGACAAGTGGGATCACTCTTGCATTTTACGAGTGACAATCAAGCAATCAAAGACCGACCCTTTCTGGAGAGAAGAGAATATTTACTTGGGTGCTACCAATTACCCTTTCTTCCCAGTCTTAGGCATACTGCCATATTTGGTGGTTCGGGAAAATAAAACCTGGTTCACTCTTTTTTACTAAAGATGGAAGTGGTTTAACACGTTAAGCTTTTGCAGCACTACTGGACCCCGTCACCTTGATAGCAAAAACTACAATACTCCAGTTTTAGAATTGGAGCAGTTACTTCTGCAGTACAGGCCCATATTCCTGATGCCTACATAAAGATGCTAGGATGTCGGCGAAGTGATGCCTATCACTACTACATAAAGACACCACCTCAAGAACTGGCCAAGCTATCCAGGCAGCTAGTTTCCCCGTTTGAATATAACCACATAACTTCTCCCGTTTGAACATAGCCATGTAACTCCTGCATGTGTTATTGATGAATTTATCTTGTTGTTACTATTTGTCTTTGCAATTAATACACAGTCCCACACAGCATGCATAGCCAACCATTTGTACCAAGGAATAGTCAATCGAATCATCACAGGGATACTTGGGTGAAAGCTGGTTGGAGATACTGGCTCATGTTCTCTGGCCTAATTTGAGAGGTCTTCAGAGGGACAGAGCCTGTCTTGCCCCCAAAATCTTTCCTACCCAAGTATACAGATGTTTACTACTATTTGGCCACTAAAACAAGGTATCAAATTATTTGACTCCATTGCAGTCGAGGCCTTGTACATTCACCAAACCACTTCCACAATCAACAGACTGTGTTAGGCACTTGAAGAAGAGCTCCAGCCAGATAGTGCATTCCAACAAGGACAACAATGGGTGAATGACATAATTAACAAGAAAACAAACATCCAAAACTTTAATTAAGTTTGTACTGTCATCTTGTTGAACTGTAAAACTATATTGCTGGAAAAAAATGAAACAGGTCCATGTGAAAATATACTGTCGTAAATAAAAATGAAATACTGAATTCACAGATGTGGATTAGAGGAGTGTTGTCATCACCATATACATAGACAAAGAATGAACATCTTTAATGGAAAGAAGTACAAAGTGAGAAACCAAGTTTCCCACAGAGGCTAAATTTGAGCTATGATAACATCTGCATAATTTTATGCATATGAGGATTAGTCTGTAGGTATGCTCTTTTACCAGATTTGTATGAAATTCATTATTTAAACTGTTGGAGGCACGGTGTGACAAGTGTGGACAATTACTGGTGCGTACACACAGTAGAAATGTAGCTATGCAGTTCAATAGCTATTTATAGTAAATAACGTACATAGATGTAAAATTGTATGGCAGAGAACTGTTGGGAAACGAGGGAGCATCCAGTTAAATCTGTGGAAGTATCTTGAAGGCAACATGTAGGCAAAACGCACATGAAACATGTGCAAACCGTGCACATAATGCATGAATTTTTTTACCTTGTAGCTGAGCTGTACCGTATATTGTAGACTGTATACACCTATAGTAAGCTACTGACATGCTAACCATGAATCAACAAAGATAAGTACATGCATTGTACAACATGCTGAAATGTAGGGTCGAAAAATTATGCCTAACAGTTATTGAGATATGCTTGTCCATCCAGTTAGTAAATAAATAAGTTGGTCTGCCAGCCATCCAGTCAGTCAGCCATCCATCCAGCCAGCCAACCAAATCAGTAGAAATTCAGTTAAGAAAGGAAATTTCAAAGCAAGCCTTATCAGAAGTATTTTAGGGTTATTTTAAAGGAGAATTTGGGCTTTGTGGTACCAGGAGTATAATATAGTGTCGAACTGCTACAGGATGTGAAAAATGAGCCTGTAAAGTCCTACATATAGCATCGTTCAAACAACTCAGTGATTTGCATTGATTGGTGACCAATTATAAGTGTAGTGGGTGTACTTTGTGTATGTAATTCTGAGTGAAAGAACGGTGTACTTGAGAAAAGTATTGCAGATCACACAGAGGAACTCACCATACAAAAAGAAAGACCCAATCAGCTAATCTGGAAAACAAACATTGAGGTTTCATTATGGTCAAGGTTTCATCATGGTTGGAAAAATGGTCGAGATTTTATCATTGTCACCATCCCCTGCCTCAACAGTTCTACTAGAGAAAGTGAACATCTAGATGGAATTTCAGTTTCATGTGGACCACCTGTCAAAATGTTTAAGGTGTTAAATCTGTGCAATCAACAGTGGTCATGTTTAGGAGAAGAAATGAAGGTATGTGCCAGGTTAATTAATTTTTTCACAGCATATAGTGAAGTTCAACACTCTTCCTCCCCACTTAGCGGTACCCAAACAATACTACTGAAGGTAACATGAGACCATTTGCTGTTTAAAGGAAAGCATGTATGAACTTCAGTGATCCCTATGATTTAGTACTGCGGTACTAAAAAATACTGTCAGATTTACTTGAAACTTTATGCAATGATACATGTATTCCACAGTTGAAACAGATAGTCTATACACCTACACAAAGGTGTGCATACATGTAAGATTAACATTCACTCTATCATACAACACACTGCTGTAAAATGGTTAAGTGAGTTTTGTACAGCAAATACTAAAACAGTAGAAAGTGTGTTAATGATCACCTTAATTAAGCAGTCACCTTTGTATAATGACCATTGTCATGAAGTCCCAAATATTTTCCCATACAAAGTCACAAACATTTGCATTGTTAGGTAAATATGCTGAGATACACTGTATGTTCCTTTACCTTCTCTGCAAACAGATTCATCACCACTCCAACTTCCATTACTCTGACAGATCCTATTGTCACTACCAGTTAGCTCATAACCAGTGTTACATGTGAAACCACAAGTGTCTCCCTCATAACCCACTCCTTCTCTACCAGAACTACATGACATTCCTCCATTGGATGGTGTTGATAGGGTATCACATCGGATGTCTACAAACATAATACAAACAGAGAGTACAACCAGGATATAAGAATCAACTAGACAATTCTCATGATCATAATAGTCCAAAATTTCTGCTTGCTTTAAATTTATCAACACACATTAAATGGTACATACGCTTAAAATATATATAAGTATATATGTGTGTACTTTCATACCTCAGATCAAAGAAAAGCCAGTGCATATATATCGGTTCAGAAAGTTTATGAGATATGCGCACTGTAAACAGTGCGTATACTTCGTTAAGGCAGTGCATATAATATCTTGTTAACTCAAGATATTGCACAGTTAGGTGTGCATATATCACATTAACCCATTCTAAGTAATCCTCACATTTCTTTACGTCCTTTACTATCTCTTTGTGCCATTATATAGTCACACATCTTAAAATCAATTGTGGGATTAGGTTTCTTTGTAGTTTCTCAAAGCATGTTGAGTAGTCCTTTGACTGAAATCGAACTGTTAACACTGTTTTGATAAGTTGTAGACACCTGTCTCGATGTTACATTACCCAAGCTAGTAAGTAAATTGAGCCATTAGAGGTGAAGTGGTATTCATGCACGACTGTAAATTTATTCATGAATACAATTTATTCACGATTATTATACTAAATACCTGGAAGCACTTATAACAGCATTAAACAATCATCATCAAGTCACGTTCTGATGTCCTGTATCTCGATGCTATGTACCAAGCTCTAAATAGATTGAGCCATTGGTAGTGAAGTGGTATTCATGCACGACTGTAATTTTATAATTTACTCACAATTATTACAGTGAATACCTGGGAGCACTTATAACAATGTTAAACCATAATTATCAAGTCGTGATTGGATGTCCTGTGTCTTCTTTGCTCACTATATAAACCCACAATCGAACTTTTCATATGGTTGTATTGTTGCGTGTACGTTTTGAACCCTTAGCACAGCAATGTCTTCACATTATTCTTAAGCTGTTTCCAGTGTCCACTATCGAAATTCATAAAGCCCAATATAAATACACTCATGAAGGATGCCAGCAGTTTCCCACACGTGTAGGTGATTAACCCACATGGCACATATTACTTATACCATGGGTACTTGTGCTTTGCTTGATATATATGCACTTGTGACCGTGGTATAACTAATACATATAGCTACCACTTTCACACTTCAGATCAAAGAAAAGCCAGTGCACATTATATAGTTATACAACGGCCACGAGTGCTCTGCCTGATATAAACACACGAGCCTGAGGGCCGTCAGGCCCGAAGGCAAGTGCGTTTATACAGGCAGAGCACGAGTGCACGTTGTATAACTGTTATGTACCACTCACCTAATAGGTGGGGAGATTCTCACAAGACAGCTGTAACACTTATAAAGGCCAGGTTTCTAACATCGATTGTGGGTAACCAAGCCAGACGTTGCGATGACGTTCCCCTTGCAGTACTGCAGCCACCTGAGATATTGAAAGCTAGTACGCTATGGGTTATATCACTAACCTGCATTCGCTGTTCGACTCTCATCATGTAGTGCTCAGCATGCCAGTGTGCCATGTAGACTAAGCACCAGACTAATCACCATAGTGATTCTCTCGAGCGAAAAAAAGCAGCTAAATAGACGGTTTAAGTAAACAAAATCTAGCTACTAAACGATACTAGTCTATTTCTTACTATTCACACTGGCTAAACTCGAATCAGGTGGCATGACAAAACTGGTTCCCACAATCGAACGTAAAGGTTAGTATTATTTAGAATATATTTGTTTTATTGAGTCATTGTTGAAGTGGACTACTACAGTTTAATCTGGGCTAAGATGGCACCAGACTAGTAAGGTGTATAAGTACGTTTAGACTAGAGTTGTGGCCACCCGCGTTGGCTTTTTCGATCGCCATTGGCTGCTTGTAAACATTATATGTATTGGTGACGTTATGGCCCACAATCGACCTTTACATGTCGGGCTATAAAAGAATTCGAGTGATCTGTGAAGTGTCTTTCCACCTATTAGGTGAGGTGTCGTAGTGGTCTTCGCCACCGGCACTTGTGCTATGCTGCACAAAACCGCAGCCAGTGCAATATCTGTATATTGCACTGCGGTCGGTGCATTATAACTTATAATGCACTCGTTGTGGTCTACAAAACTGCAACCAGTGCGTTATAAGTTATAATGCACTCGCTGCGGTCTGCAGCAGTGCAATATACAAATTATGGCACTGGAGGTGCCTTTGAACTGCCCACGCAGAGTGGAACATATGTCACATATTGCACTGGCTCAAAGTGTTAACGAGATATACCAGTGCATATAATCATATCATTAAGGCAGTGCGTAGATCTCGTTAACTCGAGACATTGCACACCTAATAGGAGTGCACACTATATCCAGAAATCATTAGATTTCTTGGATGTTATACTGTTATCTCTCTTCTCTTATATAAGCAATCAAGCAAGCAGTGATTGTGAGATTGAATTTTGCCAAATAAACTATGATTGTGGGATTCAATTTTAATACATCAATAGTAGTTTGTTTTTTACTTTTGTAAATATAGTAATTAAAGAAACATGATAACACTAGTTTCTTAAAATGCCTTTATTAGCAAAAGTAAAATCAAACTACCGTTTGATGTATTAAAATTGAATCCCACAATCATAGCTTGTTTGGCAAAATTTAATCCCACAATCACAGCTTACTTGGTTCCCTATATAATAGAAGGGTATAACAACCACCAATTAGGTGAGTCTACATGCTAAAGTAGAACATATTAGTTATACCACTGTCACTTGTGCTTTGCCTGTATATACATACACACTTGCCCTTGGGCCTGCAGCCCTCGGGTAAGTATGTATGTACTTGGCAAAGCACTCATGCTCGTGGTATAAATATTACTTGTAGTATGGTGTGTGGGCAGATCATAGGCTGCCGCCAGTGTTAAAAATCAGTTGTAAAATGGCTAAGTACCTCCTTTTGGCCACACAGTCTAGCCAACAATTAGTTCAAAGACTTCAAACGAAATCAAACACCAGACCAACACAGGAAGTCACAATACAAGGCCAAGGACTGAAAAGGAGGTAAATCACTCTGGAACGAATGAACACACAACACTGCACACTCATCTGAATGAATGGGAAGCAGTACAACCACTAGGCTGAGTCGTATCTGTATACCACATGCTCATTCGCCAATAAATTAAGCTAACCAAGACTATTATATTGCTGTACCACTCAACAATGAATATCAGATACTTCAGCTACACCCGTCTAAATGATGCAAAGCAGTACAATGGCTGAAGTGATTGGCATCGATGATGGCACATCGTGCTCAAGCATAACAAACACGCTACCAATGAATAAACTAACTATCAAGATAGTAACTACTGAGTAAAACTGCTCCTTCTACACAGCGCTCAGCGGTAGCCAAATTAACCTTGCTTTCTTGTTCCTTCCGTGTTACAAATGGGTGCCTTTGATCTGCGCATGCCCCATACCACAAATCAGTTAGAACACACCTATTCAGTTTGTATCTGATTTGTAACCAACTCCACCCTCGGTCCTGTGGCCCTAGAGTGTCGTGTTTACAAATCAGATACAAACCTCATGAGTGTGTTACAACTATTACATGTGTATATATATACATATATATATAAAGTTGTGTAATCTGCAATGTCAAGGTATATACATATTTAGGAATCAAAATGTAGCCAATGGTGCATTATATAGTCTTGCAGTATCATACAGTACGATAGTACTGTTATAGTACTGTATAGTAGGGACCATAAAGGAGTAGGCATGGCCCATGAAATAATATCACCGAAAAACCAGTCTCACTTTCCCCAAACAACGATGAGGTAGTATTGGTTAGGTAAAACTAAGCCCAAACAAGCTTTCGGATCAACCTGAAACACTTTCAATAAGTTGCTACGGAATTTAAAAAAAAATATTTATTTAACGGAATTTTCTACTGACTGACTGAGTAAGTAAGTAACTGACTGATTCCTTCAGACAAGCATAACTTGATAATGGCTAAGGCTACGGACTTGATTATTTCACTGTTCGGCATTGCTTCAATCCGAGAGGTGACTTTCAGCATACCACAGTACATACAGTGCATTCTTCATAGACTTACCAGTGTCCTCCTTTGTGTCCCATTCATCTTTGCTGACAGCGTTAAGAGCCATTTTGGTGGTAGCACGTGATGGCTTCCCTTCAAAATGGAAATCGTCCGTCTTTTTCATAGTGGCTACTCTGATTGCAGAGGTGCTTTTGATTCGTACTGCTATGTAACGGGTTGAACATAGCCAACAATGAAGCATAATGGATACTTCACTTTTCAGATGATAATTGATATAACTGGGGCATGCGGTGCCATTTCTTTCTTTTGGTATGCATGGATTGTGGAGGTGGTTTTCGAACAGTTCTTGATCTGAAATGCTGTGTAATGGGTTGGAAATAGCCAACAACAAAGTGTAATGGATACATCACTTTCAGACGATAATTGGGGCGCATGGCACCATTATGCGTGGGTTCACCAGTTATAATAATTATTGTTAACAAACAAGTACACAGAAAAATTTGAAATTTTCAACTAGAGTAGGGACCATAGCACATTGATAAAAGTACTGAACAAGCTGGAGTAGTGCACGATATTAAATCACATTAAAACAATAAGAAGGGTTATATCCTACTGTGCTCAAGATACCATAATGGAAATGCACAGTAGGGATATAACACTTCTTAATGTTTTACAGTGATTTAATATTGTGCACTACCCCAGCTTATTTCAGTACTTTTTATCGATGTGCTATGGTCCCTACTCTAGTTGATTTTTCTGTGTACTTGTATGAGTCTAATATGTTCATCCAAACATCAATATATGTAGCCTAGAAATATTAATTGAATTAAAAGTATAAATATAAGTTAAATAATCTTCAATTCCCGATATGTGACCGAATTTGACAAAACAAGGCTTCCACACACATCCACTTTTATGACTTTGAAGCACCATAACTCAATGTAGGAGTATGCCATTAGTTTCAAATTTTTACCTGATATTGTACTATGCTATTGAAGGACTTTGTAAAAATTATAGGCCAATAGCTTGCTGAGTACTCAAGTTACAGCTGGTTAAAGTCAGAAAATTGAATGTGTGTGGAAGCCTTGTTTTGTCAAATTCGGTCACATATATAGGAAAACACAAACTCATATGTGTCACACATTGTCCTACAGTAGGAAGAGGAGGAAAGTGGCAAACAAAATAACTACACATTTAAGTGCAAAATAAATAAGTAAGCAACAATAGTCAACTTCAGTTAAATTACACTACTAAGCCTTCTTTATTTTATATTAAATCAAAATGAAGTGCACACATTGTGTTTCTTTTCAATAAATTCTTTGTTTACTCTAGCAGTAAATTCTGATAATTGATACCTCAAAGAGGTACAAAACATTCAAAATCAGAGAAGATACTGAACTTTTCTTATACTGTATAAATACACTGTCTGTTATCTATGATGTAAACATGTACATAGTTGCAACATACAATACAGTATATAAGAGTAACTCATACCAATGGTAAACTGCATTAATGGTTGTCGGTTGTCTGCACTGATGTCTGGGTTAACTATACTGAATGTACTTGATGAATTAGCTGTGATTCTGGCAAATGTTCTGAACCCTGTAGTTGCAATAGTCCACACTCGATAGCGCGTGTCAAAGGGTTGATAATATCCTATAATATCTCCAATTTTAAACTCAATTCTGTTGCTCCCACTAAGAGACATGTTTAATAACCAGTATGTGTTAGAAGTGTTAGTACCAACTTGAACCACTCCACTATCTATTAACTGAACTTCACCCACTTTATCAAATATATCACCACCAGGTGTTGGTGGATGCCATACTTCCAAAAAAGGATCATTTACTCCAGCAGCAGTTCTGTCCATACTAGCAGTTATACCAGTTATTCTACCATTACAATCAAAGTAAGCACGTGGGATAATCACTTGACGTTGTGGTGGAATACTTCGAAATCCTTTTTGTCCAACTGTGACATTTTGAAAGCAAATCCCTTTGCCTGTGCATGGAATTTCATCAACATTAAAGTTTATGGCTGCAATAATAGGGAACCTCACTATGGAAGCACTATAGCATGTACGTGTTGAGCTGAATCCTCAAAAAATTTAATAACTCATGGATGGAATTACATACAATCTTGAAGTTTGGAACACTTGTAGTACTGCTTGACCCGCTTAAAATATTTTTAAAATCTTTTTGTTCAAATGTCTGACATAATATTTATGGCCATTCAAAATTTTCACCATACATTTCCTATGTGGAAGCCATAAAATACAGTGTCTATTACAGCCCTTTCCTGAACTTGTAATGGAGCCAAACTGTACATGTCTGTTGCTGACATCTTTGCTGTCACCATTAACCATCTGGTTGGCTGGAATGTTTACTCTCTTCAGAAAAAATCAACTTCTAATTTTTAGCTGATTTTTAGGATTCAGCTCAACCTGTACACACCATAATGATATGGAATTCTGTCATCAATAGAAGCTAGGCCTAAGCACACTGTATTATATTACAGATTATCCAAACTCATTGGGCCCTGAGGGTGTTCAGATAATCAAAAAGTTGGGATATTGGAATCCCATTCATTTATATACAGAGCCTGTACAAATACTGTAATAGAACACACACTATAGACAAAATACTTTAATAGAACAGTCACTTCCGTAGTTCAGATAATGAAAATTTGGATAATTAATGATCGGATAATTGAGGGACCACTGTATTCCAAATTCTTCAAATTATTGCTTCTGGTTATTAACCAATCATTTTCAAAATTATTCCTAAAATTTATGCCAATTATAATAAGGGTTTATAAAAGTGACTGCTATATTACAATTACAGACTCTAAGTTGACTACTCTATTAGAGTATCTCAACCTTTTCTATGTATACAATGTTTCAATGATGTGTCCAAAGGATTTTGTATTACACTGCAAATAGAACTTAGTATTTTACGCCAACTATTCCTGGAACTCATCCAATTATTGCAGAATATTTCCTACTACTTTATGATTCCCAAAATTAATCTGGCATAGTAGACACATGCCTATTAGAAGCTAACACTAAAAATTATATTCCGTGCCTTTTTGAAACAAATTGTGCTTACAGTATAAGGAAATATTTTAGTAGGTGTGCACTAGAAAAAAATCAAAAACATTTACTACTGTATAACATGTGACAAAACTCTTTAAAATCTGACAACACAAAAATGGAATAAACGTACATAATATAATGTGGCATATTTAAACATGTCCAAAAGCTACCGGTTTGTAGTTTTATGCATCAAACTACAAACATGTACACGCATGTGTGTGTGTGTGTGCGTGCTTGCGTGCATGCGTGTGTGTGTGTGTGTGTGTGTGGTGTGTGTGTGTGTGCGTGCGTGTGTGTGTGTGTGGGGGGGGGGGGGTGTGTGGTGTGTGTGTGCGTGTGTGTGTGTGTGTGTATGTGTGCGGTGTGTGCATGTGTTGACATCCACTGTAAACAGTTGCATTAAAACCAGCTGGTGTGTGAGAAATGAAAATTTTAATAGACCCCAAGTTAAGCTTTCAGCCAGGTAAGTTATTATATATAATTATGTTAGTTTGAAATATGGGTAAAGCAGGTTGTGAATACAGCTTTCATATTTGGTTGCAAAAGTTAACAAATAACTGATTTCCTGAAGTAAAGTTTAATGGGACTCATCTAAACATACCCACAGCTGTGTCAAAGTCATAGTCTTCAAAGATGATTGTAAGTGATAATGGTTGTTTCATTAGCACTAAATTTTCTACGATTTCTGCTCTAAGAATGCAAATTAAGCATTGTGTATCTGGCAATAATCTAGCAGAGAGGGATGCACAGAAATTAAAAAACCATGTAGCAAACAAATTCTCAAGAATTCTTCTAAACTCTTGTTTTCAATTTTTGTTCAAAAGCCATTTGATGCCCTACTGGATTGCCATATACATACCTTGTACATACAATAAGGGCACATTGTGGGATACAGCTTCTTGTTTGACAATGCTGGAATGGTCTATGCAAAGTCCATGGTGTGTTACACCTTCACAGGTGTGACTATCTGTTGTACATACTCTATTGAGTGAAAACTAGCCATTTTCTCCCTTTCATAATGTTTAAAATTGTTGTATATATAAGGTTTTTAATAATTGTTATTCCCAGCATCTTATAGTATGCAGATGAACTTCACTTCACTTGTGTAAAGCTATTTACACTGTAAGCAACCAAAATAAATTATACTGTGTACAAATAAACTCCTTGTTTACCATTAATATTAAATTGGTTTTCATTGAAGTTGCCATTTCATACATGTACACACCATCATACATAGAGGGGGATAGAGGGTGAGCATTTAGTACCATGAAAAAATTGGTAAAGAAGAATATTGGAAGCCAATGAAAGGGTTTAGGATTTATAAAAATATCATGCTTACAGAATGTTGCATGCATATATGCACATCCCACTTTACTGGGCCCATCCAGAAGCACCAGATTGTCACAACAGCATGACTAAGTTAGTAGAAACCAAGCAGCCCGAGCAAGGATGGGGAAGGCAGACTAAAAGAAATAGATGGCGTATTAATGGGGGTAGTTAACCCTTAATACTGTTCATAATTCCAGCTTGAGTTTTGAGGTGAACATGGTCGGGTTAGCTCAGCAAGTTGCACTAGCCTGCACAGACTCTGTTTATTTATTCACATAAGTTTTAAATTTGATAAAGCTTTATCAACGATCAATGCTGTGCTTTATGTTATACATACACCCCCCTCCCCCCAAATGATGCTGATACAATTATCTGTATAATATGTGGTACATACCTTTAGCCAACCACACAGAACTGTGTTACCAGATTTATACATTCATTATAATGTCACCTCAAGTCTGCAAATCAATTAAATATATATCCTTACTTTGTTTACAAAAGGCTTCTTCACCACTCCAAATTCTGTTACTCTGACAGGTCCTATTGTCACTACCAGTTAGCTCATAACCAGTGTTACATGTGAAACTACACGTGTCTCCCTCATAACCCACTCCTACTCTACTGGAACTACATGACATTCCTCCATTGGATGGTGTTGATAGGATATCACATCGGATGTCTACAAGTACAGATGAGCACATGTAGCTAAAATACAGAAAAGAAATTGTACTAAGTATTATTCATACCAATTGCAAACTGTATTAATGGTTGTCGGTTATCTGCCATAATGTCTGAATCAACTGAGCTGATTGTACTTGATGCATTAGTTGAAAAGTTGATATAAGCTATATATCCTTCAGTTGCAATATTCATCAACTGATAACTTGAATCAGATGGGTGATAGTATCCAATCACATCTCCAGTTTCAAACTCAATTCTGTCATTCCCATTAAGAGACACATTCCATAACCAGTACGCATTAGTAGTATTAATACCAATTTGAACTACTTCATTTTCTAGTAACTGAACTTCACCCACTTTATCAAATATGGTATTATCGGGTGTTGTTGGATGCCACACTTGCAAATAAGGACCAGTTAATCCAGCTTCATTTCTCTCCGTACTACCAGTTATCCCACTTATTCTACCATTACAAGTGAAATTGGCTCGTGGAACAATTACTTGGCGTTGTAGTGGAATAATACGATCACCTCTCTGTTGAACTGTGACATTATCAAAGCATCTTTTCCTACCTGTACACATGATTCCAGCATATAACAAAGAAGATAGTAATAACCACCTTAACAATATTATTACCAATACGTAGTTATTTTTAGTGGAAGCTTTTTAAGGAGGCCCTTATTGTTACATAGGTGCTTCCATAGTTAATATGTTGTATACGTACATGGGCAATAACACTCTTGTAGAATGGCTTCAATGTGCAAGATATTTGTGACAAAATTCAGGAAACTGTTAGTACATGCACATGAGTAGATTGAGGTTATAAAACATCATAGCTGTGAAATCAACAAAATACGTAATGTAACTGTTTAGTAATCTCACCATGAGTTGAAGATTTTCACATAGATTTGTACCAAACAGAAATTCAGTGCCAAGAACTACATTGTCAGTTTGAGAACAGTTTCTTTGTTAATTTTACAGCTTAATGTAAGACTGATCAGTAATATGGAAGCCCATAAGCCATGGTTTCCTATCAATGGTTATAGAAAAAGATAAAAAGTTATAAACACAAGCATTAGCTGCCTTAGATAACTCTAACTTGACTATAGAATGAAATATGAATAGACAATTGCATAATGGCAATCTCTATACAAATATTTTAGATAAAAACAATTAAAAAATAGGATGCAGTTTTCAGGGCCGCTAAGAGCATTTAGGGGGCCCAGGGAAAATTTAAAACGTGAGGCCCAACAACTGATATAGCTAGATAACACCTTCAGTATGCGAAGTATGCTAACCTAGGGGGTCTGGAAGTATGCCCCCAGGAAAAGTTTGAAAATTATAGACTCTCCGAGATCGAATATGAGAGTGATTCCAATAGTTTATTACAGTATAATAATTATTAATGACTGTTGTTGTATTAGGGTGACTGCTCTATTAGGGTATCTCAAGCTTGCATATTTTTTTTTATAGACACAAATTTTTAAACACTATACCATATGTAAGACTAATTTTAATGGTTTGTTAGAGTAACTAAAACTGAATATTTGCCTAACAGTTGTATTAGGATAACTGCTCTAAAAGAGTATCTCAGTCTTGATGTACAAGTCACACTCTATATAGGCGCCTTATAAGATATTACAAGTAATGGTTTGCTGCACCTATAGAATATACTCATTACTTATTTAGCTTGCTTGCTGGCTAATACATAGATAGTATCTTACTAAGGGTTCCTGTGTCTTCAAGTCTACAAGGAAGATTTACACTGTTGTACTTTTGTTTTTGTAAGTGGATATTGTAGCTATGGGGCAGCTATGAGGCCCCTTAAAAAGTGGGGCCCAGGGAAAAATTCCCCCAGTTGCCCCCTCCATGTCAGTGGCCCTGGCAGTTTTTAAAGAAAGCTAGTGTTTAAAATGTTATTAATAAATGCCAAGAAACTGTATACAATACTTTATTACTACAATTTCTATTGGCATACTGCTGCCATTTCTAAGCCACCAGTCTTCATTTTACAATGTTATATACCTTGGCCTTCTGCCTTTTCACAGTGATATTCTTCCATTTTAGTTGGACTGCATGGCAAAGGCAATCCCAATATTGAGATAATCTCCTATTAGTTAAGTGACAAGTACAATACCTAGTTATTCTATAGCTTTGTCAACACTGCAGCTAAAGAATGACTACTAAAGATACCATCTCATTAACATACGTACATGGCTAGACACTCAAAGCATATTTAATTGCTACTTATGTCACTAAATCACTGTACGTACTACTGTAACTTCACACTCAGATACAGTAATTATGAGACTGGATTTGTGAAAAGAGGTCTCCAATAAACCAACAATTTACCAATTTTAATGACTTATAACTTCAGATTGGAAAAGGCTATTGACTTGAAATTTGGTCAGTAATGAGCACCATCATAGCTTAGTGGATGGAGAAATTTTCTATTTCGTATGTTTCATGAAATGCAAGTTATAGTTTTCTGTGTTTATATAATTGGATGTGTGTGGAAGAGTCCTTTTCGCAAATCCAGTCACATAATTATAATATCTTTAATACCTTTATGCCTTCAAACAACAATATCAATTAAAAGTTAGAAGCTTTTCAGACACTTGTTAATTTAAACTGAGTAGGTATCATGACGAATTGGCAAAAGGGAAATAATCTACATTCAATGTGTAAACTCATACTTACTGTAGGAATACTGTTTGTGGTACGAATAGAGATAATCCCCCTCGCATCAATTTTTTTCATTAACACTTACGTACACTTATTTACCTTCCTTGCAAACAGTACTTCTACCACTCCAACTTCCATTACTCTGACAGGTCCTAGTGTCACTACCAGTTAGATTATAACCAGTGTTACATGTGAAACTACAGGTGTCTCCCTCAAAACCAACTCCTACTCTACCAGAGCTACATGACATTCCTCCATTGGATGTTGTTGATAGAATATCACATTGGATGCCTACAAACATTAGGCATGCCACATTATGTGAATCTGATTACAGTATGGAATTAATAACTTACCAAATAAAAGCTGGATTAATGGTTGTTGCAGGTTTATGATACAATGTTCACTACTAGTATTAAAGGTTGTCATATTCCCTCCATCACAATCATAAACACTTGATCCATTACCACTAATAGTATTAACTTGATAACGTACATTAGATGGATGATAACATCCAATAACATCTCCTGAATTAAACTCTATCCTCTCATTATCACTAACAACTATCTCTGCTAACCAGTACCCATCCATTGCTCTTACTTCACTATCTTCTAATACAATTTCATCACCAATTCTTTCATAAACACTGGGATCACCTGACATGGGACGCCACACTTGAAAGCTAGGATACTCACTACCACTATTATTTAGTGATAGACTAGCAGTAATATGTGTTATTATACCATCACTGTTACTACAGTTAACATATGGAATGATCACTTGTCTATCAACTCTTAACTGGTCATCTCCTCCTTGATAAACATTGACACCTACTATGCATTCTAAGGAAAAAAGTATTAGGAGTACACTTGCAAGAATTACATCACACATATACATAGTATTCCCTACTGAGTATGTATGTTTCACATGAGAAATCCAAAAAGTAATATATTATAATTTATTCTAAAATATAAAGGTATTATTGTACAGTATTAGTAGTAGTGTATAGTAGGGATTGCTCCAATAAAAGGGCACCCACAAAAAACCATCACAGAAATATTCTCTGTGATGAAAGTACCTTACAGAAGAGTCTTAATACTTAATAATGTATCTAACATCAAGACATCAAGTCTAGTATTAAAAGCATTACAAATGAATATACAGTATGTATAAGATCCTTTTTAAAAAAAGCCTCTTGGTATGTCTGCCGTCCTGACCACATTCCCAAGGATAGAGGTTAAAACCACATTCACATTACCAAGATTGTACAATTAAGTTCTACTTGGCTTGGCAGGTCCAATTTTGGCTGCCATTCACAATCTCACCCATTAAGTGTAAACATATTTGTTTTACGATCAATGCATGAAAATGGAAGCAGTTCTTGTTCTTCAACCTTATGTACTGCTCTTCTAGAAATCCTCCATCTCACGAAAACAACAAAGAAAAGCTATTGAATGTAGGCTTCAGAAAACACGACTGTGAAAAGAAGTTACAAACTGGTAACTTTCAAGTGATGAATTTTAACTGTGCATGTATATAGCATCCTTTCCTGTTGGTAATTTCTTCTTCAAGCAACAATGCGCCTACAGGACAACTACTGTAGTGTAGGCTGGCTTGGTGTTATCGAATGGACTAGCTTGGTTTGATTGAACGCAGTTTGGAGGTTGTTTACATATTACAGTTTATCAAATACCACTCCAAATCGTGCTACTGAGCTAGTGTGAATGGGCTTAATGCCACATAGGGCACAACTATTTATGCCAACAAAATGTTTTAAAAATCAATAAAATTGTTGAACTCTTCTTTCACACTGAAGGAAGGTGCTAACGGCAAAAACCTTAGTAGCATCATGTTTCCCAAAGCAAGAGGGCCATAATTCAAACACCTGTTTCTTGTCAGTGCTTCCAAATCTGTACTTCCATGGAGATAATTATAAGAATCAGCCTGCCTAATGTTGGACAGGCAAAGCAATCCACTGACTTTTTTCCTCACATTTTTGCATTCTCCCTGGTCACAGGAAGAAAAAACTTATCCAGCAATGGATTTGCCTGTTCATGGAGAATGTAATGATATAAGTTGCATTTCAGTACAGGACTGTATTCTTGAGTTATGACCATTTAAATTAAGCACCTGCAGTTTATTTTCTGCAATGTCACCGTATAAATTGATCTTTATGTTGTTACCTTATTGTAGCACAGTAATTTCAAAAGTTCTTGGCTTCTACAGAATTTTGGTTAACCATTCCTTAGGATATCTGGGTAAAGAAAATACAGTAAAATGGAATTTAAAAATTTGCTATCATGCAGTACAATAGTACTGTAGGGACCACAAAGAAGTAGGCGTGCCCACGGGATAACATCACCCAAAAACCATCTTCAATTTCCCTGACGACAATGAGGCAGTATTGGTTAGGTAAAACTAAGCCCAAACAAGTTTTCAGATTGACCCGAAACACTTTCAACAAGTTGCTGCGGAATTTAAAAAAAAATTGTTTAATGGAATTTTCTATTGACTGACTAAGTAACTAAGTAACTGACTGATGCCTTCAGACAAGCATAACTCGATAACGATTAAGGCTACGGGCTTGATTTTTTCACTGTTCGATGTTGCTTCAGCCCGACAGGTACCTTTTGGCATACCGCAGTACGTACAGTGCATTCTTCATGGGCTTACCAGTGTCCCTGTTTGTGTCCCATTCATCTTTGCTGACAGCGAAAAGTGTCGAATTGGTGGTAGCACGTGATGGGTTCCTTTTGTAATGGAAACCCTCTGTATTTTTATAGTGGTTATTTTGATAGCAGAGGTGCTTTTCAAAGAGTTCTTGATTCGAAATGCTGCATAACACGCTGAACATAGCTGACAACGAAGTGTAATGGATACTTCACTTTTCAGACGATAATTGGGGCACTTGGTGCCATTTCAGATGTGGTATGCATGAATTGCAGAGGTGCTTTTTGAACAGTTCTTGATTCGAAATGCTGCGTAACACGTTGAACATAGCTGACAACGAAGTGTAATGGATACTTCACTTTTCAGACAATAATTGGAGCATGAGGTGCCATTTCAGATGTGGTATGCATGGGTTCACCAGTCATAATAATTATTTACAAAAAAAGTTAACAAACAAGTACACAGAAAAATTTGGAATTTTCAACTAGAGTAGGGACCATAGCACATCGATAAAAAGTACTAAAACAAACTGGAGTAGTGCATGATATTAAATCACAGTAAAGCAATAAGAAGTGTTACATCCCTACTGTGCTAAAGATACCATTATGGAAATGCACAGTAGGGATATAACACTTCTTATTGTTTTACTGTGATTTAATATCATGCACTACTCCAGCTTGTTTCAGTACTTTTTATCGATGTGCTATGGTCCCTACTCTAGTTGATAATTCTAAGTTTTTCTATGTACTTGTTTGTTAACTTTTTTTGTAAATAATTATCATGACTGATGAACCCACGCATGCTGCAAAATAAATGGTGCTGCACACCCCAGCTATATCAGTTATCATCTGAAAAGTGAAGTGTTCATTTACGCTTCATTGTCATATATGTTCAACCCATTACACAGCATTTCGGATCAAGAACTGTTTGAAAAGCACCTCTGCAATCCGAAAGAAATGGTGCCGCACTCTCCAGTTACATCAGTTATCATCTGAAAAGTGAAGTATCCATTATGCTTCATTGTCAGCTATGTTCAACCTGTTAAACAGCAGTATGAATCAAGGACTGTTTAAAAAGCACCCCTACAATCAAAATAGCCACTATGAAAAATACAGACAATTTCCGTTACGAAGGAAAGCCATCAAGTGCTACCATCAAATCGACACTTTTCACTGTCAGCAAAAATGAATGGGACACAAAGGAGGACACTGGTAAGTCCATGAAGAATGCATTGCACATACTGCGGTATGCCAAAAGGCACCTCTTGGGCCGAAGCAACGTCAAAGAGTGAAAAAATCAAGCCTGTAGCCCTAGCCATTATCAAGTTAAGCTTGTCTGAAGGCATTAGTCAGTTACTTACTTACTCATTCAGTCATTAGAAAATTCTGTTAAATAATTAAAAAAAAACTCCATAGCAACTTGTTGAAAGCATTTCAGGTCGATCTGAAGGCTTGTTTAGGCTTAGTTTTACCAAACCAATACTGCCTCATCGTCGTCAGGGAAAATTGAGGATGATTTTTGGGTAATGTTATTTCGTGGGCCACGTCTACTCCTTTGTGGTTCCTACTATACAGTATGATACATACGTAACTCGTTTGGAAAATCCCTATCATACAGTATGATAGGGATTTTCCGAACGAGTTGCGTATGCTACAATACCATCATTCATATCTTGTTTCATTACTTTTTATTGCTTGAGTCTCTACTTCACTTTTAAATAATTTTAAAACATACCTGCTTGTTTGGTTTCTTTTGTTATAGCATACCGTATAGAGGGAAACTTTGGCACCATTAAAATTTGGCGAATTTGGCGATTGACCATGAATTCGCCAAATTTTCCCCATCCAAATATTTTGGTGATGAAGAAAATAGCAAACCAATCCTCAAACTAATCAATTTTCTACTCAACCAAGGGATAGTGGGCCAGGCATTACGCTAGAGCCAAGCCTGCCTCGACTACCACACTAGGTAGCTAGTTACTGTACACGTGGTATCCTCAAACTTCAACTTGAAACGGGCATGACAAGTATAGCGAGTCCTACCATGTTAAGTACGATATTCACTATTCCAGAGGGTGTAGATCTACTTTCTATATAGTATTACCTTTTAGTTAGTAGCTGACTCCAGGCGCCGAATCGCTGAGAGGCGTGGCACTCCAGTTCTTGCTTCAGGCACAGCAAGTAGTGATCTAATTAATTCAATACAGCACGCGCTTTGCTAATAATTCGCCAAATTTTATTTCGCCAACAGTGGTATTTTGCTTGATTCGCCAAATTTTTCCCCCTCCAAAGTTTCCCTCCGTATGGTACTGTGTGACTGTTCTATTAAGATGACTGCTGTATTAGAGTATCTTGAGGTAGCCTTCACCCACCAGCGGGCAAGTCACTATTAATTTTTTCATATTTTCATTACTCTGCCATTATGAATGCAGCTAGACCAATAACAAGGTGTGTGGTCATAATGATCAAGTATGAGATCATTATTAACCAACCAAGATCATTACAAGGCATTGTCTCAAACCTATCATGAAGTTACAGGTACGTATATACCGAGTGTAAGTGCTTTAATATGCTTTTCAAGGAAAGTGTTGATATGGAAAATTAATGCCTTGATATGCAGGGTCTCATTGCATTACAAAGAAGACAACCAGCCTGATTGAAGATACGTAAAAGGAAAGGCAAGGCACAGGGGCACACGCTCGTTGAAACCCAAAAGGCACATGCCACTGGTGAGTTTTAAATGGTGGCCATGCATTGCATTGTTTGGCCTCCAGCATTGCAACTGTGGTCAGGCAGGCAGACTGCAGGAAGGCTGGTAGGCAGGCAGGCAGGCAGGCAGGCAGGCAGGCAGGCAGGCAGGCAGGCAGGGAGGCAGGCAGGCAGGCAGGCAGGCAGGCAGGCAGGCAGGCAGGCAGGCAGGCAGGCAGGCAGGCAGGCAGGCAGGCAGGCAGGCAGGCAGGCAGGCAGGCAGGCAGGCAGGCAGGCAGGCAAAATCTTAAGTTTTGGTGATTTAAAAAAAATTCTATATCAGGCCGCATGTAACTGTTTTCTTGTTTATTTGATGTTAGATGGACTAATTATAATTCTGTCAAGGTGATTTTCTTCATGTAAGATGTTTCTGGGATGGTTTTTAAAGGTGGAATTTTAGGCGGTGCTCTTCACTTTTGGGGGGATCCGTACTTATTAACAGTACTACAGGACTGTTTGATAAACTTCAACTTCTTCTGAATGTTCTATTAGAGTAGTTTTCAACTTCAAATTGACTGGTTCCAAGAACTGTGCCCAGTTACTTTGATTCACTTGCAACCACAAAAAATTTAAGCTGTGATAGATACTGTAGATTATTCACATTTGAGTTTCACCTCAATCTCATAGGTGGTTTGTCCTGTAGGCATGGCAAATAATCAATCTCATATCTAGATCGTGTGCTTTTTACCAATGTTTGGTTGTCACACTATAACTCTAACAAACTGCTTTCAAACAACAAAGGCTAGAGCTAATATGATTAACTTATCCTATAGGCATGACAATAAATTGGTATTTTAACTTTGCAAATGTTTATATATATATAATTTCACACCAAAGTTGATAACAAGTTTTGCCTTTGACTAAAGTATAGCAGTTTTTGTAAGCATGCATTTTTAAAAAAGGAAAGCAAAGAAAATAAGTCGGATTGGTATCTTGGGCAAGCCTGAGGTCAAGTTCAGAAAATAGACTACTGGAGGTGGAGGGCATTTCCATAGTAAAAGTTGTCTTGTTTCGTAGAAGTATATAAAAATGTGTGAAAATTTTGTTATTGTTTTTCCCATATACATACCCTTGCCCATACAGGTTTAACCTGTTTTAGTATTCACATGTGACAAAGGACTTATTTACGTATGTACATAGCTTTTGTTCCTGATTATTTCACTAATGATAGTTTCAATCAAATGGTCAGTGTGCCAGCTTCTTGGGCCAGTACAGTATCATGGAAATTTGTACAAAGGTAGAGGGTAGAGCTGCATGGGCAATAGTAAAAAATATTGAGTATCGTGATATTAATTTTCAAATCGTATCATGATATTTAGCCTCTACACAATCGTGATGGATGTAACACTTCTAAATGACTACTAAGTAGTTCTATTCATGAACCATATTCTTGCCTTTTCACAAGAAAGGATCAATGATTAGGTGTAAACAATGTATAAATTAGCAAGTTTGTTAACATAATTCTCAATAGTACAAGCAGCTAACTACTGGTCTATCATTGGATACTATTGTGACACATATCATTATCGAGATATTTTCATTGCTATCGACTGTCTGGTGGAAATTTTGCTATCGCCCACCACTAGTAGAGGGTGGACAATACATAGTTTGGCAATTACTATTGACATGAAAACAAAAGACAGAAATGATGGAAAGCCAGATGTTAACAAAGAATTTATGGAATTTTAAAAAGCAACAGCCGGCCAGGTCATAATTATGTCAAACTCCAGTAATTTACATTTTCCCTAGTGAATCAAATTGTCAATACCTTTTTTGCAGCTTGTTTCACTTCCACTCCAACTCTGATCACTTTGACAGGTCCTAGTGTTACTACCAGTTAGCTCATAACCAGTGTTACATGTGAAATTACAAGTATCTCCCTCATAACCCACTCCTACTCTACCAGAACTACATAACATTCCTCCATTGGATGGTGTTGATAGGATATCACATCGGATGTCTAATATATGATATACATGTATATATACACTAATGTAGTTGCAAAACTGTACTCATACCAATTGTAAACTGTATCAGTGGTTGCAGGTTAGTCACAGTAGCATCCTGGGTAGCTACGTCGGTTGTATTCAACGCAAAAGTGAATTCATTAGCATAAGCTGTATATCCCATAGTTCTAATATTCCACACTCTATAACGTGAGTCAGGTGGATGATAATATCCTATAACATCTCCAGTTTCAAACTCAATTCTGTCATCATCATTAAGAGTTATATTTACTAGCCAGTAAGTGTCGTTGTTTTTATCAACTTCTTCAACTACTTCACTTTCTACTAAATGAACTTCACCCACTTTATCAAATACATCACCACCAGGTGTTGCTTGATGCCACACTTCCAAATAAGGATTAGTTCCACCACTAGATACTCTGTCCATGCTAGCAGTTATACCAGTTACTCTACCATTACAAGTGAAATTAGCACGTGGAACAATTACTTGAAGTCGTTGTAGCAATCTCCGAGTTCCTTTTTGTTGTACTGTGACATGTTCAAAGCAACTTTTGCTACCTAACAACAATATCAAAATTAATAAAATTAGATGTTGCTCAAAATTACACATAAAATTCAAGTTATTTACATAGGCGGTTACAAACAAGTATAGCTCACAAAGCGTTCATCTGATCACTTCGAAAAACAGATTTTATTACTTGGCAAAGAGTAAGCTATCTGCCTGTATATAAACTTTTAGCATACAAAAAAATAACCCACCCACTACGACGTGCTGAATCATTTTGCGTCCCTCCACATTTGTATCGTCATTGTGTTTGTCTGACAATGATGATATCACGTGATATCTATATATCAACTGAATCACCATCACGTGAGGAGTACTATGACACCAAGCAAAAGGCGATAAAACAAAGTACGGCCTAGTTATGGCCTTTTGTACATTGTTATGTCAAGAAGGAAGACGGAGGGATAGTTCTTTAACTCTTTCAAAGTGAAGCGAGTATCTCTGGGTTGGACAGACCCAACAAAGTATGAGACCATTCAAATCAAAATTTAACGGTGAGTAAGATGGTGTGTATTGTTTTTAGATAGGTTTAACAGTTTTGTGTTATAGACTTTAGTTTTACAAGGCATGCATACGATCCAGTTTACTGGATTATGCATTTGCAGTGCTTGCGTTTTATAAAACAGCTGCAGGTTTAAGGATTAGGTAAATAGGATATAAATTTCATAGAAACTTGTTAAAAGATTTTGAGGTCACTCTGAAGGCACTTTGGCGCTTGGTTGTGCCTAATCAATACTTCCAAGGTGTTGTGAAGGAAGTGAAACTGGATTTTGGGTGATAGTTTTGGGCAAGAAAGCCCAAACCTCCACAATCCCTACTATTAATACAGTATTTCCAAACTTCACTTGCATGGACAAACTCCTTTAACTACTACATTTTGTATTATGCATTCTGTTAGCAACTAAATGATTTGTACAGATACAGTCTGATAACTTGAGTAAAGTGTAGACTAAAGTTATGTAAGATGGCACTGAACTTTCTATGGGGTCATAAAGTAGTATATAGACGATAAAATTTTGCAGCCTATATACTTGACATAGTGTGACTATAATTAGGTTAGGTCAAGAATTACACCTTAGGTATATTTTGGTCCTACTTGACATTGTCACTATAATGAGGTGACCTTAGTAATGAGGTCATGAAATACACCTTAGGTTTGGGAATTACAGTACTTGACATAGTCATTTTAATATGGTGGTCTTATTAATGAGGTAGTTAAGTACACCTTAGTTATGGTTGGGACATACTTAATTGCCGTGGTCACTATTAAGGGGTGGTCTTATTAATGAGGTCATGAAGTACGTGTCTGAGACTTAATTATACTTGACATACAGGGCTGTATCCATTATGGTCTTTGTAAAGAGGTGGTTTTGTACAGAGGTGTTTAAGAAATAGCCACTACGTAAGGGTATTTATCCAGCATACATATATTAATTTATATAGATACTGTTTCTGCTTTTTATTTCCATATTCTGTTCCCAGTTTCTGTTTCCAGTTTCTGTTTCCAGTGTTTCCAACTTTCTATCTTGGCAGTACATTTGACACCATAATATTAAGAGGAGCAATGATATTATGTTTAATCCAGGTGTGCACCCACGACTGGCTGTGAGCATGTGCCTGGTTTACTGAAATTGTTTTTGTAAAATGTGTATGTATGCGTGAGCGTGTCACGCGCGCATGTGTGTGTGTGTGTGTGTGTGTGTGTGTGTGAGGCAGCATAGCCAAGTGACTAGAGCATCGGCCTGGTAATCGAGAGGATCCAGGTTTAATTCTCAGTTATGCCAATTTGGTGTTGTTGTTTTCTTGAACAAGAAACTTTACTCACATTGCTCCAGTCTACCCAACTGTTTAAATGGGGACCTGGTGGCCTGGTGTCATCTGGGGAAACAGCCCACTCAGCTGTAACATCAATGGGTACCTGGTGTTTACTGGGGAAGCAAAAGCCCGACTGTCCTTGTATCGCTTAGTAGTGTTGGGGTCGTTGTGGAACTTTCAGGTCTGCAACCTCACTCTGTCAAACCTGGGCAGTCCTCCTGCAGGTTACTAGCCCTGCCCCAGGAGAATTTTCCTGCACAAAGCTCAAGTGCCTGAGTGGTGCACAGGCATCCCAGTGCTGGGCATTAATAGAGGTACCTTGCACGGCTGCTGTAGGCTTTGCTGCAGGCTTTGTGTGTGTGTGTGTGTGTGCATGCGTGCACGCGTGCATGTGTGTGTGTGAGAGGCAGCATAGAAAAGTGGCTAGAGCGTTGTCCTGGAAATCAAAAGGTCCCAGGTTTGATTCCTAGTTATGCCATTTGGTGGTTTTGTTGTTTCTTTGAGCAAGAAACTTTACTCACATTGCTCCAGTCTACCCAACTGTTAAAATGAGTACCTGGTTGCCTGTTGCCAACTGAGGAGGCAGTCTATCCAGCTGTAACATCAATGGGTACTGTGAGACATAGCAAAGCTTCCTGCAGGCCACTAGTCCTACTCCAGGAGGATTTGTTTGTGCTGACTCCTATCACCTGAGTAGTGCACAGGTGTCCCAGTGCTGATTCATTGGGTAGGTGTGACTGCACCAGCAGCAGCCAAAGTATTTGCTTTTGTTTTGTTATGTGAGTGTGTGTGTGTGTGTGTACCTAGGTAGCCAAGTGGCTATATTGAGCATTGGCCTGGTAATCCAAAGGTTCCAGCTTTGATGCCCATTATACCAATTTGCGTGGTGTTGTTCTTTCCTTGAGCAAGAATTTTACTCACATGGCATTGCTCCAGTCTATCCAGCTGTATGTATGTTGGAGAACTGGTGGCCTAAAGAAGCAGCCCACTCAGCTGAAACATCAATGGGTACCTGGTGTTTACTGGGGAAGCAAATGCCCAACTGTCCTTGTTTTGTTTAACCTTTTTGCAAACTTCAGGTTCCATAGCCTCTCTACATGAAATCTGCATGAACAATCCTCCTGTGGGTTACCAGGAGGATTTGCTTGCATAAGGCTCAAGAGTCCGAGTGACCAATGCTTTAGCCAAACATACTCTACTATGTTAAATGCTACAAGCCTGATTTCTTTACTGCTAAGCATTGCAAGAGATACATTTCATCTTGTGATACATGAGTTGGTGACAAGTGTCCCAGTGCATGGCAATAGCTGTGTTGCGCAAGGCTGCTGTAGGCTTTGTTTTGCTTTGTGTACCTACCTATCTATGTTTATCCGTACGCATCCACAGGAGCAAACTCATTAGATGGTAAAAGCAGCTAATATATAAGAATTGAAAGCTAAGCAAACCCTGTATTAACCTTTCACACAGATGTGAGCTTTAATATGCTGTAGCTAATTGCATAATGGTGTATACAATATTTAGATGATGTACGTAAGATGGTATACAGCTTTTAAAAATGAATAACTATGATGTTATGTTGTTTGTTAAATACCAAGCACCTAATTATATCACACAGCACATAGGAAAGTCCTGATTAAATGTTTTCAGTCACAGATCACCAGTACCCCATATATACAATGAAAACTGTTTAATAATAGGAAGGCTGTATTATACTGTACAATTACTTATTGCAGTCCCCCAATAGAACTCATTCAAAATAAAGCATAAATTTAGCTTGAAAGTTGTAGCTCATGTGAACGAAGGCAGAGATACATGAACCTATAACTCCAGAAAACGATTCAAGCACCTGATTAAAAATATAAGGTGGCAGCCAAAATAACTGCAGTGAAGCAAGTAAATACACAAAAAATTAACTAAAGCAATATTTAATCTCAATAATTATAAACACTGACACTATTGTGAACTGCTAATAAGTAGTAACCTTAAACACTTTTATGCTTTAACAATTAGGTAAATGAACATTACATGTATATATACATACATACATACATACATACACACACACTCAAATTTTAATACATACTGTATGTACTTGCTTACCTGAAAGTTTAAAACATAGTAGCATCAAGAAGTAAGCAAAAAATATTTTCATGATTACAAAATATGACCTATACAATCACACACAAGAAATTGATATACATGACATACAGTGTGAAGTACGTACGTATGTAAACACACACACACACAAGCAGTAGTATATAAACAGAATTTAATGTGCATGCCCAGTTTACATTCTCCTACCCTGACTTTATGACCATTTTCCTCTCTTTCTCTCCAATGTGTGATATGTGATATGGATTCTTGTTACGCATATAAACAGCACATGTTTTTTTTTGTATGCACATATAGCATATGGTACAAAGCATCTATAAATTAATATAATTACAGAATTATTACAAGTACTGCAATATATGTCTATCAATAAATATTATATAAATCACTGGAAAAGTGAAAAGGTTAAACAACATTCACAAAAGAAAGCACATAAAAAGGATATCATCTAATTTACGGTTATATAATTTAATCTCTGCTTAGCCAATAATACTAAATAGCAATATATATAGTATGGGATTGAATTGGCACTTCAGGTGATCACCTCCTTGACCAAAATCATGGTGGCAATGATGATAATTCAATCAATTTTAACAATGGCTACACGCACTGTTATAATAAGAATTGCAATCATTTCTTGGCTGCCACCTCTGATTTAACAACCTTAATTTTTACCCTAGTTGCACCCTTTTTATACCTTGTATGGATAATCATCCTGCTTTCTTGTTACAATCTCCTGATCTATGGCAATTCCCTTGTTTTGACCACCAAGTATGATAAGATTATGCTCAGCAAGAATCAAGGTTGCCTGCTAATGGAGTTGGTTATGTTTCAGACCTTCTGGAACTGCACCTTTTTGTTAGTCTGGTGCCACCCATCCCTTGCAAAAATGAAGGGTCTGGTTAAATACAAATATTAAATCATTCCTAATGCAAAAATCGGCGGTAGTCAGTGCCAATGACGTTAACACACAAATTGCCTTGGCAATACAAAGCTTTTGTTTGAATTGGGGTGCAATTATCTGGTGCAATTATCTGGTGTAATCACCAGTTACATACTCTGTCTGATATATTGTATCTGTATTTCGTCAGATCTTTAATTTCTGCAAAGGGGTGGGCAGCGCCAGACTACTTTTTAGCCTAATAGCTTCTGGTAATTAAACAGCTCTTGCAGGCCTTGTCTTCTACTGAATATTGTATGTGTGAAGTTTCTATGATTTCCACTCCTTATCAACTTTATCAGCTAGGCACTCAGGGAGATGGTGAACAAAAAAAGATTAGTCACTTGTAAAGTAACCTGCACTACAAGTGGGAGGGAGTAACCAACCTATCATCATGCGACAGAAGTGCAAGATACTACAATCTACCCTACCTGTTTGTGCATTGTGCAATTGCTGTGACTCAGTTATTCCTTTTAATTAGCTAATGTTTTACAGTAAGTAACCTGCACTACAAGTGGGAGGGAGTAACCAACCTACCATCATGTGCCTGGGATTTTCAAAATGCAAGTCAAAATGGTAATGGAGCAGGTGGTTGTTTGAAGAGAATTTGGCACTATACAAGACTGGATGATTTAGGTAATTATTAAAACCTTATGGTTATGTTAAGAGCAAGACTGAGGGCCTGCTATAGGTATCCATTCAAAATAGGAAAGTGCTTCATTTTATTGTTTCTGGAAATTTTCACACAGATTTACCTTATGATAAGGCAAACAAGTGCTAATTTGCTATTGAAATGTTTGCAGTATTTAATATGGACATAATTTTTATTATGTAAATACAGAGCTCAATATAACGGTCGGTCACCGGTCAATATCCGGACATACGCATCACATGACCGCTCATAATAAAGTTTTACCGGTCAATAATGGCCGCTCAAAAACGTGCGGCAACAGCTAGCGGTTTAGTGGATAAAGGGAAGCGGAAGAAGCGACAAATCGCCCACGGAACTTTTGAAAAGTGGCAGAAGCAGTACAACGCTGATTACCAGACGCTTACTTGGCTTCGGTGCGATACGGAGAAGAATGATAAATCCACCGTGGCAGCTCTTTGGTGTGAAATCTGCCGACGATACGAAAGGAAGATCACAGGCCAGCGAAACTTTTCTCGGGTATGGATAGAAGGTTCCACGAACCATAGAACAAGTAACGTGGTCGATCATGCGACGTGTTGCCAGCATTCTGCCGCCATGAATTATTTGAAGATCGGCCAAGCGAAGGATAGTGGCGAGCCGCTGACGTCTGTTGCACCCATTGTACGATTGTTAATGAAGCTAGATGCCCAATCACGCGAGCGTCTAAGACGCAAGTTTGATTTGTCTTTCACCATGGCTAAAGAAGGAATTCCGTTTGCTAAGTACTCTCCTTTGTACCAACTAGAAAGTAGGCATGCAGTTGATATGGGTACTACCTATAATAATGATGTATCCTGCAAAAGCTTCACTCACTTCATTGCTGCATCACAACGATCATCGTTTATGGAGTTCTTGAAGGAGAAAGTCTCTTACTTTAGCTTTCTAATGGATGGTACCACCGATGTTTCAAAAGTTGAAGATGAAGCTGTAGTGTTATTGTACTGTCAGCAAGATGACCACCGTAGAGAGATCAAGTCTTGTGCCAGGTTCTTGTCAGTTGGTACAGTATGCAAGACAGATACTGATGGCTTGCTGAAGTGCCTGGGAGAAATACTTTCAAACACATTGGGGATCGAGAATATATGTGATCAAGCAAACGTCTTAGCATGTAACCCAATCTTAGTAGGAGGAGGAACTGATGGGGCGTCAGTAAATATTGCCCAACATTCAAGCATCAAGGCAAATCTATGCCGTAGTTTACCATGGATTTACTGGAGCTGGTGTTTTGCTCATCGTTTGGAACTAGCATCCAAGAATGGTTTTGTTAGCTCACTGTTTAAAGGAATTGAAGAAATGTTACTAAGGCTATATTATTTGTATGAGAAATCCCCTAAAAAGGTTCGGGAATTAAAATCTATTGTTGAAGATCTTAAAGAGGTATTTGATTTTAAGGAGAATGGCTGTCTACCAGTACGTGCACAAGGTTCTCGGTGGCTAAACCACAAACGAAAAGCTCTACAAAGGATCATTGATCAATTTGGTGCCTACCTTTCTCACCTAGCTACCCTATGTGAAGATGCTTCACTTAAATCTCAAGACAGGGCTCGCCTAAAGGGATACTTGCTGAAGTGGTCACATGCAAAGTTTTTGCTTGGAAGTGCTATGTTTGTTGAGGTTCTTAAGGGGCCAGCAATACTTAGTTTATGCTTGCAGAAATTAGACTGTGATATTGTAGACGGCCTCAAGCAAATTCTTAAGACAGTGAACTCATTGAGATCATTAAGAAAAAAGGACCCATCAGAGTGGCCCACTGTCAAATTGGTACAAGACAGGGTTGTCAGTGAGGGAAGTAGTGTCAGTTACCAAGGAGCAACTCTTAAAAGTTACACAGTTGCCACATTAGAATATTGCAAGAAGCAAGCTCTGGGTGACCTAGACAGGTTGTACAAAGCCATTCAGGAAAGACTAGAGTGGTCAGACACTGGTGTGTTGAGGGCAACAATAGCCTTTTTAGACACACAGAGCTGGGTAAAGAGGCCAACTATTGACTCTACTGATGATGAGGATGCTTCACTGCAGGATGTTAAAGATAGCATTGAGTTGTTATGTTCATGCTTTAGAGATCCACTGGAGGCAACAGATGTCAGCGTTCTGTCCATGCAAGATGAAATAGAGGATGCTTTGGTGTATGCCAGGTCTTACCTAGGAATAGAGAGTACTGACTATCGCAAGGTGTGGTACAATCTGTTTGTTTGTCCAGATTCAGCAAAGTGGCCAAATGTTTTGATGCTGTGCAAGCTACTTTTTAGCTTACCTTTCTCTAATGCAAGAGTCGAACAAATCTTTTCAAGTTTGAAATACCTTAAAAGCACCAAAAGAAACAGTCTCCAAACATCCACACTGAATGACCTTTTGGAATTATACATTGAAGGGCCCACATTAGCAGAATTTTCAGCTGACAGTGCAATTGAATTGTGGCTAAGCGAGTGTACACGAAGACCTCAACAGAGTGCCAGGAAGAAGTACAAGTCAAGAGAACAGACTGCAGGGTCATCCTCCACTACTGTAGATGAACTAGAATCCGATGAAGATAGTGAAACACAAAAACTCACCCTTGATGAATGGGACCGGTGGTTTTGTTCCAGTGATGACTCGGACATATCATCTGATGGTGACTGACTGTACATCTACACTTCTTATACATTTTTAATAGTAATTCATTGCATTAAATTAATCAACAACAAAAGTGTTTTTAAGCATGGTTTATTACATAATGTACATCAAATAAAAATGTTGCTTAAAAATTATTGAAAACAATTGGAAATAAATAGAACATGTTATCTATGTATGTGCATAAATTATTTACAGTTAAAATATACTAAAATAGCATATCTGTACAACCTATTCTTTAAAATTTTCTGGCGAGGGCATGTCCCCAGACCTCCCTACAAGGCTCATGGAGTGTGCTTTGCACACTGTAAGGTATCACAAGGCATTTCCTTCACATTCAAAATTATGGCCTATCAATTCTAACTGATGACCTGTCAAATCTCATTTTAATCTGACATTTTGACAGATCAAAATAAAACCATTATATTGAGCTCTGTAAATATCCAAAAGTGGTCACGTGACTATTCACTCTGATGAATTTCACACGGACTGATCTTAAACAAGTACAAATAATTATATTATTGAACTGTCCATTGCTTTCAATATTAGTACAGTGTTAACTGTAAATACCCAAAAAGTGGTTACGTGGCCAACAATCCCATTACAGCTATAGACGGGTTTAGTGCGAAGGTGTGGTCACCTTACATAACCTAAAAAAATCACTTGAATTATACATCCACCATTTTTGTAAGGCAAAAACATGAAGCTTGACATGAGTGAATGCGTGTTCAGGATGCCTTCCAGTTGTGCTGCTATATACATGCCATGAGAGGAAACAAGAAATATGGAATTGAGCTTTGTGGATTCTCCAAGAGAAGAGATTATCTTAGTGCAGTTTCGAGCGTGGCAGTTGTAACTTGAGAGAGCTTTGGGACAGCTGTACATGTGTTGAGTGAGGTATTGTGAACTTTCAAGACTCATTTCAATGTTAGACAGCTAGCTAGATTCTTCTCACTATTATTTCAACTCAGTGAACTGATTTAAGATAGCTACATAATACTGCATGGCATATCTGTTTAGCATCCTCTGTACTGAAAGGCATATCACGATGTACCATCAGGCTATTTATTCCAGATTGCCTACATTCTACCAAGTGAAGAATATCTCATTTTATTTAACACAGTGACCCATGTATCATGCAGTGCTGGAAGGATGGTGCTGCTAAATGACTATACGGTAGTTTGACATCATTGGGTCTTACTAATCAGTGTATGCAAGTTATGTACCTGAGCCAGATGTGTGAAGTCAGACTACATGTTAAATAATGATGGGCTGCAAAGTTGCACTTGCATACTATAAGTAATTATATAAAACACATTCAGTAAATTTCATTATATAAATTTAACCAAACATATACTTACAACCACAGCAAAACATATGCTTGATCACAACACAGTCAAAGTTTAACACAAGTCTAGATTATTTTCCAGTCTTATCTTTTGAGCAAAAAGTTAAAAACCTGTGATTTAGTACTGGGTGCTTCTACTATGACAGCTTCCTCTGGCAGCAGCTGCTCGGGTAGAATAAACCAACATTCCATGATAATATTAGAACTGTTACACTGATAGTGCTAGTATGTAACCCGACTCCAGACTACCGAGTTACAGCATTGTCTGTCTGTGATGCCAGCAGCTAGGCCTTGCATTTATGTGATAATATGTGCATGGCATACATTTAGCTTCTAACCATGACATGACCAGGGTTTCTGTCTCACTTATTAGGCTTTGGCTGCCATTACACAGACACTTACCTTTTTGTAATCAAGACACACGGTAGTGTGTCGTGCGGCCCAAGAAGCCGGCGCGCCACACCGTGAGTATATTGACAGGAAGAACGAAAACGTCATTTTCACACCTTTGTATCTCGGTGATCACTTATCTGATTCGAACCAAATTTGCTACACAGTTGCCCGCCAGCCAAGGGAGTCTACATTCCAAATTTGAAGGAAATCGCTCCAGCCATTTCCGAGATACGAGCTGCCAAAGTTTGGTTTTTTTTTCTTCGTTTTTTTTTTCTTCTTCGTCTTTTCGCACACTTGCAAAAATTACTATAACAGGCAAACGCGTACTCTGATCGCCTTGAAATTTGGCACACAGAAAGGGAGTCCAAAGGCGAATCCTAGCATCAAATTTGGTACAAATCCGATGAATGGTTCAGGAGTTATGACCGATTATTCGCGTAAAACAAGATCGATTTGTTGTCACGCCTACAGGGTAAACCGCTTCATGGAATGAGTTGAAAATTGCTATGTAGATGGAGTAACCATCGTAGGAGTGCCTTTTGGTGGTTTGAAAGGAATCGAGATAAAGACCACGGAGATATGACACAAAACCCAACCTGTGTCACAATTACGCGATCGATTTTTATGAATAAAAAAGTATTAGTTTTCACGCCTACTAGGCAAACCGCTTAGAGCAATGAGCTGAAAATCGGTGTATAGCTGGAATAATCTTCATAGAAAGTCCTTGCAGTAGTACAGAAGAATCGGATTACAAACCACTGAGTTATGATTCGAAAGCCAACTCCGTGTAGCAAATGCGAGATCGAGATACTCTAATAGAACAGTCACCCTAATAGAGCATTCGGCTAATTTATTTACTCCATTATAGAATTTTATTACATCACAAGTTATTTTGTAGGGAGTTCAGCTGCAAACAGTTAATCTTATAGACAGTTCAGCAAGAAGACAGTCACCATGTGGAGAGTTAAGCAAATATACCACTATAGAGATTCAGAACATTACAAGTCACACTGAAGAAAGTTCAGCTATAAACAAGTCATGCACTGTGTAGAGAATTCAGCTACAATTAAGTCACTCTCTAGAGAATTCAGTTACACAGAATTCAGCTACACACAAGTCACTGTGGAGAGAGTTCAGCTACAAACAAATTACCCTTTAGAGTGATCAGCTACAAACAAAACACTTTGTAGGGTGTTCAACTGCAACAAATCAATTACCTTTAGAGCGATCAGAAATGAACAAATCAACACAAATCTACCTGCAGAGAGATCAGCTAGAAACAAATCACCCTGAAGAGAGTTCAGCTACAAAAAATCACCCTGTAGAGACATCAGCTAGAAACTAGACACAATGTAAGGAGTTCAGCTACAAGCAATCACCCTGTAGAGAGTTCAGCTAAAACAAATCAACCTGCAGAGAGATCAGCTACAAACAAATCACCTTATAGAGAGTTCAGCTACAAACAGATTACCTGTAGAGAGATCGGCTACAAACAAATCAACCTGCAGAGAGATCAGCTATATACACACAAATCAACTTGTAGAGAGATCAGCTACAAACAAATCACCCTGTAGAGAGATCAGCTAGAAACAAATCACCCTGAAGAGAGGTCAGCTACAAAAAAAATCTCCCTGTAGAGAGATCAGCAATAAACAAATTGCCCTGTAGAGAGATCGGCTACAAACAAATCAACCTGCAGAGAGATCAGCTACACACAAATCAACTTATGGAGAGTTCAGCTACAAACAAATTACCCTGTAGAGAGATCGGCTACAAACAAATCAGCCTGTAGAGAGTTCAGCTAAAACAAATCAACCTGCAGAGAGATCAACTACAAACAAATCACCTTATAGAGAGTTCAGCTACAAACAAATTACCCTATAGAGAGATCGGCTACAAACAAATCAACCTGCAGAGAGATCAGCTACACACAAATCAACTTGTAGAGAGATCAATTATAAACAAATCACCCTGTAGAGAGATCAGCTAGAAACTACACACAATATAAGGAGTTCAGCTACAAATAAATCACCTTATAGAGAGTTCAGCTACAAACAAATCACTCTGTAGAGAGATCAGCTAGAAACTGGACACAATGTAAGGAGTTCAGCTACAAGCAAATCACCCTTTAGTGAGTTCAGCTACAAACAAATCAACCTGCAGTGAGATCACCTACAAAAAAGCACCTTGTAAAGAGTTCAGCTACAAACAAATTACCCTGTAGAGAGATCGGCTACAAACAAATCAACCAGTAGAAAGATCAGCTACACACAAATCAACTTGTAGAGAGACCAGCTACAAACAAATCACCCTGTAGAGAGATCAGCTAGAAACTAGTCACAATGTAAGGAATTCAGCTACAAGTAAATCACCCTGTAGAGAGTTCAGCTAAAACAAATCAACCTGCAGAGAGATCAGCTACAAATAAATCACTTTATAGACAGTTCAGCTACAAACAAATTACCTTGTAGAGAGATTGGCTGCAAATTAATCAACCTGCAGAGAGATCAGCTACACACAAATCAACTTGTAGAGAGATCAGCTACAAACAAATCACCATGTAGAGAGATCAGCTAGAAACTAGATACAATGCAAGGAGTTCAGCTACAAGCAAAATCACCCTTTAGTGAGTTCAGCTACAAACAAATCACCCTGTAGAGAGATCAGGTAGAAGAATTCACCTTGTAGAGAGTTCATTTACAAAGAAACCATCATATAGAGAGTTCAGCTACAAAGAAATTACCCCGTAGAGAGTTCAGATAGAAGAAGTCACCTTGTAAAGAGTTTAGCTACAAAGAAACCATCATGTACAGAGTTCAGCTACAAAGAAACCACCTGTACAGAATTCAACTACAAACAAATCACCCTGTATAGAGATCAGCTAGAAGAAGTTACCTTGTAGATAGTTCAGCTACAACAATTCACCCTGTAGAAAGATCAGCTAGAAGAAGTCACCTTGTAGAGTGTTCAGTTACAAAGAAACCATCATGTAGAGAGTTCAGCTGCAAACAAATCACTCTGTAGAGAGTTCAGCTACAAAGAAACCGCCATGTAGAGAGTTCAGCCTCATACAAACCACCTTGTAGAGAATTCAACTACAACAAATCACCCTGTAGAGAAGAAGTTACCTTGTAGAGAGTTCAGCTACAAAGAAACCACCATGTAGAGAGTTTAGCTGCAAACAATTCACCTGTAGAGAGTTCAGCTAGAAACAAATCACCCCGTAGAGAGATCAACTGGACGAAGTCACCTTGTAGAGAGTTCAGCTACAAAGAAACCATCATGTAGAGAGTTCAGCTGCAAACAAATCACCCTGCAGAGAGTTCAGCTACAAAAAAATCACCCTGTAGAGAGTTCAGCTAGACGAAGCCACCTTATAGAGAGTTCAGCTACAAAGAAACCATCATGTAGAGAGTTCGGCTATAAAGACACCACCATGTAGAGAGTTTAGCTGCAAACAAATCACCTGTTACAGAGAGTTCAGCTACAAAGAAACCATCCTGTATATAGTTCAGCTACATTTCAAGTCACCCAGTAGAGAGATCAGCTGCAAAAAAAATCCTGTGGGGAATAATGAGCATGTAATAAATATATGTATATAATTTGTATAATTACTAATAAAATCAAAAATAATTGAAGTACTAAAATTCTTCTTTAAGTTCTTTTCTTCTTCCTGTGGTAAAGAAAAAAACACATGGGTTAAAAAAGCCCCAAAGCCAGCCATAGGCCGGCTTTGCAGTATACAAATACAAAAAGAAGTGATATCTAATCAAAAACAGCCAAGCTGTAAAAAAAGGTGCGGCCCCCATAAAGGCCATGGTGAAAAAAGATGCGAAATCCAAGGTGGCGGCCAAGAAATGGCTGTGATGGTAGGTTAATGGTTACATTTTAATAACGGCAATTCAGGTGAATTTTGTGCCGCTTGGTCTTGGCACCAAATTCACCTGAATTGTTATTAAAATGTAACCATTAACCTACCATCACAGCCATTTCTTGGCCGCCACCTTGGATTTCACATCTTTTTTCACCATGGCCTTTATGGGGGCCGCACCTTTTTTTACAGCTTGGCTGTTTTTGATTAGATTAATTTATCATGACATATTACACACTGGACAAACCAATGGGTAGAAACCAAGGTAAGGGTGCATTTGAATTTAAGATTAATGTGTGATGACAACTTCTTGATAGATATATATATATATGCAGCTGATCTTAGCTATACATTGTCATGATTAACTCTCCATTATGCATGACTGATATCTGGCTAAGAGTCACTGAATGTATCACCTTGTATACACTTTATGAGTTTGATGTAATTAACATTCCTTTGTTTGGTCTATTGTGATGCAGTGAAGAGAACATGCATATACGGTACCGCTCAAACGTAACGTCGCACTCACTCGCGGCAAATGATTAAAAAAACTCGCTAATTAAAGGGCGTGGTACCTGTTTCCTTCGCAAGTATTCATCCCATACAAAACGGGATGAATACTCTTGTCTCATGAAGGAAACGGGTATCACGTCATTTAATTAGCAAGTTTTATAATCACTTGCAATCGAGCAATGCGAGCAAGTGTGACATTATGTTTGAGCGGTACCGTAGTTCTTAAACAGTGTTCTCCGATAAACTGTGATTCTCCATGATTAAATGGGTAACCCGGAAATTAATGACTATTCTACAGTAGATAATCTAAATTGCTGCCCACTACAGTATATAGAAGTTGATGTTTATTTAAACTGAGTAAGCACACTACATAGCTAATCTGGTCGTCATTCTTATGCTACACTAGCATGATCCTTGTGATGGAATTTACTAATATTAAATTATCCGGAATCAGTTGCGGCATGGGAAGAATCTAGCTGATGCACTACAGACTCTAGTGAATCACTGAGTTCAGTTCTGAGTCGAGTTGGCTCCCAAAACCTGACTCTCTCCAGTGATGGATCCTCTCAGGACGGGTCTCGGGGTCTTTATAGGGAGCAATTCCACGTTGCTTACTTTCTTGTTGTGTATAATCCATTAGCACAACAATTTGACGGCACATTCATTATGTCAAGCTTCATGTTTTTGGCCTACAAAAATGGTGGACGTATAATTCACATGATTTTTTAGGTTATGTAAGGTGACCATGCCTTCCTACTAATTTATCTATACAGGATGTGATAATAGCACTATAAGATGTAGAAGCCTTTATTAAGGTAAGAAATACACTAATTGTGACTTAAAGATATAGTGATATTCAAAATTAATGAAGCTGTCTGTTATATGTTGTTATGTGTTAAACTTATGCTGATACCCAATGCTGCACTTGTTTGCTTTATCTTAAACGTCATGCTATGTGAAATCTCAAAAGAAAGTACCTTCTTACTTTGAGTTGGAAACCCTAACTAAGGCTAATAGGCCACACAGCCAGGCTTACTGATTGGATGTAGAAAATCAGCGGCCCAGGCAAGCCAAATCAGGGATCAGCGTTATACGGCTGTATCAAGCCATGTACCCGGGCATGACAAGGGTCATATGATGTCATACTGCTGCAGACAACTGCAATTATTTAAATCCATGGATATATGTGACCCAGTCTGGGAAAACCGGGCTTATCGCCTATTTAAAAGTATCAAGAAATGCCGGTTTTAAGTATTTAGTGTGCTGCAGCTCGCCAATGGTTGAAGCTATGTGTACTAAATTTTCACACGCTTTACACCAATTACTTACCTTCCAGAGCATCCACTGTGCAAGTAGCCAACAACTAAGTTTCCTGCCATTTTAGATAGTTTTTTTAAACTGAGGTTGACTGTATCAGGTGAGCTGCAAATTGGGTGGGAGGCGGGGGCCCTGGAAAGCCGGAAAAATGGTGTTCAAAAATTGAAAAGGAAAGCCAAGGGATGAATTAGGCCACGTTTTGGGCCAATAAGGTATCAAAACTGGCTAAAATGACAAGAAATTCATAGCAGAGGTACTTATTCAACAACACAGAGCTGTACAGCCACATACAGTCATCCCCAGGTTGACCAGAAAGGTCCCACACCACACGTACGGATCGCCATTGGGCTTGGGAAAAGCAGTCAGCAAAACCAGACCACTCAAGTCTAGCTGATTTTGATTGTGGAATTAGATAGTTTATTCATGTAGCTTTGTGTCCTGGGTGAAAAATCGAATCTGCTGACATGGACGATAAGACCGGTTTTCTCAGACTGGGTCACATATGGCTAAGCCTGCTAAGTTAATCATTAAACATTAAGTTAGTTAAGATTGAGGTTATGATGTATGGGTCCAGTTTGTACAGGGAGTGTTTTTAATACAAGCTTTAATAGGCGACAGCTTAGAACAAACGCCACCATATTACGAGCTATTAGTATTATAAATGACACCATAAAACAAAGCACAAACACATGCACACTCACGAGGTACACGACAGTCTTCGCCAGCACGAATCGCAACAGTCGTTTAATGCGAGGTTTAATGACGGGACCTTTTGATAGAAATGGCCCCACCTACAGGTGACAAGTATCACGCGCAAACTTATTTATAGCTAAGCGCTATGCAGGCGATTACGCGCCAGAAATTATAGGCTCCAGCGAGTAAGAAATCGGAAACATTATGAACTGAGCATATTGTCCTTGCGAAAGGGAGAAATCGCCTTTAGTGTACCAAGACATTTACTTCCAAAAGTTAGTTTTGATCATAGCTTATATTCTGTTTTTTTGCATATGATTCACAATTTTTTTTAGGGCTGTACCGATACCGGCCGATACCGATACTAGTCACATATAGTAAGTATCGGTATCGGTCAATTGCAAGTCAACAATACCATAGATAATATGTGACCGGATTTGCGAAAAGGTACCTTTTCCACACATTTGACATATCAGCAAACAAAGTGATGTAACATTTGACTCCTTTAATATATTGATCAATTTTCTTGTAGTATCAAAATGTAGCCAGATACTGTAGCTAACTACATTCAATGATAATTTCAAGCAATTATATGCCATGATCAAAAAGTTATGAAGTGTTAAAAGTTCAAAAAATGAGTCAAATTTTGTGTGTGAAAAGGTACCTTTTTGCAAATCTGGTCACATATATACCTTAGGTATATATTATCTATGACAATAATGATATCTCACTTGAGTTATATGCACTATTAAAAGTATTTATAAGTACCATGTAACACTTTCACACCTCAGATAAGGCCACTCCAAATAATTTCTCTGTTTCCCGTCCACCGCTCGCATCTAGTTACTGTCAGCCCTAAATATTCCATTATTCCGTATTCTTTCATTATTTTCCGGTTATTCTTGCATACTGACAGGCTCAATAAAACCATCTTAAAACAGGGTCAGCTCACGTGTCACTGAGCAGTGCTATCAAGTCTGCAAAAACTTCACGTTTGTGCTATTTTGTAACTTAAAAGGGAAGGAACACGCTTAAGCATGCTTTTATGCAGCTTTTTATGGTTGTGCCACGAAAATAATGGCTTGAAAAGCTGCCAATCTGATAATGAAACAATGGAAATGGAGCGCCCGCCCGCATGCATGCAAATATGCTTGAGTCCAGGATGGGAAACAGAGAATTTATTTGGAGTGGCCTAAAGGAATTCTTTACGCTACAAATGTGATATCGCACTGCAAAGTGTGCTGATAACTCGTTACTGCATTCCACAAACTGTACAGTTTAATGCTTCTTACTATTGAGTACTGTAGTAAAACGTATATAAACCTATGTGAGCATGATGCACTTTACATCAGGGGGATAGGATAAGCCCACATGAATTCGTAATGATATTGTGCAAACACTCTAAGAATTTCACATGAGCCAATAGTCTTTGTACAAAAAGTAGAGGAAGGGGTGCAATACATAATTTTCAATTCTATTGTTTCCAACGGTGTGATTCTTGGTCGAAAATGCCCAGTCGTTATGGAGAAACGGGGCTTATAGTAATGACAATGCATAGCAGTCATGGTTTTCTCACCAAAAGTAACAGTGACTATAGATGATCATAATAGGATCGTTGATGTACGATCTGGTACTTCCAACAGGTAGTGTCACTGTGGTTTTACTAAAAATATTTTAACTATCGCTTAATAGTGCACATGGACTTGAACGTGTTATGACCTACAGTATCCCAATGATCTCCTATGGGTTACAATTGAGCCTCCTGTGGCTCTCAATTGAGACCAACTGAATCCCACAGTCAAAACTCTCTCTTGGTGATATAGGTCAATGGCGATGGAAGGGTATGGGGGGCTACAGAGGCTAAACCCCCCCAACTTACAAAAAGCAGAGGCAGAGCTCCCCCAACAAATGTGTTCTATGATGTCATAAGACATATCATGTGATCAACACTGTATACGCTTATAAGCTTCTTATACATTTTGAAATCCTTACATAATAAGTGCTAGTGTTATGGTTATACCTAATATAAAACTTTGATAAATTTATAGTAACCATAGTGATATATTCAGCCACCTCAAAGGAGCCTGGACAAATACCAGTCCACATTAAAGGCACCCTTAACCACATTGAAGGAATTTAACTTAGAAAATGAATTCAGAAGCTTAAACATACTTTTAAAGTAACTCCAGAGGCTTAATATTACTTTAAAAAGTAACTTCAAAGGCTTAAAAACTACTTTAAAGTGTACCATATTAGTTGCAACACTGAAAATCATGCATTGCCTTATATGCACTCACCCTTGCATTATGCTTACTAGGCTTGCGCCAATTATGCTGGCATAATTTCAAACATAATAGGCTAGCAAAAGCATCAAGCATTATGCCAGCGTAATAGGACGATTATCAAGAATTTTAACTAAAATGCACAATGCGCGTGCCAAAAATACAGCACAACATGAGCACACTGCACATTATTACTGAATTTCACATCAAACACCTTGTAGTGTTATTATTTTTAACATTTCTTGACTGATTATTCATACTTTATGGAAATAAGATCAAGATACTCTAATAGATCAGTCACTTACTCTAATACAGCAGTCAGGAAATGCAGATATACTCTAATAAAACAGTCAGCGCTCGAGCATAATCGAGTATAATTTTGAGCATAATAGGCTGGATTATTGAGCACTGCTCAAAAGCATAATAGGCAATTTTCAAAGCATATTGGCTCAAGCCTAATGCTTACATATCAGGTAATACACCCTACCAGCATTACAACCATTACATGAAAAGTGCCCTACTGACCAAGGTGACCTAGTTGTCAAATGGTTAAGTTGTTAACCTGGCACTCCTTACTTAATGTGAGTTGGCCTGGGTCCTGTTCAAGTTTTTTTTTCTTAGGTTTTTTGCACCACTCCTTTGGTGGTTTTGTGGTAGGCTTGAGCCAATTATGCTTTGAAATTGCCTAGCTATTATGCTTTTGAACAGTGCTCAAAAATCCAGCCTATTATGCTCAAAATTATGCTCTCAACATCATGATTATGCTTGAGAGCTGACTATTTTATTAAAGTATATCTGCATTTCCTGACTGAATAAGTGACTGCTCTATTAGAGTATCTTGATCTTATTGCCATAAAGTGTGAATAATCAAGTCAAGAAATAGTAAAAATAATAACACTGCAAGGTTTTTGATATGAAATGCAGCAATAATGTGTAGTGTGTTCATGTTGTGCAGTATTTTTGGCGCGTGCATTGCATGTTTTAATTAAAATTCTTGAAATCGTCCTATTATGCTGGCATAATGTTTTGCTAGCCTATTATGCTTGAAATTATGCCGGTATAATTGGCGCAAGCCTATTTGGGGGTTGATTTTTTTGTTCAGTGCAAAAAACAAACAAGTTTGGATAATATAAAAAACCTTTTGTGAGCAGTCATTAGTATCAACAAATAAAAGGATTACAGTGATGAAAAGCATAATAATTGTAGTAATTTAACACAGCCATAGCGATAATGTTGCATACTCTTTATGCTGTGATGCATATCAGTTCGACCGTGAAGTATTGCTGGTGTATATATGATATCGGTTCATTAGAAAACCTGTATAGGAAATAGACAATAACTATCGGATATCTGTATCGGATACAAAATGTAGTAACGGTACAGCTCTACAAATTTCCATTACTGTTTCCATGGTAACCACCACAATTATGCAATGATATGAATAATAATACAATTTAAATTACTTATTTTGAAACTAGTCCTAGACACTTTTGAGATTTGCCAAACAATTATATTTGGAATGCTGAGCTCTCATTGAGCCACACAATTTGTGGTTATAGATTTTGAAAATTTGTTTTAAATAGGACATTCTATCCGTTTTACCTATTTTCATGGTGTTTGAAGAGCTGCTATTTGTTACACATACTTACACTGTGAAAAAGGTGGGATATAATATGGTATTTCCAGTGGCTTATTGAATACAAATAAGCCTTAATAATAAATCCTGTATTATACTCATGTTATACTTTAGTATAATGCATACTATACTATTACGTACATATATGGTTTCAGTTTATTTACCACAATACCTGAAATAACTTATATCTAATATAATGCACACACTATACCATCATATATATGGTTTCAGTATGTTTAACACATTAACTAAAAGCCTTACATGTGATTGTTAGTATACTACAGGTTATATCAAGCTTTTTTGTATTCAATAAGCCACTGGAAATACCATCTTATATCCCTCATTTTTCACAGTGTTAATAATTTGAATTTGACTTCATCACTATTTTGAAGAAGGATGATCAGACTAAAACTTGCGGTGGCAGTTTTTTTGATATTCTATTTAGTTTTGTTTACTGATGTTGTAAAGTTAATCTATGGCTTTGGAATGAAATTTATTAATGTTAAACATATGCATACAATTATGTTGCAACATCATAAAAAAAAACAAAAAAAAACAGTATTAAGTAGAACATTACAGTATACTAATGAGCATAACATAATATAAAAGTATAATAACCCTTGTAGAATAATATCTAGTTACATTTAGAAAATGTATGTGGTCAGGCGAGTTGAACATTTGTGGAAGTTTATGCCTTGGAGCACTACTGCAATATGGCAATATGGCCGTAGGAGGGACTTATATGTAGAATTAGTCTTGTGTGGCTAGACCCTAGATTAATAATTACAGGAGCTCATAAGCACTGCAAACACAAAGGAGTGTAACACTCAGGATATAGCTGTGTTCTATCCTTTATGAAATGCCTTTGCAGCCACATGTACTTATAGAGAGAGCAGTGATTGCCCTAGAACTGACTGTTTTATTAGAGTATAATCAGCCTTTTCTGACTGCTGTATTAGAGTAAGTGACTGCTCTATTAGAGTATCTCGATCTTTATCATACAGTACGACAGTACTGGTATCGTACTGTATAGCAGGGGTTGGTAAGAAATCATATGGTTTTGTAGACTTTCGCACGTTAAAAAACAGCCTAGCAATACGTTTTATCCAAAAAAACCACCTGGAATACATTAGTACTGTTATAATGATGTTGTACCTTGGGTAAGCAAAGCGAAAAGTCAAATGTTTAAAATTCACCTACATTTCGTCTGCCAGCCTGCCTGTTAAAGAAAACCTTTATGGATTCAGATCAGGCTATTCATGTGCTACACTTACAGTAACACCATAACAGAATCGATAATAATTCTTATCATCGCAAAGCAGCTCTAGTGCATAGTTAGGTCAAAGGATCTTACAAAGGGGCTACGAACTACTATTATATCCAAGCACTGACTTAAGGGAATAGTACAACACTTTTAATTTGTAAAGATATTCAACCATGCTGTGACTGTGTGGAAGCCTGCAGCTGGTTTTGAAATTCAGTCACATAATAGAGATTTACAGAAATCAATTATAGCTGTAAGCTAGTTTTTCCTTGCACTGTAGTCTAACACAGGCTTGCTTTTTAAAGAATTTAGAAAAGTTCAGCCTTCCCTCCTGTTTTTATCCATCCATTTCTTATGCAATGAGACCAGTAACTTCCACCAACTTTTCATACTCTAGAGTATGAGAAGTTAATTTTTTGGAATGCATGCTTCGGATCAAAACTCCAAGCACCCACCTTCCCCTTCCTCAAATCAGCCCTTGTATCGAATACACCAGACTATTTCCTGTTTTTGGCTATAAATAAAAATACTGCACATACAGTCATATTGCTAGGTCATCCTAATCAGTGTGTCAAACTGGAGTAACCATTGTTGCTATAAGCTCGAGAAAACATACATACATACTGTAGCTAAAGAATAACTACTGTATGTATGTGCTATGAAGTGGCCCCGGTATCATCAGTATGTAGTTGCTATCCAAGAGTTATCCAGTTACGTATTACTATATAGCTACAGTATAATGCGAACTCGATTACTTGTTCATGAGCAAAGGACTTAAGAGTATAAGGTTGGTAGGTTGGCATGTCAATAAAATGTAAACAAAATTTTATGCAAAAGGAACACAGAAATATGTAAGGGATCACGAGCCTGACAATTGGTATAATTTGCTTCCAGCCATAGTTTTAAGAAGATAATATTATTTTGTAGGTGACAAATTGTTAAATGTATTGGAAAGAATAAATATTCTGAGGCTTGTGCTTACAGTTTAGAGTAATGTTTTAGCTGGATATTTTCATTATAAGAGAATTTATTCTAAATTTTCAGCAACAAAGTGGGTCAGTCTGTGAAACAACTAATTAAGATGAAGTGGAAACTTTGGTGTAATATGTAGCTAGTGTTTGACATTACTGACTGTAGTATTAGAGTGAGAAATTAATTAGAGTAATTATAAAATTGTATAGGTGTGTGCATGTAAGATAAAGAGTGTTGCCTCGTGGTGTTTTTGGTAGACGTAATTCCAGATGTTCGTCACATTCTGATCTTGTTCAATACAAGTGAAAGCCACTTTGAAACTGTTTGTGCAAGCACATAGCAGAATGATAATACTGGAGATAATAGGTAGTTACAAGTATATACAATATGGTATGTTGATGATACATAAAAGTCACTCCTTGGAAATCTGATTGTCCACTGCAGTTGGGTCATCTCCTGACACGGATGAAAATTTCGATTGTGATTTTTGATAATTGAAATTTGCATTTCGGTAATCATTTGTATAAACATGTAGAGTGCAGTATTTAGAACTAAACTAACTCCATTTTCGCTCTATTACATTTTACTGGTTTTTCTGTCATTCTTGCATGGAACTAATGAAACAAAATAGCTAAGCATTAACTGGTATTGATGGTTGCACCCAATTGGCATGCTCTGGCGTTTTCAAGAGACTGAAGAAAGCTGCCTACGCAGATGAAGGTGATTGAATGGTCCAGCAAGGATGTAGAGAGGTAAACCAACATGTTTGACATGTAAAACTTCCTAAAACTGATGACAAATGCTAAGATGGGCATTTTGATGGATTTTGGCCTAGATTAGAGAGCCGCCAGTGCCACCCTATGGACGAATATAACTAAACAAGGATGCAGCATGACTTTAGAGAGGCAAAGCATCACGTTTGGTGTGCAAGAGTTCTTTAACGCATTGTAAATTGGTCAACATATAGGCAAAATTCGTGGATATTGGCATTTGGCGGTTTTTGAGGCCGCTAGAAGAGCTGCCAGACCAACCCTATGAATGAAAGCTACTGGCTATGGGTCTAGTAAGTTTTTGAGAAATAAACTAGCACATCTGGCTAGCAAAAGTTCCCGTCAGTGAATAAAATCGGCATTTTTGACGAATTTTTGACAGCCGTCGAGCTCAGCCAGATGGCAAACAATTTTGGAATTCGATGATATTTGGTGTGGTAGTAGTTGGACCCATGCCAGACCAGTTGACCTGGGAGGGTTACTTTGACATCGCTACTGTGTGCCACAGTGGCATTGAAACTTTTTTCGAGTCCGAAATTTCATTTTCGCGATGCTGCAGCTGGAAATTGCTCTAGACAATGCAGCCACTGATGGTTTTAGTTTAGAGTACAGTTAGGCATAGGCGGCGGAAAGGGGGGATCTAGGCTAAAGCCCCCCCTCAGAATGATATCACACCGAAATTATCTTTCTTGGAGTGGGGCTGAAAACCGTGATAAAGATCGAGATACTCTAATAGAGCAGTCACTCTAATAAAGTAGTCAGTGTGTAGCGAGCTATGTAAGGATTTTTATGTAGTTTATCAGCTAGAAATGGTAGCTGGTGAGGTGGAAAGCTCTTGTCAGTTGGTTGTGACCTTTTTTTTTTTTTTTTTTGGTCTCACCTTACCAAACTATAGAAATATTAAAGTCTGGGTCAGCTCAGCGGAGCCCCCCCCCCCCCCCCCCCCCCTCATATCAACTATACTTCCTCCGCCGCTGCAGTTAGGCCATACCTATTTTGAAAAATTGTTGCTCGGATTTTTTAAGGAAAAGTTAGGGTCGGTAGGTCGGGAAAAGAAACCATCATATTTTTAAAAACGATGTGTCTAGAGCTCCGGCAGCCGGAGGTGGTTTGCCAATGCTACAGCTCCGTCAGTTCATCACGTGCCATAGATATTAAGCAGGGCGCCGTATCAGTAGCCTTAGCACCAATAGTGCTGCGTACTTTCAGTTGAAGACCACCAATACTTCGTACTTGAGGCCAGCTTGATCCACTGAAGTGGAAGAAAGTACCGGAATAAAGCGCGGACTGAAAAGTGACTGGTTTTCTACAGGGGAGAAAGTGTCCACTGGATTTTTAAGTCAGTGTTTTAAGTGTTATAGGTACTCCTCATGAACACTGAAGTGTGGTGATCCACTTCAAATTAGCTACTGATCGTCATCATTAGTAACTACTCATGCAGTGCAAGTTGAAAAGTCTGGTTAACAAATCTTTTATTATTTTATTTATTATTAACACTTTACAGTGACCAGCACTGAAGGTCTACAGCAACATGTTCCTCTGAATGTAGAGGGAGCTAATTGCATGGTTAAATAGCTGCCAGACTAATTATCAAGCTAGGCTGAGTCGTGATCATTGGGTGAAGCCAGATCATAGTATACTACTATAGAGTTTGATGTATCAGTGTTGCTGCTATAAGACCATTCTCAAAACAAGGAGAATTTTAAGCCTTTCAAGGTTAAATTTGAGGGTACTTTTGCTGTTTGAGCATGCTATTTTAAAGGTCAACCTGCCTTAGAGACATTTAAAGCTTGAAATTGAATTTAAGGACAAGTGAAAGTTAATGTGTTACTTTAAAAACAGGCATAATTTAAGACACTTGGGCTCTTGGATATCAAACTGAATAGTCAGTTCAGCACTACAAGTGTGAAAGTTAATGTGTTCGGTGCATGCAGTTTTAACCTGGGAAATATTTACATATTAGCTAGACTGTCTCAAGATCGAACTGATCTACATACAGTGTAATTGTCACTCACAATTTAAGGGGTGTATCTGAGATTTTGGGAAGAGTATTACATCTACATATTATAACATCAAGTTGCAGCTCTCCAACATGGAACAATTTCAAGTACTGCTCAAGTTCCCCTGTAGTCAAAAGATCAATATTTGAAATAGTGAAACCAACTTTTTAACAAATTCTCCACATCGAGAAAAATGGAGTCAACAGATCCGACTCCAAAGTTTTACATCCCAATTCTGTAAAGTGTCCACAAGTTCCATTGTATACACACATATCTACTGTATGCACACACCATGTCATTCTGTATATTGTCTATATACCAGGAAAGTGATTATTATTTTTAGTTGTCATTTACTGGCTGCACCTTTTATAGTACAGAATTGATCATTTGAACTATAACAGTACAGCAAAGAAGAAATTTCTTAAATTAATTAATGTTTGACTACTTCGTGAAATAATCTTGGGCTACCTATTGGTCAGCAGATTCTTCAAAGCATGAGCGGCATATCCATACTCTCCTCTTCGGTGATCTTTTAAGACCAACACAATTAAAGTGGTACCATACTAAGCAGCTTTCACAAACAATTGAATTCTGTTCATCGTCAATTATCTCCCTTGTGCATCTTCCACAATACCATGTGGGATTGGCTTGAATTATAGATACTACACTGTTAATAGCTGCCCATGCTTCCCGGGTGCAATACTTCCTGCACATATCTAAGCAGACATTTTCATCAGTGCATGATGATGAAACCATCTCAGGTCTGATTTCTACATCATCCTCTTCTATAATTCGGCTCCCATCTATGGCGTCCTTTGCAATTTGTAGATCAACAAACCAGGTTAAAATCACTAAAAATGAAAACATCTTCAAGATCAACACAGGATATTTAACATACATACCAAGTTCCTTTTGCTTAGCACCTTTGTATAGGAATGACACATGCCTGCTTCCTCTGGACTTCTTTCTAGGGAGACCAATAACAGTCTTCTCAGCTCCTTTAGGTCTTCCTTTCTTTCGCATTTTACTAGGTAACCTAATACTTTGTAACTCTGTGGATGCAATCAGATTGTGATAAATGTTTTGCAAGTTTGTACCACAGTTCTAATACTACCCCTGGTAATTTACTGATTGCACTATTTCACACACACACAATACACACTACACATACTATACACAAACATGCACACACACAACACATACTGTATTACCGTAAAACAGGAAAAGTTTGTCGTCAAAAGATTTTCATCGCTGGCTGTATCGATGAAAATTAAAACGACGAATTATTGTTAACTATTATATGGATAATTCGTGTATACAAATATTAACGTATAGCTAGCTATTCCGTCAAAAGTGACAAAAATATGTAGCATCAAAATTTTAATAGACGAAAATTTTCTGAATTGAAATTTTCCTGATTTACGGTATACATGTATGTACACTTGCACAAAGCAAATGCAAAAATCAAACCCTTCAATGACCATGCTACGTACATCAAAATTACCTAGTGGACACTGGGAGTTGTAACATCAAATGGCTACCAGGTGTTAACTCAGGAAGCAAATGCCAACTATACATGTCGGGTGAAGGTTGGCTAACAATACCTTCAAGTGTGAGACATGATACAACCTCTTGTATTTTATTAGTCTTGCCCCAATAGGATTCGACTTTTAGCACCTGAGTAATGCAAATTTATCAGGTCCCCATGAGCAGCTAAGTAATGTGAAGAAAATTTCTTGCTCAAGGAAACAACAGTAACTGCATAACCAGGTACTGAACCTAGAATGTTTTGACTATCAGGCAGGTGTTCTAGCCACTTGGCTCACACACGCACGCACGCACGCACACACACCATTTACATCATTGCTTCTAGTTTGCACTGTGTCTACCAATGGTACAGGCGGCTGATATCCTATGCAAAATTTGAGTAAGTAGTCATTAAACTACAAAGTACCTTGATCATGATGATCATTCTTTTCAGGTAGGTGATTTTCTGTAGTGTTTACTTCACTATTTCTTGTACCATCACTTTCATTATCACCATGGCTGGTACTTGATCCACTACTATTACTACAAACAGCATCAGATTGTGTCGTACATGTACCTATCAAAAGAGTTCATTGCATAAGTGATGAAAATGTTTGTCAGTCCACACTCACCAGCATTCTCAACAGCTTGACTGCCTTCATTCCTAGCATTCTGATTAGCACTGTGACCTTCACTGACGCAACCAACAAGGGATTGACTTGCAGTAACAGCAACAGTTCCTCTTTGGTCACTGCAGTGCTGATCTTGAGCTGCATAAATGTCATAAAAATATTAACAAATACGGGTGATTACATACCTGCACAAAGAATTGCATCCCTTCCAGATGCCCATATATCTCTCAAGGTCTGTAGCAAAGTGTACCTTCTTGTGAATTCAGTCATGCCAACCTCGGAAGAAAAAAAGCTAACTCCACAGCAACAATATGGCTTTTATGGTATTTCTGGTGCTGTGTTAAACATGACCGTTGTGGTCCATGCCCAATACTTGAAATCTGTACATACAATTATAGTGAATTTTATAGCTGTATAATCATATACTACTCACACTGCTTGAAACCTCAACTGTTAATTCTGATTTTTTATAGTAAGCATCTCTCATATAATCCTTTGTCCAACGTTCCGCAAGAAGTAAGGGAGTAAATAAAGGGTGTTTCTTTCTTTCTCGCACAGCAAAAATATGACGACAAGGGAGGTTGGTGGTGTTCCAAATTGAACAGTGGCATCCGTTGACTGTCACCTTCAAAATCCCTTCCGATGATGTAATATGGCATTCTCGATCATGTTCTGAGACTATGGTGACCTTCCTCCGCAATGAAAGCTGCTTGGATACATAATTTAATGCATAAGGTGTGAGAATTGAGGAGTATTCAATTTCTACAGGATCTTTCATATCAATCCTTTTCTTCACCATAGCCATCAATGTGCAGTGATCCCTCTCATTCCGTAAAGTTGACAGCAGGGCACAAAAGTGTTCAAAAAAATTGCATGAGTGTACTGTACCTGTACAATGATTTATAATTTAAATTAGGATATTACATAAAATATACATATATAATTTTGTATTCATCTATCCATGAGCAAGAACACAAGAGGTATATATTAAGGATGTGCTGGTTGAGGCATGCAAACTGAGTAATTAAACAGTATAAGAATAGGTATAAGTGATCATGGTACATACATTGATGAGAAATGTTGAAATCATTGCAATCATACTACCGTGTAACGATTTGCACTAGTACAGCATACAGTACATGGTAATAAGCAAGTACACTTATATAATATTTCTTAGTTATCATTCTTTCCCTAACTTGGATAATAATTACAACAGAGTGAAACCGTCTAGAAAAGTCCCTATAACATGGTGAGCCATGGTAGTTACTCATACAGTAAATGATCCACACGTATAATCACAATAGATATGTTTTAATGTTTAGCCCTTGAATATGAATTGTGTATCATACATTATGCGGTATACTGTGCTTTATATTAGGGAACATGGAGAGTTGGCCAAAAATATCATCCAAAAATCATCTTCACAATACCATCCTGTCGCCTTGGCAGTATTGGTTAGGTATAACCAAGCCCAAAAGTGCCTTCAGAATGTTTCCAATAGATTTAGAAAAAAAAATTGTTTAATGCAATTTTCTACTGCCTGCCTGCCTGCCTGTCTGCCTGCCTGCCTGATGCCTTCAGACAAGTGCAACTCGATAATAGCTAGCTATTTTATTCAATGTTGCTTTAGCTTGACAGATGCACCACAGTATGTACAATGTACACATCATGGACTTACCTTTGTCCTCCTTTGTGTCCCATTTCTTTTTGTTAACAGCCGAAGGTATCAATTTGTGATAACAAGGTGTTGATTGCGATAGCGCAATGGCTTCCATACAATTGTAAACAGGTATTTTCCATGGTTACTGGATTGATTGCAGAGGCACTTCTACTGTTTTTTGTTTGTAGCACTGTGAAATGAGCTGAAAATAGCTGAAAGAAAAGTGTAATGGTTTCGAGACAATAATTTATAGTTGGGACACATTTTCAGTCATAAACATTACCTCTGGCGAAAATGTAAACAAACAAGTACATATATAAAAGTTTTAAGTTTGACTAGGGATCATACAGTAGTAAAAAAGTAGGGAACAAGGGAGGTTGCCTACACCTGCAAATATGTTAGTGAACATTTATCCTTGTATCCATGGCTGAATTTAGTCTGGCGCCGCCCGCCCCTTCGCATAAAGTAAGGGTCTGGTGAAATACAGATACTAAATCATTTCTAGCGCCCAGATTCGGCGCTAGCCAATTAGTACATGCCAATGACGCTCACACAGAAATCGCCTTGGCAACACAATGCTTTTACTCGAATTGAAGTGCAATCATCTGACGTAACAAGCATTACGTGCGCTGTCTAATTGAATTCCTTTTGAAATGATTAGGTATTTGTATTTCACCAGACCCTTACTTTTTGCGAAGGGGCGGGCGGCACCAGACTAGGCTGAATTATGGATTAAATGTCCACTAGTTTATCTGCAAGTGTAGGTGACCTCCTACTTTTTTCTATTATCCCTAATTGAATTTACAATTCTTAATTTTCCCTTATACTTGTCTAGGTATGCATTCAAGCATGCAGATACCTTGTGCAAACACTCTTCACTATACTCTCTAATCTGTTGTTTGTCCTCTCGCCCAGGGTGAAGGCTGTGTTCTTAAAACATTCTACCCATTCCTCTCGAATGGGATGCCAATTATCATTGTAGTAAGTAAAAACTGTGGTGAGACCAGCAAGCCGTAAATCCTATAATAACAACACCATGAAGTCACATAACATACCTACATACATAATACACATAATACAATAGTGTTATGAACCTCTTCGAAATTTGACTGATTTAAAATTGGTCAACCCATTTTGAAATGCGCCACCCAGATTTAATACTACAAATTTAGATAGGCCCATTTTGAAATAAGTTAGCCTAACCCTTTTTAAAACTCGCTTATAGGTGAGTTGTACATGTGTAGTTAACTAGCTCTTTTTATCTAGCTGGAACCCTTTTAAGCCAACTATTAAGCAGATACTTATTGTCTTCTCTTAACTGCCGTAGAAATCAAGAAATGGTAACCACGCCTCTTAATAAGCTATTGTGTAGCTCACTCAGTATAAGTAGCCAGATGATATTTAATAAAGCATTCACAAATCAGTGAAAAATGTCATAAACTGAAATGCGTAATACATCACTAGATTTGCCTTTTCATGGAGAATATCCTTGCTTCATTTTTGTACCACAAAGAAAACGTAAGTTATGTTGTAAAATGTAAGTTTATCGTACCTTGATGAATACCTCAATTCACGGCAATGTTGCAATTCAACTTTTGCTTTCTAGTACTGTAACTCCAAAAGTACATATATAGTACTGACCAGAAAAGACTGCAACTTTAACATCCCATTGTTTATTCCTTCTAGACAACAAAGAAGTTGTAAAATCAAGCAAGTCGGGTTTTCACTCAGCAGGTCACATATACATGATTGAGCCATGTGTACAGTGAGTATGGTTTTAATACAGATGCATGACTACAATAAGCACATCAGCTATTTACACTGATGAAGTGGTAATAACTTATACATAGCACATTCTTGCTTACTTCATAGTGCTGATTGTAGTCTGACTCAGACCTAGAATATGCAAGTTTTAACAAAATTTCCAAAGCATGATCTCTTTCTCCAGCTCTGATTCCCATTTTGTCACAAGTAATCTCTCGTCTAAAACTTCGTAACATATGAAATAAACACAGCTGTAAACAAATACCAGGAAACTCTTTTGCAAAAACAGCTCTCTCACTGCAATCTTTGTCTGAGATTAAAACTCTTGAGGAGGCCCAAGCTGGATTGTGAGACTTGAAAACTTGTATCATTTTGCCCATTGACTCCTCAGTTTCCAAAACTGTAACAAAGGCACACACAATTTCACTTTGACCATTTCCGTCAACCACCATCATCAAGTACATGGGCACCCTCAATTCTGTTAATTTATATGTTGCATCTACCAGTAAACGTCTGGGAAAGCAGAAAAGGTTGATTTCATAATGCCGTCTTGAAAAAACAATACCAACAAGATTCTTGTCTTCATCACACAGAAATTCAACTGTTGATCCTGGAAGAAATAGCTCTAAAGAGCACTTCAAGTATGTACACGGGTACATAAGTTCTACATATTAGGGTTGAAACTGATCTTGATGACCCACTGACTCCTATAGTAATTTTGGAACTAACCCTAAAACTAAGGTATGGATCAAGAGCTACATTTTATAATACATAGCAGCAGTTATATCAAGAGTACATAATAATAGAAGAGGGAGGAGAGTGTCTAACTCTCAATATAGGCTGTACAAACTCACAGCGCTCAAACCCTCCTACTTCAATCCATAGAACAGCTAGCCATATATCAATACCTTTTTGTGAACAGAAGACTGTTAATATCTGTTGATTGAAGCAGTATAATGCTGAAGCCTACTTCAGAGGGCAGCGCCTATAATCGAGATAGCAGCACCTATAATCCAGATAGCAGCTAATAATCGAGGTAACAGTGCGTGTAATCGAGTATTAAGTGCTGAACTTTTCGTCATGTTCTTCGAGAGTAGGTGATGGGAACGCCACAACGGCGAAGTTGTGATGAACAACAAAGAGTTAGGCTCGAAATGAATCCAGGAATCATACAACGAGCTGTGATAACTCGGTTGATAATTAACATCACGCGATACCTTAGAATAATGTACTACCACATTCATACATTATTGGCCTAAATCATATAGTCTAATTAACTACATACTACTGTCCCATGTCTATTGTCAACTATTTCCTACACCTCCCCACCAAGCTTTTCACGAGATGTGAAAAAGCTTAATAGGGGCCCTGCCAGGTGGGGTCTTCAATAAGTCTCTGTGGCCTCCTCCTGACTCTGCTAGAACGTCGTGGCAATGACAAGTCCATTGGCAAGGATTGTTGTTATTGTGATTGAACGACTGGTGCTGGTTGTGGTAGTGATGACAATGGTACTCTGCGTCGGATGAATCTTCGATTTCTGATGAGGGTCTTTCCTGATGATGTCTTAATCGTGTACTGGCGATATGGTCCAATTGCAATGACTTCTCCATATACGTCCCATAATTTTGTTCTAGGATTTTGCAGAGCTACTTGGGACTGTAACCGTATGTCTGGTAGTGGGCAAGTATTGCGGTTGTAATAATTTGTGGCCTGTTGCCGGACTTTTCCTGCCTTGGCTCTAGCCTGATCTTGTTGTAATTGTGTTATCGGAGTAAATGAACTGGTGTGGGCAGGTAGAGTGTCCTGTATCGGGCGTCCGAACAACTTGTGTGCAGGTGACAGCCCGTCTTTCACGGAAGGTGTGTTTCGATACTGTAGCAAAGCTCTGCAAAGCTTGTCACCATCTAAATATCTACCGTTCCAAGCTGCACGGATGATTTTCTTCATGGATTTAACAGTGGCTTCTGCTTTGCCATTACTTTGTGGGTAGTGTGGCGGAAGTATTCCTAAGCCTTTGGCAGCTTTCCATGAAATCAGTGCACCTGTTACTCCAGGATATATGTGTAATTCATCTTTGTACTTCAATGCACCCAGCTGGATAGTAATTGGTATCTTACCTAGTGGTACCATGCTGGAACCATTCACCATTCTTGGACTGATGTGTGATGGAAGTATGTTGTCTATGTGATGGCCTAGTGTTTGAAGCATCTCCTGCCCTGCAGCTGAAATGTCTGCTCCTGAATCTGGGAGTACGTCAATGTAGTGGGAACCAGCAGGTGATGAAACACGGACAGTAATAGTTGGCGCTGGCTCTGTGGCAGTGTCATCCACTTTGTAAAGCTGCAAGTGGTTAGCCTGGCTGTGATGCTGAGACTACACTCGGATGGCATTTGCACTCGGTTGGAGTTGAGGAACAGCCAGCTCCCGTGTGGTGCCACGGTACTGGTGAGATGGTAATGCCTGTGGTCGTGGCGGCTGTAAAGTTTTTCCAGGGTGCTGTCGAACACCCCTGCTCCGACACACTTTGGCGAAGTGGCCAACCTTATGGCAGGACATGCACACTTGGTTGTAGGCAGGGCACTGTTGGCGTCCACCTTTGTGCATATTAGATCCACATCCTGAGCACATCTGTGTTGGTTGTTGGCTACGTTGGTGTAATGCTGCCACCATCCCCAGGTCCGGCACGTGTATGTCTGAACGATGTTTCTTTGCAGCCTCACGACTACGGCCCATACTTATTGTTTTGGCTAGGGTGAGGTTGTTCTCTTGCAATAAATCCTCTATCGTATCGCCATCACTGGCACCTTCGATGACTTGGTCACGAATGTTCTTCTCCGTACAGGCATCAGAGCAAAATTTGCATGTCTTCGCCAGTTCACGTAGTGCAATAAGAAAGTCATCAAATGATTCTCCAGGTTGTTGCACCCTTCGACGGAAATTTCGGCGCTCGACGGTTTCATTTAAGTGACCATCGACGTAGCGCTGAAGCGCCTCAATAATGGTCGTTACGTCATTCCTTTGCTCGGTTGTAAGGCCTAAGTTCTGAACTATTGACTCGTGAAAAACACAAACTTAATGCTTCTACCTGCTTTGATGCCTCCTGTTGAGCCAGTCCGGATAGGCTGCAGTAGGATCTCCATTGTAGTCGCCATGCGGTGAAGTCAGTCCCTCTGTCTATTTGCAGATCTAGCTTGGGTAGATCATTCAATCTGAATGTGTAGGAGGGCCCTGGGGCAGCTTCTAAAGGTGGTGTCGACATCGGGTCCTCCTACACCTAGGAGAAAAACAATGGCGGAAACAGATGTAACTTCGTACTACACAGGTACCTGCACGGGTGCCTCTAACCGGCACCAGGGAATCAAGACTGTGGTTACAAACAGGATCGGGCTTATGTAGCTGTCCCTTCGACAGGTTTCTTGGCTACTCGCAGCGCCATGTGATAACTCGGTTGATAATTAACATCACGCGATACCTTAGAATAATGTACTACCACATTCATACATTATTGGCCTGAATCATATAGTCTAATTAACTACATACTACTGTCCCATGTGTCTATTGTCAACTATTTCCTACACGAGCCGACTTACCTGGGAACAATCTAATTTCCTTAACTGATGCCCACCATGGCATTGGTAGAGCAGGACATAACGCAATACCAGAAGTTCCCAGGTTTATTCCGCTGTTAAATGCTTGTAATCCTGCACAGCTGCATACTTATGGACTTCAACAATTGCATTGCCCCATGGGTAGGGGAGCCTCTGTGTCATTTCTCCCCAGATTTTCTCAGCTCATTTCATTTCAGCCAAGACTGCAGCTGCAGAATACACACCATCCTCCGGTACAGCGAACTGATAATTCGTATAGTGACATTGTACCAATGCCAGTATCAAATCAAGAACTTCTGTCATCACATCAACCAGCTCTGTTGCCAGACCCACCAGCTCCATTACCAAATCAACCATATAAATTGCTTGCACAAACAGTTCCATTGCCGGAGCAACCATCTTCACTACCAGACCCACCACCTCCATGCAGTCAATCATCTGATTTATCACCGTCAGGTTTGTTTACTACAAAGAATATCGCTGGCCTAGAAGAAAGTTATCCTGATCTTGTGTTTGCCATGAGACGGTCAGAGAAAAGGGAATATCTTGAAATTTCTCAACAAGACACCCAGCAGGTAGCAGGTGTGGGGTGTATGTCCCCAGTGCGAGCTCTGTTTTTTGATTCTGATTCTAACAATGTTACATATGACGTTCAAGCTCTGTTCAGTTCAGTGCAAGCTGGAACAATAGAATCCTTGGATAATGCCCGCCCGGTAATCAACATGGTTTCCCAAAATGCCAGCTATAAATTCTGTCCAGGATTGGAATACCAACATTACTTTGACTTTTATGTCAAAGTAATAAGGTTTCACATCAGCACTGTTCGGCTATGGCAGAGACCTTTTCAGAGGGTTGACTCAATTCACTGTATATTGCTGCATCAACTAGCTCACAATGCTACTATGGAAGAGAAGAGCCAATATGTTGTACTCTGTAAGCAATGCAAGCGTCTGCGTGCTTTGCTTAACCACCAGCAAAACAGGAGTAGTAAAGTTGATCCTTCTACAAAACTCCAGATGCAGCAGCAATCTTCAAATTACAAATTAAAGCATTTATCTCCAGCCAGTGCACAGAAGCGAAAGAAGGCAACCCAGAGAGAAAGATCAGCAGATAAAGCCAAGCTTGACAAGTATGACCATCTAGATGTTACTTTAGATGATGATCAGAATGACGAGTTGAATGCTGTTATTGAAAAGATCGAAGAGCAACATAATGATGAATTGGGCAAGGTATTTCAGGAAGGGGAAGCTAAATCAAAGCACATTGGAAACAGTATGCGTAACATATGGCAATCAGACAGGTGTGCTCAGACTACCTTTCTGAAGGATCAACAGCGGAACAGTAAGGGCAATGCTACAGTGCTGTATTTTAATTATAATAATTGTTTGTACCACAGTGAACCGCAAGAGGGGTAACCGTTGGAATCCGGTTACTATTAGAATAGGTTAGTTCATTTATTAGCTAAGTTGTATGATTGAGAATACCACAACTATGTATTTTGTAGCACTGGCCATTTTTGTTCGCAGTCCAGCGGCATATGAGGCTCTCAAGAGTTTTAATGTGTTACAACTGCCTTCACGTTCTACTATTCAGTCTTATACTGGTGCCTTTCTACACGAAGCTGGTGCTTCAAATGAGTCAATTTTAAAGCAGATTGAAAGTTATGCAGCTTTCAAAGAATCTTGTGCCAGCAGTGGAAAGTGCAGACCAAAGTCAAACGGTGTCCTTATATTTGATGAGGTAAAAGTTGTTTCCTCTCCAGTGGCGGATCCAGGATGGGGCATTTGAGGAAAATGCCCCCCCCCCCCTTCACGAAATTGCATACAAGATCGAGATACTCTAATAGAGCAGTCAATTACTCTAATAAAGTAGTCACAATGTTCATGAGGCAGTGTAGCTTACCTATGAAGCTATAAATAGGATTTTATTTTATGTAACAGACGTGATATAGTTGGTAAGGATAACTAGCTATTATTGTTGCGACCTTTATTTTTATTTATTTTTATTTTTTTTGGTCTTCAACTGGTTTTCAGTAAGTTTTTTTGGTCTTCAACTGTTTTTGAGAAAGGTGCCCCCACTCTTTCCAAACTCTGGATCCGCCCCTGCTCTCTGATGTGGAACTCTAGGAACCATCAGATAATTGGGTTGGCAATGTCAGAAAGGGATCAGGCATCACTGCTAGATGTCTACCAATTGCTTGAAGAGGACAGACACACAAAGATGACCAACTACATACTGCAATTTCTGTGGAGGGACCTCACATCAGGATTTGACGTTGTTGGTCCCTATTTCACCAGTGAAGATGCTATGTCTGCTAAGTTTATTTCAGCATGTATCTTTGAAACAATCCGATTGTTTCAGGTTTGTTTGATACATGCTGCATGGACAACTTGCATGTAGTTATCTTTTGTGTTGTATAGGTGTATAGGTTAATGGATTAAGGACTAGTTTACTTATTTGTGATGGTGCTGCACCTAACCTCACATTTCTGAAGGCTACACATGGAGTTAGTGGTGTGTATGGTGTGTGCAAAGGAACTGACCGTTTCAAGGTGAAGCCTTGGTTCTCCAATCCATGTGATCCCCTCCACAATATTTATTGGCTCATATGTCCAAGTCATCAGGTATGTGCTAGTGTATTGTACATGTTAGCTGTACTATACCGGTATTTAATCACCCTGTTTTATTTTCATTCAAGCTGAAGAACATGATCAATGCATTGTATGCTTCACAAGATGGAGGAACTAGGTCGTTTGAGGATGGCAATGGGACTGGGTTTGGATGGAAAGCAATTGTTGACATGTTTGCAAGGGAATGCCAGCGGCGAGACATAGGGCACGCAAGAATGGTTCCAAAGCTTCGTGAAATCCATGTGATTCGTGATTCGTGGACAAAACTGAACGTGTTCCCAGCCAAGATCATGCAGGTCTGTGTTGTCACTATATTGCATACCTGTGTATAGTGTGTAATACGATTTTGTTCTTCCTTTAGCAAGAACAAGTTCTGTCAGAGCTTAACTCTTACGTTACACAATCCCCTATACCAGATGATGCTGACAATGTTCGTCTGACCTTGCGGTACTTAGAAGCATGCAGAGATCTCTTTGAGGACGGATTTTTGTCTCATGACAAAATCACAAGCATGGGATCAGAACCCATGTTATCTATCCACAAAGGATTTAGTCACTTTGAGAAGTGGTACAACAAGCTTTCTGAAGGTTAGTTTAATTAAATGAGGTCATCTTGTGCAGTATGCTAAAAATATTCTATTTAGAGTCCATTGGCACACAAGATCCCAGATTTCTTAGCTGGCAAAGTAAGAATCACAGTTGCTATTCCTATTTATAATGTATACTTTATTAGCATGGGATCTACTGAGAGTATGTGTTTACGGATTCACTGGTTTTGCCACTTGGTTTTTAGACGAGTACCCAGAACATTTTATAAGTCCAGTAAGGTTATCTGGCAGTGCAGTGGAGACATTATTTAGCCAGTTCAAGAGTACAGCAAGGGGAAAATTAAGTGCAATGAATTATCCTACTGCTAGAGCAGCTCACCTTGTAAAGCACACTGTGACTCCCCATCATAGCTCTAAGGGATATCGAGATACACCCCTTCAACTTTGTGAAGTTCCACTAGAGAAGAAAAAGTATGAACGCACAATTAAACCAAATCAATAGATGACACGATACATTTTTATGATTTATTTGCAATTAATGATTCTTTAATAATTTAGCAGCGTCTTGACATATCGTTATTATAATGTATCTGATGTTGTTCCTTGGGATGACTTGCTTTTGAGGTTAACATGATGACTTAACAGTGAGTCCCTTAGGTTTTGTCCTGCCAAAGTAGCTAAGCCTTTGTGTGCTGCGCTCTGTTGCTTAAAAGAATCTAAAAATTCTTGGATCCTTGTATGGCATAGTTTACGTACAAATTCCTTAAATACACTGTCTACACTCTTGTCACTCATTTCAGAAAATTCTGGTATCTTCTCTCGCAAAATGGTTTCATATAAAGATAACAATTTTGTGTCAAGAACAAACTTGTTAGATATAACAGTTAGCAATTCCGAGCCATACTTTTTGAAATTTTCACCATTGGTATATTCTTTTGTGGCAAGATCAACTTCTTTTATTAGCGGTAACAATTCTACACATGGGAAATACATGTGACCTTTGTCACGGTACTTCAAGCTGTCAGGTATCAGTTCCTTGTCTTCCTTCTTGTGTATACTCAGTTTCTGAAGTATGGTTGTTTCCTCGGAGAGTTGCTGATCATCACCACAGTGCTGCTTTAACTTTTCATACCTACTATGCAACATACTGGCTATAGCCGCCCCTCCAAACTGATAAAATACATCTTCACTGTCTTCTGTCACTTCTGCATTACCACTGGACTTCTTGCTAAAAGATTGCATCACCTTGTGACACTGCCTCAGCAACTGATCAAGTGTGGATGAGCAATACAGAGTTAAAAATCTAGAAGATGCATCTTGAGACAATGCATGTTTCTCCTTCACTTTATGCCACTCTGATCGTGCTGTAAGAACTTGCTCTGCTACTGGATCAGAAGGGTGCAGACCTAGCTGTGTGAGGTGCTGATTCTTTTCAACCAGCAAAAAGCTGCAATGTTGATGCCAGGATATTTGAAAATGAAGATATCGCTCTTTCTTGGTGGAGCATTCAACAAACAGACGAGCAAATGCTAGTTGTAAGTGATGTGCAAGGAAATTTAATGCTTTGGGATCGACAGAGCAGCAAAACGCCTGTATATCTTCTCCTTTAAATGGCTTTTGGCCACATACTTCCTCAAGTGAATGTGAGGAGATTTTATCCGAGTTCAGCTTTTTCACGTAGCTTTCTAATTTCTGTCTTTCTGCCTTCAGTAAAGCCTTTCGACTTTGCTGTGGCTGCTGCTTTGATTTGGTAAGTCTCTTTGAAGTACGAAGCTTTTTGGGTGCTGGTTGGTCTCCACTATCAGATTCGCCACTTGAATCACAGGAATCAGTATCTTCGAACACCTTTGCTCGCCACATGTTTTATTATATAAGCGCTCATAAAAGAAATAATTTTTATTATGTGCAGTGGTTGATGGCCATTTGTCACCTTTGGTGGCTATAGATGATTGCGTAATGTCTGAGCGCTGTGCGTTTGGCGAATCTATAGCAGTTAGACACTCTCCTCCCTCTTCTATTATTATGTACTCTTGGTTATATCTAATATCAAATATTGAACAAAACATTATACACTTGTACAAATCAGCGTTGAATCAGGGTCGAGTCACCTGGGTCACATTCTGAGCTGGTTTACAGAATATCCACGTCTGACCCAAATTGGATCGCATGTGACATTAATCATTTAGTTTGGTGACATGGGAATTGATGCATCATGGTGTATCATGGTCTGAGCTCTTTATTGAGTCACATTCACTATGTAGCATAGATAATATTTTTCTATTACTGCATGTCTGTAGGCATACGTGCAGCCATGCCCCACTAATCCATTATATATCATACAACTCAATGGGAAACACAGTGATTGTATAAGTCTTTGCCAGCTTTTTTTGTGGGGCATGCCCACTTATTGGAAATGTGTGATATTGCCCATAGGTGATGAACCTACTTATTTAGCCAAACCAACACCAATTATTTTACTGACTGATCATTATTATAGCTCACACTATATAGCTAGAAATTTTAATACTTATACTAGTGGGGTGCCCAAAATATAGCTAGAAGTTTTAGATATAAATAGTGAACATGAACACCTTGGGTTACTTCCAGGTCATCTGAATCAGTAGTAGTGACCTGATTTCAATGTTGCCATAAATAGTACATTATTCTGTAACATATTAGAATATACGCATGCGCATATGTAACACGTGACACAATTGTTGTATTCGAAGTATTTCGTGTAGCGTCTATCACATGGTGTCAGAATGGACAAGCTAACGCCACCAGATCCGCTAGACTTGGATGGCAGTAACGTTTCTGATGCTTGGAGGAAGTGGAAACAACGTTTCGAACTCTTCTCACTTGCCAGTGGCCTCAGCTCGAAAGACGAAGGAATCCAAGCTGCGACTCTACTACACGTGGTCGGACCCGATGCTCTAGAAGTCTACAATACGTTCTCGTGGGAAGATGGAAGTGACAAAAATAAAGCAGCAAAAATACTGGAGAAATTCGAAGCATATTGTGTGCCGCGGAGAAACATCACGTGGGAAAGACATATGTTCAATACGCGCAACCAACATGACGGAGAAACAATCGACCAGTATGTCACAGACCTCAAGACCAAAGCCCAAACATGCGAGTTTAAAGATCTTAAGGACAGCTTAATAAGAGACAGAATAGTGTGTGGCATACACTGTGACAAAACACGCAGCAGACTCCTCAGAGAACCTGATTTAACTTTGCAGAAGGCAGTTGACATATGTAGGGCAAATGAAACGACATCATCCCAAATGAAGCTGTTTACCGGTGACCAAACTAATGGTCTACCTGCCATTCATGGAATACGGTCTCAGAGCAAACAAGTTCAAAAGGTATCTTGTGACCGATGTGGAGGTTGGCACACCAAGCAACAAATCTGTCCTGCATTTGGAGCAGAATGTCGAAAATGTGGCCGAAGAAACCATTTTGCCAAAGTATGCCGCACAAGGGTAACTCAACCACTACACAACTACAGTATCCAAAGAGAGACACCTGACAGTGATGATCTGTTTATCGGCACACTCGGACAGGCTCACGGAGTAAAGGACTGGTCGGTTACTATCTTAATGAACCAACAGAAAACCACTTTCAAGATTGACACTGGCGCCCAATGCAATGTGATACCTCAGTGGCTATATTACCAAGTGTGCAAGGACCCACTCAAACCATCCTCGGCTAGCCTAGTAGCATTTGGTGGCCATAAGTTACACACTTGTGGCAAGGCTAAAATACCATGCCAATACAAAGACCTGAATTACCTTGTCGAATTTGAAGTCATGGACCACAACGTTCCAAACATTCTAGGACTCATTACATGCATTGAAATGAACCTTGTACAACGCATAGACACTGTTGGTAACAGTCGTGCTAATTTGTTTGAACAGTACTATGATGTGTTTGAGGGACTGGGGTGTGTCACAGATGTGCGTTACCACATAAGGATTGACCCAATAAAAACACCAGTAATCCATCCACCACGCCGTGTGCCCATTACACTCCGTCCAAAGATCCAAGAAGAGCTTGCACGTATGGAAAGCCTTGACGTAATAGAGAAGGTCACTGAACCTACAAGCTGGGTGAACAGCATGGTGACAATAATCAAACCTAATGGCTCTTTACGTATCTGCATTGACCCTCGTAATCTTAATGAAGCCATTCAGCGGGAGCACTACCCCATGCAAACTATAGAAGAAGTAACTACGCGGATGCCAAATGCCACCTACTTCTCAGTTCTGGATGCCAGTTCAGGCTATTGGCAAATCAGCCTTGACCAAGAAAGTGCCAAGCTCTGCACATTCAACAGCCCATTTGGTCGCTACATGTTCAAACGCCTTCCATTTGGCTTATCATCTGCACAAGATGTATTCCAAAAAGTGATGACAGAAATGTTTGAAGACATTGATGGCGTGGAGGTTGTGGTTGATGACATTCTTGTATGGGGAGCAACTGAGGCTGAGCATGATGCTGGGCTGATTAAAGTCCTCGACAGAGCTCGCCTACGAAACCTGAAATTGAACAAAGCTAAGTGCCAATTCAAGAAACAAGAAATCACTTACCTGGGACATGTCCTGACTAAAGATGGATTGAAGCCAGACCCCAAGAAAACACAGGCGATTAATGATATGACACCTCCAACAAGCAAAGAGGCCCTACAACGTTTCCTTGGCATGATCACATACTTATCCAAATTCATTCCTAACCTCTCACAAACTGCAGCACCTCTTAGAGCACTGCTAGAAAAGGATGCAAAATGGCAGTGGCATCCGGAACACCTACAAAGCTTTTCGACATTAAAACGCCTAGCCAGCAGTGCTCCTGTTCTTGCATACTTCAATCCCAGGCAACCAGTCAAACTCTCAGTTGATGCCAGCTCCAAGGGTCTAGGTGCTGTCCTTCTCCAAAATGACCACCCTATAGCGTATGCTTCAAGAGCCCTTACAGACACTCAACAACGGTATGCTCAGATTGAGAAAGAGATGCTCGCTATAGTATTTGGCTGCACAAAATTCCATGACTACATCTATGGCATGCCTGATGTTGAGGTAGAAAGCGACCACAAACCACTTGAAGCAATCCTAAGAAAACCTCTCCACCAAGCCCCATTAAGGCTACAGAAGATGATAATGACTACACAAAAGTATTCACTCAACGTTACTTACCGACCAGGCAAGCAACTTGTATTAGCTGACACACTATCACGAGCTTTCCTACCAGAATGTGGAGAATCAATAGAAGAGAAATTTGACATCAACATTTTACAAACTTTGCCTATCTCCGAAACAAAGCTAGACCAACTAAGAGAGGAAACCAAAAAGGACCCACACTTGCAACAACTAGCATCAGTGATTGCCACAGGTTGGCCAGAGACAAAGCAAGAAGTGCCAGCAAACTGTTTACCCTACTGGAACTACCGTGATGAACTATCAATTTGCAATGACATCATATTCAAAGGTGAGAAAGTCATAATTCCCAATAATTTGAGGCATGAGATGCTGCACAATATTCACAGTTCACATCTAGGGATGGAGAAATGCAAAAGAAGAGCAAGGGATGTTATGTTCTGGCCTGGGATGGCCGCCCAGATTCAAGACATTGTTGCAAACTGCCATATCTGTAGTACGCACCAGCGAAACAATATGAAGGAACCAATGATATCGCATGAGATTCCAACCAGGCCATGGTCTCAGGTTGGTGCCGACCTGTTTGAAATCAACAACCAAAAGTATCTAGTTATGGTTGATTATTACTCGGGTTTCATTGAAGTGAATTTGCTCCAAAATGGAACCACCAGTAAGCACATTGTTACACATTGTAAATCACAGTTCTCCAGGCATGGAATCCCAGACAAATTGATAACAGACAACGGTCCACAATTTTCTAGTGCCGTTTTCAAGCAGTTCGCACAAGATTATGGATTCCAGCACCTAACATCAAGTCCACACTACCCACAGTCTAATGGCATGGCAGAGAAAGCTGTCCAAACAACTAAGAACCTTATTAAGAAAGCCATTCTAAGCAAAAGAGATCCATACTTAGCTCTACTTGAATATCGAAATACACCTATCTCCGATACATTAGGATCACCAGCACAGAGGCTCATGGGCCGAAGGACAAAGACTCTACTTCCAACCACTGCCAAACTCCTGCAACCTAAACTCATCAACCCACAGACTGTTCGTAAGGAACTCAGACAAAGGAAAACACGACAAAAAATTTACTATGACCGCCACACAGCCACTCTCAAACCATTAACAGTAGGAGACACAGTCATGATGAGAGCAAAAGGGAAATGGGAACCAGCAACAGTTATTGCCATTAGTGCAGATGGACCTCGCTCCTACATAGTCAATACTCCAAGTGGACAAAAGTACCGTCGGAACAGACGCCATCTAAAACCAGCACCTCGCAGTCTGGATGCATCTCACCACTACACAGCTAATCAGAGCTATGATAACTGGCTGGATGAGGACAGTATTGCTGATTACAATGACACTGCTGAGATGGAAATACCAGCAGAACAAGACAGTAACCCATCACCCCATTTACAACTTCGCAGATCACAGAGAACAATTCGGAAGCCATCAAGATACACCGACACAGATTATTGAACTCTAATATGCAAACACCATAATGCACAATTTGTTGTAACCGTAGGAGTGCACACTCAAACAACAAGGGAGATGTAACATATTAGAATATACGCATGCGCATATGTAACACGTGACACAATTGTTGTATTCGAAGTATTTCGTGTAGCGTCTATCACAATTCCAAACCAGATAAGTTTTTATTGATGAACTACTTCAACAATATAATCGCAATAAGTAGGTGTGGCTCCAAGGCCTACAGAGAGCAGCATATAAATCTTGCTGTTCGAGATATCATCCAAAACTTATTAGAAACTAATTCCGTGTTTCATCACACAGTCCCATTCTTGAGTTATTGATTACAAATGTTATGTTCCCCCTATATACAAGGCACCTATAATGACTAATCTGTCAGCACTACCCTGTGAAAAGGGGTGGAGCAATAGGCTGCTTGCATACAATCATTATTTGTGACCTAATTTTAGAAAACCGTCAATATCCGCACAATTTTCAAAATGCATTTTATTTGTTCTTTGATTTCTACAGGGACAGGGGAATGGACTAGCCAAGTTTCAGCTTCCTAAGTTAAGCAGCGTTGGAAATACAGCACTAGACAGCCAGACGAGCAAATAATTTGATATGTACAGAAGCTATCGAGAAAAGAATCTACAGGCGCTTACATAAACCATCATAACTTACTGATACAACGACATACGGAATTTAATCTTGGCTCATTGTGTTCGCCATGAATTTGTGCATCCACCAAGGTATAGTTTTTTCCCCCAGGCATGCTTCTGTGTATGAGAAGGAAGGAAAATTCCCTGAAAAACGATCGTCAGTAAATTCTTTCGTCACCGCAATGTAAACAAACGTCTGTAACTTTGGAATCCTTTCGTGTATGTAGATGAAACAAAGATTTTTGTACTCCCTATGGACAGGCGGACACGATGATTCCCAGGATGTATCCATTGGTGGCTTAATTCACCCACCAGCGAGACGATAAAAACTTGCATAATTTTTTTTCTGGAGCTTGCATTTTTTACCCATAGTTTTTAAATGCGTTTTATTGCAAAAGTGCTGTTGTGCGTATATCGACGGTTTTCCAAAATTCGGTCACATTTTTACTAATCATTCATTCTGCATGAAACCCCACCAGTGGCATACTTACATTGCCATCCACCTAAACCAATGCAGTGATAAAACTTGATTGATACGTCATTCATGTTATCCGATATTTTGTAAATGTGACCTACTTGACACAAAAATTATGGCTCAGTTGAACTGGAAAATCCAAATAACTCTTGATTTGTAATATATACAGCACTGTACATATGGCATGCAAAAAGCACTCACACCTGTGGCGTTCAGTGTGTGTGTGTGTGTGTGTGTGTGTGTGTGTGTGTGTGTGTGTGTGTGTGTGTGTGTGTAGGCATGTGCAGGTGTGTGTGTGTGTAGGCATGTGCAGGTGTGTGTGTGTGTAGGCATGTGCAGGTGTGTATGTACAGGTGTATGTGTGAACGCGAATGAGCATGCATGTTTTATGCAACATGAAAGACCATTCCACAATTTTAGTTATTTAGGCAAGTATGCACAACATGACTATAGCACAGAATGGATTGGAAAATGGACTTGCAAAAGCAATAATTGCAGCAGTTAATTTGAATAAAAATCCAAAAAATACATACAATAGCATATGATTGATGGTATCTTCCAAGCTTGTTTCTTGGATTACACGTCACTACAACAGGTTTACAGCCATAACATGATGAGTATACTACTTCTAACCACTGGATTTCAAACTAGTTTCAAGTGCAGGGGTTATTTATTTCTTTTAAGGCTTTACAGCATAAGTGCAACTGAAGGTTTGTAGGACACCTGGTCCTACAGCGTGTTTATATTAAGTGTATTTGAAAAGTTGCAGAAAGGAGAAAAATCCATGACTGTACCTGGGAAGCCTGGCAGCCTTGAATCTGCATCCTATATCAGTTCAAACACTATTCAAGATTGTGTTCAGAGGTTAGCATAACTGCAATTGATATTGTTTTAAGACAACTAAACATGCAGTTAAGTAGTGCATATATACATATTTAAGGCAAGTTTCTAGTCCATTAGTAAGTCAGTTTCCAGTCTGTTAGAGGAGATATAGAAGGATGCTTACACACCCCTCTATTACTTCTGCATTCAAGTATGCATGCACATAATATATATTATGCAAGTGCAGATGAGATAACTATGTTATGTGCTCAAAGAAGTACTGCTGCTATATAAGACCGGATCTGCATTTTTAACACCATTTAAATTACATATTTATCTACATAGGAATGGTCAACCAAAGTTTCAGCCTGTAAACTAAGAACGCTCAAAGAAAACTGGTAAAAACAGAAAGATTGATTTGTACAGTGACAAAATGGAACTTGAAAATAAATTACATGTGCCTAGTTCAACAGTCACAACTTACGAGTACAATCAACATGACTTTCACTGTTACTTTCTCATAAAATTAATAAGTAATTTATGCCTTTCAGCACTACAAGGGTAAAATTTGAAAAAAGTGAGAGTGAATGGCTTATTGAACATGGAGCATACTAATGTTCATATCTTTCATATCTTTGGGAACATTGATGATAGTAAACAAAGATTTTTAAACTTTGGGAAATATGTTTTTGCACTTAGCACCTTTCTTCATCATGAAAACAAGTGTTCAATAAATTTACACAATTTTTATTGTTCACAAATATTTCACCCATTATATCGATTTAATACTGTAAAATTAGGTTTGTGCAAAAATGTGGAATACTTGCAATGCACAATAAATAAAATATTTGGTGATGTACATTACTCAGTTACACAAAATGTTTTACCTTCTATTGCCTTCAGATAAGAAGACAATTTTTCCAAATCATTTCCATCCATTTTCCGTATTGAGTGCTTTATATTGCTGATATCTTTTAGGGTAACAATCTTCCCAGTTGATTGTGATAGGTGCTGCTGAAGTAGCTTATTGATCACCCTTAATTTTAATAATTCAGCAGCTTCATTCCGTTCAGATGGTGTCAACTTTCGTTGTCGGGGTAAATGATCATAAATAGCCTGTTAGAAAAAAAAATTACATGTACACACGTAATAGAAATAGCCCAATGCATGATGTAATTAATTTCTAGCATACTGTACCTTGCTGACTTCATGATTGCAGACGTCTGTGACCTCCAGGTACTGGCCATCTTCACTTAAGTTAAGCTTTATACAAGCTTTGCAATTCTACTTAATTGTGCTGCACATAATATTATACGTAGCATCATCAGCTAAATAAGTTTCGACCACTTAGTTGCTATACCTGTGACAAGGTCTTTGGCCAGATCCTTTGCTGTGGAACGGCTTTCCACCAAGATTGCACGTAAGGTGCAAAGAATAATAATGTAATTTTTCATTTGCTTTCTGTATTCTCTTCGGTGCTCTTTTCCGAGCAGCATCCAGCGTCCGCGAGTCAGTGTAGGCTAACTGGACATTATTCCATTGTTGGTACGTAGTAATCTTCTCCTTCAGCTGCTCGTAAGACGAAAACTTCTCACCAAGAACAAAGTTTACACTGTCACACTCCTCTTCAACAGTCCGTAACACTCCCTCCCGCTCAGAGTCACTTTCTTCCATTTAAACCATACAGCACGATACAGGTACAGGCGACAGGCGGCCCAGTCTATACCGTATAGCGGGAAATTTTCGAAAGGTTATATTTTCGAAAAATTCGAAAATAACAATGTGTTTTCGAAAATATTTTTTCGAAAATAGTACATCCCGGCTTTGAAGTGACAATCAAAGAAAGTACAGCTGGGTATATATATAAATGATTTTTGCGAGTGTACACATGCATAGTTTCTGCTAATATCAGTTAGCTATAGGCCTAATGTATTATAGGTAGGCACTGGGCCACACACAAGTAGCTAGCCATATAGCTATAGCTACCACGCGCACGAGCATATGAGCGAGCATGAATGACACTACGAGGTTTGAAGCCTATAAGAGTTCGAGAGACCAGAAATTACTAGGAAAGACTATAATTATCAGCAAACATCTATATGGGCTGAAAAACGCCATGTACTTAGCTATGGCTCGATCCGCAGGCTACTGAGGCGAAGTCCGCCAAACAACATGGTTCAACCTACGAAGGAAGACCCTAGGATAGCTAGACGAGATTCTATCAAAGCCAGATTGAGCGTTTATCTAGCTATACTGAACAATCAAAGCAGCAAATCCTAGCTATGTATGTGATCAACGCAACCACTGTCAGCTTCCTCCGTGAATTAATTATCTACAGCGCGGCGCGGTAAAAAGACATTGTTTCGAAAATATTTTTTCGAATTTCCAATCAAGCACTCTTTTTCGAAAATTTAACCTTTCGAAAATTTCCCGCTATACGGTAGTTCAACTGAAATACCGCGTGTTGAAGTATCACATCACGTGATGGAGTGACGGAGCTGTAGCATTGGCAAACCACCTCCGGCTGCCGGAGCTCTAGAAACACCGTAATAAATAATGTTTGAGAAAACTACGAGGCCTAGAGACATGAACTAAGCGAGGATAGATTCGCCTGTGAATGAAGGCACAACCATATAATAAGTACGCCTGTTCGTGCTGATGACTTTACCGTACGTGTAATTCTATATAACGCCCGGCACCACGCCCTTGTTAATTACAGATTGCTCGAACGAGAAGATTTGTAAACGTCCGCGGAGAGGCCAGGCGCCGCTTTACTGGTAAGCAACAACATTACAAGTATGTTTAAATATTTGTAACTGTGTATTTTGTGTGTAGGATATGCGCTCCAGGCGTCATGCAGTGAACGACCAGCTGATGACCAGTTGGGATACCAGCTGATGCGCTCATAAACAACCAGCTGGAACAGCAAGGTAATGAGTAATGTAATTAGAGATTTCCAACTAAATTAAATAATTAACATTCCATACATTTATTGGTATGACAAATATTGTGCATTTTTTCAGGATCATTTTAGTGTAAACCCCACCTCAATCAGTGGTTCCTATCAAAAGATACAAGGAAAAGAAGTTGACAGTGTGATGATTTTTGTGTACAGCTTTTTCAGTGCTTTTTATGTATATTGCATGGCACCAAACACAATATTCAGAGTATCATAAATCTAGATAGGAAACCAATAGCGACATGAAATTTTTACCACATATCTATTTTATGAAGAACAGCATATGAACTAAGTAAAACCTCTCAAAAGTGACCACTTCTTTGTAGACTGACCACTCAGAATATTACATGAATAAAGCAAGTGATTCACAGATAAAACTGTGTGTACTGTGTAATACTAAGTATACACAGGTACCTAATGCATTTTCAGGGATAACTAAGTAGAAAAACCAGTAATATTTTATAACATGGCAAGTACTAGCATCACAAGTCACAATTAACACATACTTCGGAAACATAACAATCAGATAACACAATGTAAGAGCAACATTATTTTTAAAATAGATTTCTTTGGACACTGTTCAGCTTTATTTGTCACATTGTAAGTACCAAGGATGATAATTATTATATAACACAATGACATCACTGTACTACAAAGAAAAATTTAAATAGTTTCTGATCAAAATTACAATTACTGAAGCTGCTATAAAATAGATCAAAACAGCAGTAAATACACCAGAATATAACAACAGGTAAGTGTGAAGCCATGTAAGGTTGGTATCACATGCCAGTCTCCACTTTTGAAAAGATTATGCTCAACCTTGAACCTTATTTTGCAATTCCGCACAAGACAACAAACTGCTCACCTTCAAACTATACTTGCATAGATGCAGGGGGATGCCTTGAAGCCCAGGGTGATTGTAATGGTGAATTCTGAGTAGTGCTAGACGGCGATTTACCTTTAAAAGGGCCATATTTCCATCGTAATCCAACATAAATCGTCCTCCAATCAAAAAACACATGGAAAATCGAAATCAGCATATACGGTTTGCCCAGAACCACTTTCTTCGTCCTCATCAGCAGCAGATTCACGCGGAAACACTCGGAAACTTCGGCTATCACAGGTGCCACATTCTTCCAATTAGAATTACGTACGCAATTATTTGTATGGGCTCCCTATGGGGATTTTTATTTTTCAAACTTTGATTTGCTGTATTTCAATAAATACCGCATGGATTTTAATCCAGTAAAGTGCATTACAAAGTACGAAGCATTGGCTACCATTTACTGGAACGGCAGCTTATGAAACATTTATTGAAGGTGTATAATTTAAGTAGCAAAAATATGTGTGAAAAATTGGTAGGTTGGAAATCGCTAATGTAATACTTGTACCGGTAGTTGTATTATAGGTCTACATCTTCATCCTTCGTCTGGCTTGCTAGCGGCTGGAATTATTTTCATTATACCGGCACCTTCATCTGGCTTGCTGGCGGCTGGAATTATTTTCCACTCGGTTTAACTACTAGTCTACTGTGAGTCTGTAATAGCTAAACAAGAAGCCGATGCAGTGCTGCATATACAACAATGTGTAACTATCTCCTGTATGTTGTGCATGGCTGTATGCATAATATTATAGACTGTGATCACTGCCGATGCCACACCGCTGATATACAGGCAGTGGCCTCTAGTTACAACAGAGTCTGTTGTGCCATATTGGCTTGATTGGGATCAATTGCTAATTGTGCCTTCACCATATCCCTTATTCTGCATAGCCTCACTTCACTGCTGAGTCATCTTCAGAGACACGTCACACCTACAATACATAGTTACTTTCAATATAGCTAACTTAACTTGGTTTTTTGTGTAGGTTGTGTTTTAGTATTGTGGTTTTCTGATGCCAGTTAAACTCCCTTGCCTGTGTACGTATGCATATGTATCATTTCCACAGGTACACGCACACTGCTCTGAGTGTTTCCTATGGCACTGTTTATACTTGCCCAATGGGTAGGTTGCAACGTTAGTGTATGTATTTGGTTGTATGTGGCACGGTCCTAGTAATAATAATAATAATAAGTCCCAGTTGCTATCCAACTGTTGGAGTAGGCTGACTTATTTCTTGAGTATGTTCGTGTGTTTCTGGTTTAAAGTGGTTACCAGCTGACAAGTCCCACCACTTAAAATAATAGGGACGAAAAGTCTTCTAGTAAGACTTCCTGGTTAACATTACAGTATATTCAATTAATCACTTGACCAACTGATGAATAATCAATACTGTCCTCAACCAGGGTTACTGTCCTATACTGAGGGATACCGTCTGTTTGTTTTGGATCTACTTGACATGGTCATTATTAGTGAGTTCAACTTACAGTATAAATATGTCACTTTATTTACAACCTGAAGCTTCACGGTTGGCATCATGAGAATGTGACGTTCCAACCTTTCAAACACTACAATGGATATTATTTCACATCTGATCCAAACAAGCCAGCATATAGCAACTCTGTAACATTTGTGTAAAGCATGCATGGTAGGCTGTGCAATAATAGTAAAACTTGTATCTCAATAAGTGACAACCATTTTATCTCGATAATCGATATTATCTCGATAATAATGTAATATTATAAGCACAGTTTTATATATTTGTTGACTTAGTCCTTGTCAAGTCAGAAATATACCTGCTCCTTATTAATTCGATACCTTTCCAAAGGTTTTTCATCTGACTGTGGTTGATATACGTACACTAGATTACGGAGATTTACTATTATCTCGATAATGAAAATCATTATCTAATTTACGATAGGTGATTTAGGTATCTAGATTATCTTTTTATCAAAATTATCTCCCAGCCCTAATGCATGCACATGAAGTTTTATTTGTATCATAAAAGAAAAATATTATTTTATTTTGCAACCATTTAAACTATTACACGTAACAACTATAACTGTTGATTTACATACAATTGATACAGCAACGGTGTCTTCGCCATGATGACTGTTATCTTTCTTGGGAGCTTTGTTTCTGGCACCAATCGTTTTTATTGGGCTAGAGAAAAACATAGCACTCTTAACACAATAAAGTATTTCTACTACATCACTAAGTAACTGAGACAACTTACTAACTCACTTTATTGTGTGCAGTCATTTCTTGTAGCCTGAGGGTAATTGGATTGGTCTCATTAATGTCATCAACCACAAAAACTCCAAGACAAGATTCGGCAATCTGTTAACAGTGAAACAAGAGTAAAACCTGTTTGTACATGTGTGTGTGTGTGTGTGTGTGTGTGTGTGTGTGTGTGTGTGTGTGTGTGTGTGTGTGTGTGTGTGTGTGTGTGTCAGTAGGTAAAATTTGGAAGATGATCTCTATGACCTATTGACACTTTATGCAACAAAGTCACCAGCCAACTTGAATGTGACCAACCAAATACCACCTGTTTAATAAGGTCAATGTTATCTGGAAACCATAAAGGTGCTAACTTTCCATATTTCCTTAACAAAGAAACAAGTCAATATTTGACAGGCAACAACATGCTACAACATTAGATAGACAACAACTCATATTATGGCAAATACCAAAGCCAACATTCGTAGTATGCTACATTAGGCAGGTCACTTTGTTCACAAATGACACATTATAATTGGTAGCCATTGCATGGTGGGAGCATTCCTACACATTGCAATACACAAAATGCGCATGACTTCATATATAATCGTGATCAGTGGATGTGGCTCACAAATAAAGCTGGGACGAGGCTATGGTGCGTGTTAATACACTGACGAGTATAGTGGGTTTACCTGGTGAAAGGTTTATCGTGGTTACAGCATCAATTTCGAACTTCACTGGTGTGCGGGGGAATACTGTAACTTCTATGAGACTAAACCGAAAGGTAAGACACCGACACATGTTCACACTATTCATAAGCAACTAGACGCACGTGAGCAATATACAAAACCCACAATACATACATACATACAATTATACAATTACAATAGTTATGAGTTAATCGCTGTCCATGACATACACTTCTACATCATCCAACAAAATAATACATTTTACATGTAATGTGGTCCAAGTTAAACTCAATTAGTGTATAAGTACGGATGACCTGACCTGGTTTCAACCCTGGTATGGACCCACATAAACATAGCAGTCATCCCAAACTTGAACACACACACACACACACACACATACACACACACAACAACAACAACAACAACACACTATTTATTAACTAGACAGATGCTAAACAGCACCATGGAGGTAGGTTTTCCATGCTGGATATGTAAACTTTGTGGAATGGTCAGACATTCATACTGACAGCTGAAATGAGGAAGTCTGTACACATAAAAGGTGATACCAGGATATGTAGTTCTTAGATCGCCATAGTTGAATATGTGTAGTGTGCATAGTACAATACAAAGAAACGATCAAGTGTACTCAATTAGGTTATAATAGCGTAAGGTGTACGCTTAATTGAACATGTGTAGAGAGTGGACACGCATTGTCACATCCCACATACTTCTGATTGGGCCGTGGATACTCAACTCATTTCTACCTAAGTCGTCCTCAACATAGAGGCACATGCATGTATGCAGAATTGTCTAATGACTATTACAATTCCCCACCACTGCCTGACCTGGGAAGGTTGAGTGTGACACTGCATTACTTAGGACATTATTTTAATTTACTCTTCCTTAGGGGACAGAATTGCTGCTAAACTACATTGGAGTTAAACAACTCAGAAAATGATTGCCTCAGCCCTACACATACATGAGGCTATGCTTAGTGTACACATATACTGTGCCAGTGACATAAACCAATTATGTACCTTCCATACTGAAGCTATCAAGCCAGCTCAGCGCTATCTGGTAAACAGAATCTTGTGATCTAGATACCCGTCCTGGCCATGGTTAAAATATAATCACCAAAAGGTCATTCATTATGTTTTGTTACGCGGAGAAACACGGTTGAGCACGAGGTACTCAACTCACGTGAGTAGGGGCGCGCTCATCTTAAAGTCTACACATAACAAGACTCTTAAGTTACAACTGCCCGAATCATTTTAGTTACATGTTTCTGACTCACAGACTTTAAACCTTCTTTAGTAGTGGGATAGCATTAACAGAATAAATCTTAGGTGGTTTCACTGTGACCTGTTTCATTAATTCAACAGTTCTAGCTATATAGTGTACATATCAACACTTAGGTTTTGCATCTTCTGGACTTAGGCCTCTAGACTTGTTGTCCACCGGCATGTATGCTGACCTCCTTGGCTAAGTTATGACCTGGTGAAGAAACTGTTCCCAGCATTAAATCTACTGATCACCACCTTAATACAGTTGTTGTCTGCAAGTCACTAGTCTGAAACATCCACAGAAACTGGAACAATTTGCGAAAAGGGGTCTTCCACACACATCCAGTTTTCCAACTTTGACAATTCATAAGGAAAGAGCTATTGACTTAAAATTTGATTAGAAGTTAGCAACACCATGGCTGAATATACAGTGAAATTTGCAGGTTAATATATTACTTGAACACTAAGTTATGGTTTAATACATTTATGGAATTGGATGTGTGTGGAAGACCTCTTTCACAATAACGAATGGAAAGAAAATCAATACCTTCAATGGAACTGACTGTCCAACCTTTGGACTCTGAGAGAAATGAGCATCATATCTGCAGCAACTAGAAAACAAAATTCGAATAGATACTTACTAGCTGCTTGCAGAACAGCCTTGGCCATATTCTGGATTTCAAAAGATTTGCTGACTTCATTCAACTGTAATTATAAAAATAATAAACTGTCTGTTACCACCAAGTCTCAGGTTCTTGACCGTGCAGCTAGTACATGCGAAGCCTTGATCGGTCTCACATCTGGATATCATAAGGAGATCTGTATGGGAATTGCTAGGTAAAATAATGAACAAAACAGCTAGCAAGCTAGCTTACTAGATACATCGCATCACAATGACATCGGAAAAGCATTCACAGCAATTTCAAGCCAAGAAAATTTCTTTGTGAGCATGATGTACATCTTTATTGGATATAGTTATAGCATGTTTCCTAATCTGACCACAATGCTGTGCATCACTATCAAACATCGTATGGTCAGGTGTGTAACAATTTCGACAGACTGCAGGGCCAACCAATAATTGTTGTTATGGAGATGGAATATGTCTACAGTGTAGCTAGTAACAATTTTTCATCACTAATAGTTTAAAAGGTCACCATTAAACTGCTGCCACAAGTTTTATTCCTGCTCTCTTTTCTTGGGCTTTGATTCCACAAGTCAGTACAGTATCAATACCTCATCACATTCTTTAGAATACAGAGACTTCATCATATTCAAGTTATTCAACACCTATCAATGGTTTAAAATTAGCAGTGGTTTTGTACATAATTATGGTCAACTTGTGGTACTAACAAGAACATGCAATACAAGTTACAGGTAGCTAGCTACCACTGCACTCTTCACCACACTGTGGTTATAAAGTGATATGATTATATATAATCTCTTTCTTCACAATTTTTTTCTTTTCAATTTCTGTCATTTCTTATTAGCTTTTCTCATGCTTTCTCACTCACCACGATGATGCCGCTACAATTTCAGAAGAAGTTTCCAAAATCCCCTCATAGTATTCTTGAGGATGAGGTGTATATCTATATTATTTTCATATGAATGTGACTCACAAATGTGATCCGGTCTGGTGAAACCAGTCTTATATATATTATAGCCTTTCCAACTGGCACGACTTGAATACTCATAACTTGTCCTGTGAAAATGTAGCATCTTGAAACATTCTCAGCATACAACTGTTGCACAACAAAATGAAGTGGCAAAGCTTCAATGTAGATGGATGTGTATATTTTTGTATTTGTGTAAATGTGATAGCTCTAAATGTACTTTATATAGCATGCTCTCATCCTGTGGTGTATGTGATGTGTAGGAGGTGATAGTTCAGATTTCCTCATTAAATAACAACTGTGAACTATCATCTCCTACAGTACATATACCCCACTAAAGTATACTTTATGCTCATCACATTAGAGTTCATCATAAATGCACAAATATACATTTTGTAGTATATAGTGAGACATGGGGAATGGATATCTTGAAAGGGTATAATGGTTTACAAATGTTTTGTAGTACTTTTCACACTCTAATCAACATTCTCAGCATTCATAGGAGGAAGTATCTATAGCAATATAAATTCATGATCACAATGATCTATGAAACATTATACTGTACGTGCAGGTAAGTGACTGTAAAGATGTATATTTGACATGCTGCAATTTCTGCTATTAATTTTACTTATGGTCAGTGTGAATTTGACAATTTCTTTGATTACATCAACAGTTTATTTATTTATTATCTAATTCATCCAAATAGGAAGGGGTGGCACCAAAAGGCTAGGCCTGCACGAGGGTGCTTCCTCAGTCTTAACACCTGTGACCACATGGAAAGCTGGACAAAACTTCCCTGGAAAAAGGAAAGAATATTTGATGTACTGTATATACCTTTGTGGTGCTCTGGGGCCAGATCCTAATGATCTTCTTGATCCAAGTTTTGATAGTGACCCTCCACTTTGACCCACCATATTTTTAGATGTATATGTATGCATGGCTATTTTATTATTTTAGGACCTTTTACATTGAATCATACAGTACTGCACGTACAGTGTATATTTTGCAGTACTTTTCTCATTGACCTTTTCAGTATTCATGCAAGGAAGTATCTATTAACAGCATCAATTCATGATATGTGAAATATTATACTGTACTTGCAGGTATTAAGTGACTGTGAAAATGGATGATTTCTTCATTTCTATGATATGAGGAGTCATTATAACTAACTGCATCAGTGACAACAGATACCTAAAACTTTAAATAAATGTAGTGACCAGATTTGCAAAAGGGGTCTTCCACACAGCCAATTCTATGAACTTGGAAGACCATACCTTAGTGTTCCATATGTAGGTGAAATACACAGTGGTGTTGTAATGGCCTTTAACAACAACAAAAAATACATAAAATATGATTCTGCTTTGAAGAAAATGATCATAAGATTAATAATTATACCTTCATTAAGATGGTTTACTGGCTGTCACTTTAACTTGAAAGTAGTCACAGTCTTCATACAGTGGTACAGAAAAGATGTATTGTCCACAAGACCGTGTTGGGATGTAGGAATACATTCAAAACAAATACATGCATGTTTAACAATAATAACATTTGCATAATACATATATATTTGTTTGCAGTATACATTTATTATTGCTGTGATGTGCTGATGTCCTGACAAGTGTCTTTGGTGAATCCTTATGATCTCCTTGGAAACTAATACATACTGTATGGACCATAAAAAGCTTGTAGATAAGCAACCAAATGCAACCACAACTATGCCACAGTTATGTATCACAGTCTTCCATCATTGCCTATAAAAGCAATAAACCTTATGCACTCTGCACAGTCGCAAATGCAAGCAGTTGAAGGGAGTACAATCAATATGCTGCAAGTGCTGCTGTTACTTCTTGCCCTTGCTGCTTATGGCCAGTGTGAATTTGACACACTATCTCAGGAGTTCTTTGATTACATCGAAAGCCTCAATACCACCTGGAAAGCTGGACAAAACTTCCCTGGAAAGTCAATAGAAGATGTGAAGAACTTGTGTGGGACTCTGGAGCCAATTCCTAATGATCCTCTTGATCCAGGCTTTGATAGTGACCCTCCACTCTTGGATATCAATGCGCTTCCATCCAGTTTTGATTGCCGCAGTAAATGGCCTCAATGTACAAGTATTATTAATATGATTGGTGATCAGGATGATTGTGGAAGTTGTTGGGTAAGTACAAAGAGACTTATTCAATGTTCTGGTATTATGTCATCTAACCTATACAATATGTGACTGGATTTGCAAAAAATAGTCCCCACACACATCCAATTTGTTAACTTTGATGATTCATAATGATCAATTGGAAAGACTATTGACTTAAAATTTGGTCAGTAGAGAGCACCAACATATCGTAATAGATGAAGAAAATTCAAGGGCTTTCTGTATTTCCAAGTACATAGAATTGGATGTATGTGGAAGACCTTTTTCTCACATAATTATGTATTAACTCCATGCTAATTTCATTTATCATTGTTAGGCATTTGGAAGCTCATCTGCTATTAATGATCGTCACTGTATTTATAAAGGACAACAACTCCAATTGTCAGCTCAATTTCTGACTACTTGTTGTGCTCCTGCTTATGGCTATAATGGGTAACTATAAATCTTACTTTAATATTTAGAAGTAATTATGTTTTCTTTTATAGCTGTGGAGGAGCCCAACTTTCAACAGCATAGTAAGCAATTATAAGGTAATATGAACCATAGTGCATAATGATCATTTACTAGTGATTGTTGGCGAAGATATGGTTTGCCTACTGGAGGTCAATATGGCAGCAACTATGGTTGTCAGCCATACACCATAAAGGATTGCTCACATGCAAAATCAAACGACACTCTGTCAGTGCCCGACTGTCATGATAAACAAACTTCCTACACACCACCATGTTCTACTTCCTGCCGATCAGGTGAATTTCATCTTTAGTAGAAATATATGTTCCTACACACACTTAAAAGCTTGTCACAAGGTTTTGGTGATATTTCTTAGTTGAATACCACTTAGCACAAAACAGTGAGAACTGATGCATTAATAATCTATCTAGACATATTGTACTGCTCATTGGTTTGTTGCCAATTGTTGGTACGCATGTTATTAGCCCTGAAAGTACTAAAGTATAATATGACCTTAACATCAGCCCCAATGCTGGCCAATACACAGCACACAGACAAATTCTAATAGAAGTTAGGTAGGCCAAATTCAATGATAATTATTGTAAAAATAGATGCTGTTTTCAAAGAGATTGAAAACCTACATGGCAATTAAGAAGCCTAAATATAATTAATGATTACCTAACTAAAATTTTGGCCATTAACATCCATATACAATCATGGTTTCCTTTTATTTTACTCAGCCCTACTATAATTTTCACATTATTTTGTATATAGTTTTTGTCAATGCATTATACCAAAGCAAATTTTTTTTTTATTATTATGTGATCCTAATAAAATCAACCTGGTTTTTTGTAATGTGATGGATCTACTTACATTGTAGGATATCCGTATCCAATGTCAAAAGACAAGCATTATGGATACTCATATTATAGAGTACCTCCAAACTGGGCTGGCATTGCATCAGAAATTTATTTACGTGGCTCTGTGACACTGACATATAAAGTGTATGAAGATTTCGTGTCATACAAGAGTGGTAAGATTGAGCTGAATAGTGAATTGACTATTTATAGGCATGATCCCTGTACATCACTTGCCCAGGTGTCTACAAGTATACGTATGGAAAATTCGTTGGGTATCATGCAGTTAAAGTATTTGGATGGGGTTATGAAGGAAATGTTCCATACTGGTAAGATGTGTACCATTATAATCATTATCAAGCAGTTTGTTGTTCTCAGGCTTGTTTCCAATTCTTGGGGAGCTTCTTGTGGTGATCATGGTGAGTGATTAAATTTCAAGTATTAATTGATGCCCTGTACTCATTTATTTCCATAGGTTTTTTCAAGATACTCAGGGGTTACAACAATTGTGGAAAGAGTCAAATGGAATGGCTGGAATACCCTCATACTAGCTGACCAAGAAACATTTTGATATTATGGACTGCTGTTAGGCATGAGGCTATTATGCTCCAAAAATTGAGCATTATGCTTTTGAGCAGTGCTCAAAAAATCACCTATTGTGCTTTTGAGAATTGCCCATTATTCCCAAAATTATGCCACCATAATTGGCTAATAATGCCAGTTTATTGCTGTATCAGACCATTTTCATTGATGTTTAGGCTTCAAATAGTCTTTAGCTGGTTACTGTATTAGAGAATTTCATTTCAATATGACTGCTTTATTAGAGTAAATAATATTCAATGACTGTTCTATTAGAGTTTCTGACTGCTCTATTAGAGTATCTCGATCTTTTTTAACGGAATTGTGCAATCTGCAGATTTTCCTACTGTTAAAGCTTTATAATCACCTCAAAATGCTAGCATAATTCCTGATTTCCACACATACCTATTATGCCCGAAATTATGCCAGCATAATCGCCGCATCCCTAACTGCTGTAGTTTTAGTTGGAACAGTGCTATTGTATTAGGCCAGTGTATTTTCCTGTCAAGCTGTAGCTATATTAGCTATGTAGTTGTAAAATTCATTTTGGTTTCTATATATCAACAAATTAAAGTTCAAACAAAATTCAAATATTTTTACATACATATCAGTTGTAAGTCTTGCAATAGACATCATGTTGATAGTAATAAGGCCACAAATTAATTATATGTTTCTGGTTCCCTTCCTGGTCATGTTTAGGCTGAATGAATTGCATAATCACTGTATAATAGTAATATATTCACTGTGAAAAAGGTGGGATATAATATGGTATTTCCAGTGGCTTATTGAATACAAATAAGCCTTAATATAAATCCTGTATTATACTCATCTTATACTTTAGTATAATGCATACTATACTATTGCATGTATGGTTTCAGTTTAATTACCACAATACTTGAAGTAGCTTATATCTGATATAATTCCCACACTATACCATCACATATATGGTTTCAGTATGTTTAACACATTAACTAAAGCCTTATGTGAGATTGTTAGTATAATACAGGTTATACCAAGCTTTTTTGTATTCAATAAGCCACTGGAAATACCATCTTATATCCCTCTTTTTTCACTGTGATTATTTTGTTAGATCTGTTGAAAGCTAGGTTTTCATGTCTTGTATGTTCTCTTTTCTTACAGTGTATAAAGATACAATAACTTTGTTTTTCCAATTCCATGTACTGCTTTGTCAAATGTAGTGTACTACGCACATCAAAAAGTTGGGGGAAAAAACTTGATCAATTTTGGGGAATTGGTAGGACCAGTAACATACAATTAACTTTGCACAGCAGCCTAAGGTTAAATAATGTAGGACCATAATGCATTAGTATTGCTACTTGCTTTTATCTCCAGTGTCTAGGAGGTGAGTATACAGTGTACTATATTGGGATAAACTACCTATAATGCTTAGGTGTAAAATGGGCTATTTTTGGGATTTATGTCATTTAATACCACAGAATGGCAGATAATTTGTGGTGAGCACCCAATTACATTTCTATAGGTAGAATTCAAACAGTACCATTACTCATCCCTCAAGGTCAAATTGCATCTGTGACATTGAAAATGTAAAGTCTAATTAATTGTAGTGTGTACATCCTATATCTCATAATGCAAGTAACCATCACCTTATCAGGTTCTTCAATTATTATGTAATCCATGATCAGGCATAGACACTAACATTAACATCTTCTTTACATGCACACACTTATTTATAAACTGTTTGCAAGTCATGATACAAAGAATTAATGTATTGCGGTGATGACGATGATGAAGGTGAAGATGGTGCTCTACCAAGTGACGAGGCAGCATCTCCATACAGTTTTACATCATCTTCACTGATTTTTAATAGATCTTCGTCAGGTTTTTTGAGGTATTTGGTGATCAAAATAAATGCTGGTCTGCTCTTTGGATCAGGATGCCTATATACACAGTAGGAAAAAGCATGTGCGTGACTAAAAAAACATTATACCAATTATGTAACTGTGCATGCATGTTTGGTGTTTCACATGTTGCTGCGAATTACTGTATAATACAAATATTTGACAGTGTAAAATTTTGATGAATCAGACAAAGAAGCATTTCAATGAGTAAAATTGGGTGAAATATTTCAATACTGTATTGGAGAATACATTAAACGTAAGATTTTGTGAGGACAAATTGCAAAGCAAATCATCAAATTTGTCAAAATTGTCCTTCCCCCATTAATCTTTTGTACTGTATGGTACAGTTTTGTATTCTCATACCTAACTTAGCACCTTAGGACTTAATTGAGCTATGCATATATGCATGTACAAATTGCCTAGGCTCCCATTGAAAATGTTCTTCTGGTACTCTGTACAGATTCTTAAACGTACCAATTTTTGCCCTTAATTCTCAGCACAAAAATTACTCACAACTTCATGCACAAAGTCACTGTACATATTACGTACTTCATTCAATCTCAAAACTTCTAATGCACGATTTGGATTGATTTCCAAAATCCAGTCACAAATATATTCGATGACGTAATTAATTTTGATGAATCGGATGAACAAGCATTTTGTTGAGTAAAATTTGATGAAATGCTACAATACTGTTTCGGAGAATATATTAACGTAAGACTTCGAGAGAAAATTTTGCAAAGCAAATTATCAAATTCGTTAAAATTTACCCCAAAAAACTTTTGTGCTATATGGTAGTAGTATACCTAACTTAGCTAAGTTAGCACCTTAAGGACTGAATAGACCAGTTCATTTAATGTGAAAGTATTTTAATTGCTGTGGTATTTGCTATTGTGCAATACTGGATGCTGTGGTTACCTATGAAAATGTACAGAAACCATTGGGAAATGGACAACCACGGGAACTAACTCCTTTTTTACACAGAAAGTAAAGAAGATATCCATGTTTTGAAGACAGCATGGAAAACTACATTAATTTCTACACCTGATAGTGGTTGTCTGCTGCTTCTAGGTGTAGCGATTGGCAAGCTATGAGCTGCTGAAGTTGAAAGCGCCTGGCGAAAAAGTTGTCTAGTGACGAAGCATGCAAGCAGGTGCTTGTTTCTATGTTTATATGGAATAACAACACTAAAACAAGCGTTAGGATCACCTGGATAGTGTTTGCCGACTCACTAAACATGGTGTTTGCTTGTTGGCCTGTTAGGTCGATAGTAGCCTTTATCTTTGACGTGAACCATGGAAAACTCTACTAAAAAGCTTTGCCAATCAGTTCTGAATGGTTTTCAAGTACAAACTCACTATTACCAGCCATGGAAAGCGTTGTTCAGCAAACTTTGCGGCTCTGTATCTCGCTCATCCTTTACCCTATTCACAGCAGACAACCACGAAGCTAAAGAGAAATTAATGTAGTTTTGTTCTATGTACAGAGAATTGGAACATACTGTATACTTTGTAAGTAACGGAGATTTAACCGTCGATTATCATAGTTTTCCCAATGGTTTCAATACATTTTTATGGGCATCCACAGCATCCAGTTGTTACGTCATACGCAATTATCACTAATTGCATTTTTAAGGTCCTTAAATGAACTGGTCTATTGAACTATGCGTATGTGTGCATACAAATTGTTCAGGCTCCCAGTTTCCAATAGGATATTTTCTTCTAGTGCCCTGTACAACACAATGTACCAAAGTGTTTCAATTTTTACCCTTAATTCTCAGCACAAAAGTTACTCACAACTTCATGCACATAGTCCAGGCTTGTAACCAGGGGGGGTTCGAGTGGTTCGGACAAACCCCCTCTGGATGACCAAATTTTTAAAAGAGATGCTTTAAGCTGGCATGTAAGACATGGGCGCCCGAAACATAGGGAGGAGCTATGTAGGGCACTGAAGGCTGCTCTGAGGTGTTAACTAAAGTGGAGCTAAGCCCCACCTCTATACAGCTAATATCTGGGTGGAGATGAAAATTTTCCGACAAAGATTGATATACTCTAATAGAACAGTCATTAAAATACTCTAATACAACAGTCACTCAAATGCTCTAATAAAACAATCACTCAATACTCTAATCATGCATGGTTAAAGCTTTCAAACAAGACCAAAGAAATCAAGTTGAACCTCTTCAACTCTTATTTATTTATAATGCTTATCTGAGCATTGTGCTATGCCTATTGTTCAGATATGTAGTCTGCTAAAATCATGAGATTACTATACATACTATTAGTAAAGTGTAGACAATCCAAATATTAATTTTTGACTCCTTGTACTGCACGGTGTAGCTAGCTGAACAGGTCTGTGTTTTATATAGCTGCTAGGCAATGAATAGTAAGGCAAACATATATTGATTAGTACACTTGAGAAATGCTTTGTCTAATGCTCTTGATGTTTAGTTAAATGTCTAGTTATTGGGCTAGTGCTGGCCATCTAACTATATATCAAGGAAGTTCACAATAAAACTTTCTGCATGAGTATATTTTGCAAACTCTTAGCTCTTTCACTGATGCGCAGGGGTGTATATGGGAAGGCTTCCCGGGGTTCTGAAACTCCCCTCTGAAAATTCAAGCTTAAAAAGCTGTAATCCTAAATAGCTCATGACACTTAAGTGTGATACAAAGAAATAGTAGCTATTTATTGAGTCGAGCAAAACACTGATAAGTATAGATAATAAATGGATAACTGTGTTGATTGTTTCAATGTATAGAAATGTGTCTATAGCTACTAAAATTAACCTTTGCAGTTGCTGCACATACTGAAGTTGCAAATTATGTGTCAACTTTCAAGGGATTAGTCAAAATTATACACTTACAACTGCTCTTTAGTGTCATTAGTGAGTACTATCAATTTTAGGCCCGTTAGGAGAAGTCAAATATTAAGGTGTTGTCAGCGGCTGGGGGCACAGCCCCCAGACCCCTGCTGCCATTATCACCTACTGTGTCAAAGTTGAACCCCCCTTTCAGAAATCCTGGTTGTGAGCCCGTAGTCACTGTACATATGTGACTCAATTTGACAAAAACATGCAAAAGACTTCCACACACATCCACTTTTACGACTTTTAGTTTCAAATTTTGTCCTGGTATTTTACAATGCTATGGATGAATTGTGTGAACAATTTACGTTAATAGCTTACTGAGTAGTCAAGTTACAGTTGGTTAAAATTAGAAAACTATATGTGCACGTGTGGAAGCCTTGTTTGTCAAATTCGGTCACTTGTCACGTACTTCATTCAATCATTGTATATACTGTATAATTAATAGTAAGTGAATACATTTACTCATGCCATCATCCATATATATGCACAAACAAACCTACCAACATCGAATCATCAATTTGTACATTAACTTGGGACATCCTGATGGTGGCGGAAGTCTGTAACCATTGTTGATCACTGTGAGAACCTAAATGGAGACATGAGATAATCAGTGAAGGCAGCTTACAAGTACATGTAATGTAATAAGGAGTGACTTATGTATAAACACACCTCTTTAATAGGAGTTTCCTCAAAAGGTTTACATCCCAAACTCCACATCTCATAAAGTACACAACCAAAACTCCAAACATCACTACAAGTGGAGTACTTCTTGTACTGGAGGGCCTGTAGATTAATGTCAAGGAAGCAATGTGATTACCATGTCATAAACTCACTTCTGGAGCTGTCCATTTAACAGGGATCTTTCCTCCAGATGTGATGTAGTACTTTTGGTCATCCAAATCTCTGGACATTCCAAAATCAGCAATCTGTATAAGATTATTATGATTACTTAGTCAAAGACAGGGATTCACCAAAAGGCTCAAGGGCTGCATGAGGCCAGATTACAAAAAAAACAAAAAAAAACTACAGATACACCAAAACAGTAGAGATGAAACACAGAAACGTGATTACAAAGATGATGAAAATAATTACATAGGTGAAAAAGACATTAATTACAAAGGTGATGGTAAAGAGTCCAGTGAAACACAGGGACATGGGAGAGAGACAAAATAGAATATGGAATACCATTCCAAAGGAAGATAATAATGTTCACAAAATACAACAATATCAAAAAAGAGTATACAAAAGAAACTATACTTAATATCTATTTCTATAGTAGGTGATTTATGAATGGATACCGAATAGCAAATTTCAAGGCTTCACACAGATTTTGCCTCAACAAGGCAGAATACGCTAGGTAGTACCTACCAATGTAATATGCAGCAGCGATGGTATACACTTCCTGAATATCTGAGTCAAATATGTACCAAACGTTTCCCAAATGTTCACCTATTATGTTCTTCAGTGTTTCTATTATGCTTGCATTATATGCTCCTAAGTTAGCAACATTTCTGACAGGAACATTTTAATCTGTGAATGCTCTATTAGAGTATTCACTACAAAGGGACTGTTCTATTAGAGAGTATCGATCTATTTCATGGAATTATGCTCCATAGTTTGAAATATCCACCAAATATGCTAGCATTATGCTGGCATAGCACTCCAGCCTATTATTATGCTTTTTATGCTGGCATATTTGATGCAGGCCTAGTTACGACCATATCACATTACATTCGACAACGTGATTAGCACAGCCCATTTGAGTGGCATAGGGATGCATTTCTGAATCATTACCTTGCATATTTCTTGTTCAGTCAACAACACATTCCTGGCAGCTAAGTCACGATGTACAAATCCTTGATTAGCAAGGTAGTTCATTCCTGCTGCAATCTCTCTAGCAAACTTTAGTAGAAGTGGAGGTACCGTGTCTGGAACTTCTTCACCTTCTAACACGCTATTATCAAAGAATATAAATGTAGTATCTGTAATATGCTCATGTTACTGTATAAACATAAAATATGTTTATACAGTAACATGAGCATATTACAGATACTACATAATTTATACAGTGTAAGTATGTATGGCTCAAATTTCTGTCTAATGATCGGAAAACTGTTTGCATATAATTCTGTAGCTAGTTTGAAGATATACTTATAAGTTAAGTTCTGTTCAACTTCAGCCTGTAGTACCACCAACCACTGTCAATTTTTAATGTAAAACATTATTCATGATCTTCACTTTGCAAATTACCTGTGGATAAAAAGTGCCAAAAGTATGTGTTGTCTTAACCGACAAGCAGCAAATATCTTTGGCAGTGCTTGTTCTTGGTATAATTTTAAAATAGTCTAAATACAAACACACACACACATAGCAAAATTAATTTGATATACAGTGAACACATGCAAGGGCATAATTAAGAGTGTTTTAAAGGCTTACTCTTTAGCTACCTGTATAGATATTCTGTCCTGCACTATTCTTATATATTTATTCTGTATAATTGTACTGCCAAACTAAGGTAGTCTGGTGTTCTTGCTCAACTTAAAATTCAGAGGTACAGTCAAAAGTACATCAAATACCCAGAAACAAAATGCATGTACTTTCCTTCTAAATAGATTACCAATGTAAAATGGCTGAGCAATTTCCCTTTGTCACAAAATCAACCAACATGACTGTCCCACACCTTCAAGCAAGTTAATAATTATCTTTTATGTTTGGAAAGCTTCAAATGTTACTGTGAAATTATGGTGTAGTGTGATTTTTACTTATAGATACTGCAGCTAGCTAGACTTATATAATATAGACTGAATAGTTACCCTGTCTCAGAGTGGAACCTTTTCCATTTAAAATGGCATTTCAACTGGAACTTCCTTCTAACAGCCTCCATTTGTTGCAAAAAGCATGTTCAATGCAAGGGTATATCAAACTTGCTGGAATTCTTTGTTTAAAACTACACAGCAAACCACCCATAAACACCCATGCCATTCAACTGTCACATGCCTTCAAAAGCAAGTTTTACAGAGAACAACTCATTGTGTGGTGTGTTAGCGTAGTGGTTAGGACAAGTGGGGAACAACTATAGCTATTTCTAGCTAGTAAAACGGTTTTGCTCTCTGGAAAACAGTTTGAGGCAATCCTTCTAAACCAGGCATGCTGGTTGTGAACACACACCTGGTTTCCTGAAATTGTTTTGATAAACGTGTATGTGTATCTCTGTATCTACCTATCCATATATGTTTGTCCATATGCATCCACATGAGCTAAACAAAAAGCAGTCAATTTAACCTGTACTAAACTACCATACAAATATTCAAGATTTGTTCTAATGTGGTTTCTTTTTTTCCTATATGAAGTACCGGAGTTGTGACTCTACAGACTTTGAGAAAAACCTCCCATTGGGTTTTACAAACACTTAACAGCTTAAAAACAACGTAACAGGCTGTACCCAGAATCCTTTTGATTTGAAAGGGTCATAACCCTTTGTACATGTATGAAACTAAAGAAAGGCCTCAAGGCTTTTTCATGAGAATTATTGCACAAGAAAATAATTATGACAGATGACAAACTACCTATAAAACAGTTGCGGAGACATCAAATTTTATATGATTGATTAATAGACATACAAGAAAATGCCAGTACAAAATGAAATGATGCCTAATCCAAATATACCCAGCTGGTGTAATCTTCCAATTAATAGGCTAGTATGGAAAATTATCACGATATGTATCAAAGGAACACAGCCCTGTAATCTCGTATCTGGACTCCAACCATGGTCTGCCTCCACTTTGAAGTCTATCTCTTGCCCACCCCGCCACCCCAATCCTCCACCCCTTCGTGAGCACTCATGATACTACTTTGCTCATCCCATTTTCTATCTTTTTTGGTGGGAAATTCTACAAGCAGCTACAAGTACTGGAAGTAGTCTGAAAGGTAATATATTGATGCATCTTTTGTGTAAATTTCATTCACGTGCTTGCTTATCCTTGGTGAGCTGAATTCTTTAATACCATCTATCTCAAAACTTCTAATGTGCGATTTGGAACATTTTCCCAATATCCAGTCACAATTATTTATGTACCTAGCTACCTTTTTCAATACACATACTGTTAGGTATGTATATAGGATGTAGGGTATATAAGAATATTGTAAGCACTGCAGGAGTGTAGATGATCTAGTAGCATAAATTATATCGTGGTAAGACACAGCTAAATAGTGATGTGGGATACTACACAGTGTCTATAGGATGTGGGATACTACATGATAGACATTCAGATTATTATTGTTTTAGCATTGTACACTTTGAATGAGTATTTATCACAATACTAAATAACAGAGCAATATTTACTCTTGGTACAAAGTTAAATGTTTAGTTTTTCATTACTTAGTTAAGCATGAAATCCAGAAAGTATCAGAGCTAGTGTGAAATATAAAAATTCTGTGGTAAGGCTAATGGCAGTATAAAAACAGGTCAGTAGTTCATAAAAACAGGTTAGTAGTGAAAATTTTGTCTTAGTATTGCTTATTGTAGCATTTTTTACCAATGGAGTGTTAGAAAAGCAAAATACGTGGTGTGTAAATAGATTATTTATGTGTTGTATATATGTCTTTGGTAACTGCTAGTAATATCTTGAACATGAAGGTTTGGGCTTTTTTGGCCAAAATAACACCCTAAAACTAGCCTCATAATACCTTCATGGCATGCAGTATTCGCTAGGTATAACCAAGCCCAAAAGAAAAAGTAGTCAAACAAGGGAGGTCACCTTGATTATCAGTGGACATTTAATCCCTAATTCAGTAGAGGGTACAGACTGAAGTTTAGCGATTAATCTTTTAATGTCCAGTAGTATATTTTCAGGTATAGGCAATCTCCCTTGTTTCACTACTTTTTATTTCTACAATCCCTATTCTTAAAATTCTCATGGCATAAAAAGTTTCCATCTATCATGATTATTATAGTTATACTATTGCTACTGTATATAAGCTCCATTGCATGTTTCAGAAGATCAAATGTTTTTTTTGCAACCTCGTTTGCGGAAACAGTCCTGTAGCCTTTTCACATCACTAAAACATTGAAATTACTTATCAGTCTGAAACTTTTACAGGCACACATTCTATGCTACGTGTCTAATTGGACTAAATATCATTTCAATAGACTGCACAGACAGGAAAATATGAGGTGCAAACTGCAAAGTCAGACTTTCGAAACTCATAAGACTGCTTCAAAAAGCTGGTCACATTTCTGATTTTAGAAAATTTATTGCCAAAAGGCCCACAACTTACTCAGGTTGCAGTGAGATTAAATATTCTCGAAGGTCTCCTTTCTTGGCAAACTCCAATACAATCATTGCAGGATCTTTTATGACCATTCCATACATTCTAATAACATTGTCATGAATAAACTGAGCCATTAAAGCTGCTTCTTGAAAGAATTTGATTTTGTCTTTCTGCGAAGCTTGTTTATTAAGAGTCTTTATGGCAACTTCTTTTGATGTGTCATCATCTGTCCATTTTGCCAAGGTAACCACACCAAATTCTCCATACCCTAATTCCTTGATTGTACTATTAAAAAGCAAAAAATAACATTATGAGCATTACTGAGAAAATACATGGTGAGGCATAGGAATGCATCAACATTGAACAAAACTATTTTCTGTTATTATGACAAATCATATACTGTATGTATGCATACCAAATGCTCTGTGATGATATTTCTGTGACCATAGTCTCTTTGATCTGAGCAAGTAGCAACTTCAAACTAGTGGCAGGCTGCACAAATGACTGAGAACGTTCATAATGACCAGTAGTGAATGTGTCCAATGGTTTCTTCACCATTGTATCATCACGTGCCACAGCGTACTCACCACTAACTGATTCTAGTCTGTGATTATCAAACAATGGTTCAGCATAGTCATTTGGGACAGATAGGGAAAATCTATGAAATTTTTCATCTCCCTCTACTGGCATTTCATAATCACTGACTACAGCAGGGTTACATACTACACCATCATCCTCCTCTTTGGGTGCAAGTGAATAAGATGCTTTTGACTAATGGAAAAAGATCCAATAATTCATGAAGTACAGTAATTCAAATTTATAATGTTGTCAAGCTTACATTATCATCAGCAGTGTATTGAAAAGTGGGATTGTCTGTCTCAAATCTTTGGTGTTGCATTACTACAAATGGATGTTAAATTAATTTCTTTTGCACAGAGTAATAGGTGTTCATAACAAAGAGTAAGTACAGCAATACAGTTGAGCTTTACCTGTGTTAACATTAAAATGGCTTCGCTTTCTTCGTTTCCTCATGAGTAATATAATGCAAATGCCAAGGAAAGAAAGTAGCAGTAAAAAAAAAGAAGCAACCACAGCTGCCACAATGACAGCAGTTGTGCTGTTGTCACCACCATCACCACCAGCTAGACCTACACTGGAAGTTGGTGTGATATTTGTAGTTGCCATATTGCTAGTAAATACAGAAATGCTGCTACTGAAATTTGTAATAGCACCTATATTGATACATGATCATCTTATACTTATAACTAACAAACATTAATCTCATACTTTTGTCACATGCGATTTCACTACCACTCCAACTTCCATCACTCTGACAGGTCCTATTGTCACTACCAGATAGCTCATAACCAGTGTTACATGTGAAACTACAAGTGTCTCCCTCATAACCCATTCCTACTCTACCAGAACTACATGACATTCCTCCATTGGATGGTGTTGATAGGATATCACATCGGATGTCTATAAATACAACCAAGTACTGCAAATATGCGATTGTTTCATAAAATTCCTGCACTGTACATCTGTACATGTGACAGCTTACTGATGATACTATAACTTACCAAATAAAATTTGAATTAATGGCTGTTGAGGATCCATTTCACAACTATTGCTTGTGACATTAACAGTTGTGAAATTCCCTCCATCACAATCATGAACACTTGATTCATTACCACTAATAGTATTAACTTGATAACGTACATTAGATGGATGATAACATCCAATAACATCTCCTGACTTAAACTCTATCCTCTCATTATCACTAACAACTATCTCTGCTAACCAGTACCCATCCATTGCTCTTACTTCACTATCTTCTAATACAATTTCATCACCAATTCTTTCATAAACACTGGGATCACCTGACATGGGACGCCACACTTGAAAGCTAGGATACTCACTACCATTATTATTTAGTGATAGACTAGCAGTAATATGTGTTATTATTCCATCACTGTTACTACAATTAACATATGGAATGATCACTTGTCTATCAACTCTTAACTGGTCATCTCCTCTTTGATAAACATCAATGCTGGCTAGACAACCTATACAAAAAAACATGAAAAGTACATATTTAGGAAAGAAATTATAGTTAAACCCCAATGATATCAGTGTTAACAACCTGAGGTCGAGGCGAAGCTGAGGTGAAGGTGTTGATGACCAAGATATCCTATGAGTGCAGGTGTGGTTTAAGTATGTTCTATCCCATACTTTGAAGAACTTAGCCTCATAAATAATGTGAAGTTGATGTCTTGATATCTAGCATGTTATGACATTCCACACTTTGAAGTAGTGACACATGACAGTATGTCATGACAGAACAGGGCACACAACAGTGTTTCATGCAGCAAAGGAAAGCCAATGCATCCAGGCATATGACAGACAAGTATGTATTTGTGAAATTATCATATAATATATATTGGCTAAAAAGAAATACAGTGGATCCTATCGAACCCCTACGTATGTGTCTCTGGTGGCAATTATGGTAAGTGTTCACATAATTGAATTATTCAGATAACTGAAGCTCGCACATTTATATTCAGAGCTTTGTTGAAATATGCTAATAGAACATATGCCTGTACTAAAAACACTCTAAAAGAACAGTCATTTCCAATCTCGGGTCAGATAACTGAGTGTCTACTGTAGCCCATCTGTGAAGCATCCCACAGGCTGGCACATCTTCCATACCAAATGTGAGCTAAATCTGTCCAGCTTTCTTCAAGATATGCCTCTTCTAAGTTCATCTTATTTTCTTTGTATTATTCTTCACCTTCTTCTGCTTTTGTTTTGCACAACTTTTACAAATTACTATATGTTGCACAAACATTTAGTGGATTCTCTTTGCGATAATACAGCTCAGATTAATTGGTAGAAGTAATGCCAAGCTATGAGCAGTTTGTAAAAATAAAGTGCATTTTTTGCAATTCCTGCAAGTTAAACTACTTACAAAAAAAGTTTAAATTTGGTCTGCATATAAGTTAACCACCATAGTGGCAACCATTTGTGATATGAAATGAGCATGGAGTTATAAAGCAAAAACCAAACATGAAACAAGTGCAATCAAGATACTCTAATAGAACAGTCACCGAAAAGTAGGAAACAAGTGAACATGCATGAACAATGTCATCTAGGGTTCCAACCAGGGACTTCCACGCTGTCACTGCTGTCAGCTGCTCACCTCACTTAATTTCTACCTTATAAATGCAAGTTCTACTTTACTAGTTACTACACTATAGTTTTCTAATTTCATAGGTCTATCAATTCTACAAAATGTGCTATATTAGAGTGCTGCAAAAATATTTACACATATTCAAATAAAATAGCATATATCAGTCCTCCTTGGTGTCCCAGTTCTTTGGGCTGACAATGCAAAGGTTTTGATTTGCAGTAGCATGATACGGCTTCCCAGTAGCTTCCTATCACATTTATCATCTGCATTAACCCTTAAACCAGCAGAGAACTTTTGGCAAATGCGTGTTTACACAATATGGGCATACGTGGTGACACTGGGTGGGGTAACGTAATTCTTATAGCCTTTGCCATTAAATTTCCATCAGGCCATACACAACTCATGAAAAGATTGATATACTCTAAAAGATCAAATATCTTAATAGAACAATCAAAGTGCTACATAAATAATTTGTTCCTAAACATATTTAGTCTAAAAACAAAAAAAAAGTTTGCCTAGATTGGGAATCAAACCATTGACCTCTTGCTTTGAAAGTTGGTATCTACCACTGTACCAGGTTTTTCCAGGTGTCTAATGACTGTTTATAAATGCTGTAGCTATGTTTATTATCACTGTAGTCATCAGCTAAAAACTTTGCCAAAAGAGGTTTTTATTGACTGCAAATATAATATAGCCTGTTTTAAATATTGTTGACTAAAAAGGTTGGTGCTTTAGTTGAAATCCTTTAAATTGTACCTATAGATTACTTCTGGTAAACTTTGAGACCTCATAAAAGCTAACATAGCCACAGCTTCTGTGTGGGCGCACCCCCCTACTTCCTCCGCCACTGCGATCTTCCTGTAGTGAGTTCAACCATATCACCCAGTAGAGAGTTCAGCTTGGCTGTTTTATGGAGGATATTGAGTTACGCAGCCACGCAACTTTCTATAAAGCAATTGAGTTACGCAGCCACGCAACTTTCTATAAAGCCAAATAATATAATTTTAATGTAGAAATTATTTGTACAATTTATAGATGACTACAGTCATGTCAGTTGAGTAGAAAAATAATGGGATATTCCAATTAATACTAGTGGTACCTCTTAATTAACTTGCATTAATGTCCAGTGAAGAATTATTTATTGCTAATATTTTGCAAAGAAGAAACAGTATTAACACCAAAAATGGGATAAACCAAGAAGAAGCCAGCTGTTAAATGATCTCCACAGTACGCACACACGTAATTATACAGAATAGTTCTATGGAGTGTAAAGCATCTTTGTAAATAATTATTATTATTATTTAGGATTCTGTTGTTTGTTCAGGCTGTATTTTACTGAACTTTACACTTTACCAAGTAATAACTTCATTGTGGTTACTATCATGTAACCAAAAAATAACTAGTTCTTTGCATTGCAGGGTTGATATGACACAGTTAGGCAATTCAGTCAGTACTCAAAGGAGTTCAGCCATCATTGGGATAACTATGATATATGTACTCCTATTTTTTAGCTTGATAATTTATAAGGCTTCAGTGGGATAAAACTGTATACAGTGGAACCTCCCTAAATGGCCAGGAGTACTCTAATAAAGCAGTTACAGCCACACTTGTTTACTATAACTAAAAGCCAACAAACAGAGGAAATAACTTTAAACTGAAATAGAGCTTCATTAATTTTTTAGCTATGTTTTACCTGCTGTGCATACAGTGTTGCAAATGAAGACTAGGCTTGACTGTTTTACATGAATAAATTCAACAAACACGGCATATCGTGTATTTAACTAGTCATTGACATTGCATTTCAATGGCAAGTTGGCTTCCTACAGCAAGTATATATGTAAATGTAACCAGATATCTAACTGTCTACGTATCTTATGGTCTTCTTTCTAACAAATAGTGCATACAGTACATACAGTACATGTACACTGTAGGTTTTCCCAGCATTATTAATTTTACAGATATTTCACCAAAGTGTTTAAACCAGATTTTCTGACAAAACTGAACATTACATACATATGTACATACATACGTATGTACACACCAACAGTCTGAATAATTATACTACAGTATCATCATGCATCAACTGTTCCATCAATTCACTTATATAGCCGAATTACAGTGTGACAGTATAAAAACACTAACAATTTTACCTTTTCTACACATACTAAAACCATTGCTCCAATATCCATTACTCTGACAGGTCCTAGTATCACCACTAGTTAGCACATAGCCAGTGTTACACGTGAAACTACAAGAGTCTTCATAGGAAGGAACCCCATCATCTCCCAGTGAACAGTTAATCATTCCATTAGAGGGATGAGAAAGAAGTGAACAGGAAACTATGTACGTAAATACATTAATTGGGTAAAGAGTACAATGATGCATAAAATTGTTACCTCTTCTGCAAATGATATCACTGCCACTCCAACTTCCATTACTCTGACAGGCCCTATTGTCACTACCAGTTAGCTCATAACCAGTGTTACATGTGAAAGTACAAGTGTCTCCCTCATAACCCACTCCTACTCTACTAGAACTACATGACATTCCTCCATTGGATGGTGTTGATAGGATATCACATCGGATGTCTACAAATATCCCAGTAAAAAATAATGACAACTATACATCATTTTTACCTATTGTAAATTGTATCAGTGGTTGCCTACTATTAGAAATATCACTCCGGTTATATAGATTTAAATTAGTGGTATTTAAAGCAGTAGTGGATTCATTTACATACACTGTGTATCCTGCAGTTTGAATACTCCAAATTTGGTAGCGTGTGTCAGGTGGATGATAATATCCTATAACATCTCCAGCTTCAAATTCAATTCTTTCATCATCATTAAGAGTTACATCTAGTAACCAGTAGGCTGATGATCGATCATGACCAATTTGAACTATTTCACTTTCTACTAACTGAAATTCGCCCACTTTATCAAATACAGCAATAACAGAAGATGATGGATGCCACACTTCCAAATAAGGGTCAGAGACACCAGATATTCTTAGCATACTAGCAGTTACACCAGTTATTCTACCACTACAAGTGAAATTAGCACGTGGAAGAATTACTTGACGCCCTGGTCCAATTCGTCGAGGTCCTCTCTGCTGGACAAGGACATTATCAAAACAACTTACTGCACCTGATGATACAAGAAATCACATTTTACATGCATACGTATGTATGTACAACATTTAAGGGAAAACATAAATAGGCTGCTTATATAACATGAGGTGTAAAAATTTAAGCTGCTTTCCAACAACTTGACACACCCTAATTATAATTTGTAAGTTTATGTGAGAATATAAGTCAACTTTTCTTACCAGATCTGCAAAAACATGACAACACACCTGTAGCACAATATGTTTATTAATTTTTTATCATTTACATAGTCAAGTTTCAACTTCATATACACTTAAAGCATTTGGAGTACAAAATAGCGACTAAAGAAAGGCTGATTTGTAAAGCAACCATTGGAAAAGAATATTTACCAACATTTGTGACTGGATTTTGGAAAAACGATCCAAATCGCACATTAGAAGTTCCGAGATAAATGGTTTTAAAGAATTCAAGCCAGCATAACTCTCCAAGGATAGCAAGCACGCGTATGAAATTTACACAAAAGATGCATCAATCTGTTACCTTTCAAGCCACTTCCAGTACTTGTAGCTGCTTGTACAGTTTCCCGCCAAATAAGATAGAAAATCTGAGCAGTTGGACGAGCGAAGTAGTATCACGAGTGCTCACAAAGGGGTGGAGGCTGGGGGGTGGCGGGGAGGGCAAAAGTTAGACCTCAAAATGGAGGCAGACCACGATTGGAGTCCAGACACCAGATTACAGGGCTGTGCTGGCTCCTTAGTGGCTGATATGTAGCAAAATCAGCAGAGAACACGTCTGGCCAACATTAAGGCTGTCCACCAGTAAACCACTGACTCTTGCCAAGCCAGGTCCTTCACAAGGCCTGAAACTGCCATTTGAGCACTCCACACCACCCAGAAAAGATGTGTGTAAAAACCAGCTTCGTGTAGTTTGAGTAGTGCTGAGGGTCAAAACTTGTAGTACGATAGTGTAGCTATCCACTGGTGGTGTTAGTTTGATTTTGCCTGATGTGCGATTTGGATCGGTTCTGTAAAATCTGGTCACATTTAATAAATTAAAATTTAATGATTGTAAGTATTGATATGTACAGCAATTATAATCTGTGCCATGATGGCATAGGCACAGCTAAGGGTAGGCATGAGCAGACATTTGTCCAACCATCATAGCTTCTTGGCCAATGATCAGTTTCATGGTGGCACACAAACAATCCTCTAACAGACTAAGTATTAGTCAGAATTAGTCAGCAAAGTTTCTATGCTATTTAGGGACCCAAGGACAATGTGGGTGAGGCTACCCATAAACTTAATTACCTCTGTGGCCTTGGTAATTAAATTTGTGGGTAGCCAAATCATTTGAGAAGTTCAAAATAGTATAGAACCTGATGTACGTAAACCCATTTAGAAAACGGGATATATGGGTATTTTGGCATTCAACAGATGGTGGTAACATGTCAATGTGTAGGGTTTATTCCACAGTGATGTCATAATACATCATCATATATCTTGTTTCACTACTTTATCTCAGAACTTTAACTTCACTTTTTTCAAAATTCACTAGTAATAAACAAACTAGTCTATGTTTATTTCAAAAATGAAATTGGGATATGAAAAGTGAAACAGAGACCTGACTACATACCCATTACGTTGATAGAGTGGACTTTGACACAGAAAAGAACAAGTATAGCAAAACATTAAGAATTTTATTTCAACCAGGGGTCATAAAGATGTTGTGCTACTTCTAAAAACCAGGTACCATGCAGTAAACCAAAACTAACTGCAGTTGGAATTAATTTACAACATATATCAAACGGTACGGTCGTACTGTTTAAGTACGGATCATGGTGAATGTTTCGCGTGCTGCCCAAAATTCTACTTTTAAAGATCATCCTACAGACATTCTATGCGGCGAAAACCACCTTTACAGTATAGTACTAGTTCATATAATACATAAAACAGCATTAAATACAACAAAACACTTACAGGTGGCCAGATATAATTTTTTTTAAATTGCCAAAAACTCCAATTTTAGTATCACTGCCTCACTGCCTCACTCACTGACCACAGTTGCAAGTCTAGAGGCCAAACAAAGCAGCGAAAGATCACCATTTTACGCTACAACAACAAACTCACCAGTGGGATGTGCCTTTTGGGGTTCCGACAAGTGCACCTTGTCTTTTCTTTTATCTTCAATCAGGCTGCTTGTCTTCTTCTTCATCCAATGAAACCATATCAAGGCATTAATTTTCCATATCAACACTTTCTTTAAGCAGCATAATAGACTCCACAAAATTATTTAAGGTGCTTAGAGTACGCTACTGTACGGAGGTACCGGTACTCCACAATAGGTCACAAGATCATGCCCATTCTTTATTCTACGTATATCAATCTATTTATTGATTGAGACCATGCCCCTTTTACGCTAGCTGTATTTGTGACCACACACCTTCAAGTTGGTAGGCTGATTCGAGATACTCTAGTCTAATAATCGATCAAAACCACGATGAACACACCCTTTTTGGGCAAGCACACTTCTTTTGCAGACTGACTCGAGATACTCTAATACAGCAGTCACCCTAATAGAACAGTCACACGTTTATAGCTAGCTGTATGCTTTAACAGAAAACTAAATAAACTAGTATATTAAAAATCATGAATTTAAAAATGAAGTAGGGATCCAAGCGATAAAAAGTAGTGAAACAAGAGATGAACAATGGTAGTTATTACAGCATAGCTCAGTGGGAAATCCCTACTTTGGCTAGATATAACAATTATTGTGTTCAATTCCAAAGTAGGGATTTCCCACTGAGTTGTGCTGTAATAACTACCATTGCTCATATCTTGTTTCACTACTTTTTATTGCTTGGATCCCTACTTCATTTTTAAATTCATAATTATTAATACACTATTTACTTTGGATTTTGCTTTGTTGCTACATATCTACAGAATTATCAATTGAATCATAGTAATTTGTATTTCATAATTGACAAAATATTTGTAATTCTGTAATTAAATTGCTATTCACTGCTAAGGAAACATACCTAAAAAAAAACCCTAATAATGCACAGAAGTATCTTCTTAACTGTTTTATAGTTTGTCTATAGCATTTTCTTACGTAAATTCTCCGGGCAAAGCCTCAAGGCTGCTATTCAGTTCGCACATGTATGGACATGCCCCCTCTTTCAACTCAAAGCAATTTGTTATACCCGGTAACCTACAAGGCCAGCTGTGTTGCTTTTCAGTTGTTTTATGTCCGTAGAACCCATTGGGAAAGGCCTTCACTGCATCCATATAAATTTGCTTCACTCGCTTTTCAAATTGGTATGTATTATTACTGATTCCACACATTGTTTAAAATGCTGGCTACCTCGAGTGTAGAGACTTTTCGTGAAATAATCCATTTGTGTCTGTTCCCTTTTATTAGGCTTGGATGTTTGACAGAGACAGAGCTGACATACTAATAAGCATGTACTCTTCATCATGACTGTGCTTTAGATGGTAAATTAGATTCATTGTATTTCCTACATAAGGTAAGGTCTGTCAGCAAACCTGGCAAATCACTTCCCTCCTGTTTGTTATCATCCTGTTTCCATCACTTCTGAAACCAAAATAATGCCAAACTTTGCTCTTTCCAGTAATAAGCAGTACAAAGTAGGAAGCCATTTTGCCAAATGTGGTTATAACGCATGCGGATGCATGACCATACCGTGATATAAGCTGTTTGTTAATTGTAATCACGATAACAATTATATTGATATAATCAATTAATCGATATTATTGTACAACACTACATAGCTTTATGGCCTGTTCTCCAAAGCATATCATTTTTAGCTGCCCGCCAGGCAGAGTAGGCTGCATAGAAAATTTGATTAAACTTGCACTAGTCATTTGTGAGATATGGACTTACACCTTTGCATTGTATAACAATTTTGCATGGTGTGTAAAAAGAAATTGAAGCATCATACATAAACCCCCTATGGCTCAAGAAGAAAAGAAAAGGTAACTTGATTGCTGCAAACTTTGGCACAAATGAATAGTGTAAAAAGGAGAACTAACGTTCTAAGTTTGCTACAAATCTGATGAATATTTATGTAGTTTAGAATGTTTATTCATGTAAAAAAAAGATCAAGGCTCTGCCACAGCTACAGGGTAAATTGAGCATTGAAATAACTTGAAAATTGGTGTGTACATAAGCTGGTCATCATAGAAGTGCCTTTTGATGATCTGATAAGCAATAAAGTTATAGCTAATAAGTTATAAAGCAAAAACTAAACAAGTGTAAAAACATAGGATCGAGATACGCTAATAGAGCAGTCACCACGGGATTAAAAAAGGTTCACAAAAATGTCAAAAAATTGTCACAGTTCGAACCAGGGACCTCCATACCTAACATCCACATCCTTAACTGCTGAAACAATGCTACCTTGGCTGTTTATCTCACCCTGTTTCTACTTTATAAATTAATCTTCGTAGTTGTTCTAGAACATTCTACAGTGGAACCTATCTATAACGGACAATAAGAATTTTTGGCCGCTTTTTGCTGTAATAATATAGAGGTCTTTCCCTTTCAGAGGTAAACAAGTTGATGTTATGATACTTCTAAAAACCAGGCGCCCATGCAGTTAATACTATCGCTAAATAGGCAATTAATCAACCAAGTATGTAATATAGTTGATATTCATGCTACATGTATTAATTTAGCTAGATAATTAACTTTGTAAACACTGTACTTTAGTGTATTTTGTAATTCACGAATTATTTTGCACTTTGGTAATTATGCTACTATGCACTGCTAAGGAAGCGTAACTATAACAAACCACTATAAACCTCAAATTACGCACAGAGGTATCTTCTCAACTGTTTTATAGTGTGTCTATCGTGTTTTCTCACATGAATTGTTTAGAGAAGTGTCGAAGCTGCCTTTAATTTTCCTTCGCATAAGTATAGGTAACACCCCCTTTCAACTTGAAGTATACACTACTGGTAGCCTAAGAGGCCTTTAACGTTGTTACACGTCTATAAAACCAAAAGGGAAGACTGTTCATGAAGAGTTGCCATACCCATATTTCAGACTGCTGTAAACAACCTCCGCAGTCTGGCTCAGAGCAAGGTTTATGTGTGTGGAAGTTTAATACAGGCTTAATTTAACTTTCTATTCTTACATCCTGGCTGCTTTTTACCATATTTAAAGTTTCGCTCATGTGGGTGTGTACGAACAAACAAACATAGGTAGGTAGGTAGGTAGGTACACACATGCACACATGTTTTTACGAAAACAATTTCAGTTAACTGAGCGCATGCCTGGTTTACTGAAATTGTTTAACCAGGCACGTTTAACCATTTATAAACCAGGCGAATGCCCACAGCTGGCCTTTGGCTGGCTTGTGGGCACTTGTTAGTTTAAAAAAGTATTATCCAGTCCTGTTGGTACCAAAATTTTGTCCTTATTACGGAGTTTTTTATAAAGGTGTCCTTAATTCGGGGAGTTTGTTGAGAGATGTTCCACTGTATGTGTGTTCTATTAGAAGTCCTCCAGTCTATTAGAGTATTACAATAATATTGAACAAGTATAAGGAAAAATTAGGAATTTTAAGCTCATCATAGAAAAAAAAACTGGGAAACAAGGGAGGTCTGTAGATATACTAGTTATCATTTACTCCCTACTTCAGCCTGTACCCATGACTGAATTAGAGATTAAATGTTCACTAGTATATCTGTAGGTGTAGGTGACCTCCCTTATTTCCTAACTTGTTTTTTCTATAATCCATAATCAAACTTAAAAAAATTCTTAATTGTTTGGTTACTTTTTGTAACATTGTTATGACTGGTAAACCCGTGCATACTGCATCAAAAGAAAGGACGGTGCCAGAATCAGTCGTTTCGTCTGAACACATGCCCCAGCTATCAACTACTGACTCGAAAGTGAAGTGGCCATTAAGCTTCACTTTCAGCTATGTTCAGTCCATTACAGAGTGCTACAAATGAAGAACAGTAGGAGAAGTGCCTCTGCAATCAATCCAGTCACGACGAAAAATATGGGTGATTCGCACGCCCCAACTGTCAGTTACTGACTTGAAAGTGAAGTGGCCATTACGCTGCGCTTTCACCAATTTTCAGTCCATTACACAGTGTTACAAATGAAGAACTGTATTAGAAGCGCCTCTGCAATCAATGCAGTCACCACGGAAAACACGGATGATTCCTGTAAGCTATCGAGCAAGCTACTGCAAATCAACACCTTGGTCTGTCGGCAAAAAGAAGTGGGATACAAAGGAGGACAAAGGTAAGTACATGATACATGTATTATACATACTGCAGTATGCCAAAAGGCACATCTCAGGTGGTGTCGAACAGTGAAAAAATCAAGCCTGTAGCCTTAGCCGTTATTGAGTTATGTTTGTTGTCAGTCAGTAGAAAATTCCATTGAATAAATTTTTCCTAAATCTTGTAGCTATCTAAGGCACTTTTGGGCTTAGTTATACCTAATCAATACTGTCACGGCACCAGGATGTTATTGTAAGTCTGGTTTTTGGGTGATAATTCTGGCCAGAAAAACCCAAGCCTCCATGATCCCTAATAATCAGTACTACTGTACTGTATGATAAAACATACAATGCTGTACAATACCTGTACATTTACAAGTCTGTCTTCAGTATTCATCATTGTGTCTTTATAGATACAGTAAGAAGAAATGCGAGTAGAATCAAACCCCAAAGTCAGCCATAGGCTGGTTTTGTGGTCTTATAAGGTACAAAAAGAAGTGAAATCCACACAAAAACAGCTAAGCTGTGAAAAATGGTGCGGCCTTTATACTGTAGGTTTGGGTGAAAAAGTTGTGAAATCAAAGTGGTGGCCAAGAAATAGGTAATCAAAATAAATCTTAATAATGGCTGTAGCTATACAATATCAATTTTTTTTCATTAACATGGTTGCAACGATTTCTTGGCCACCACCTTTGATTTCACAACTTTTGCTACCCATACTTATAAAAGCCACATCATTTTTTCACAGCTTGGCTGTTTTTGTGTCTAAATTTTTCCATAATAGTTACTGCATCATATGCATTTAAAATTCAAAGACCTGCGTATGTGAAAGAACTACATAATTGCTATTACTACTGTTAAATTAAATCACACACATACACAGCATACCTTTCATACAGATTGCATCATTACCACTCCAACTTCCATTACTTTGACAGGTCCTGGTGTCACTACCAGTTAGCTCATAACCAGTGTTACATGTGAAACTACAAGTGTCTCCCTCATAACCCACTCCTACTCTACCAGAACTACATGACATTTCTCCATTGGATGGTGTTGATAGGATATCACATTGAATTACTGTGTAGGCATACAATAATACAAATGCAGATCACAGGATATAATAATGTACATGTATAATAATGGTTTTGGACAGAAAATATATATAAACAATAGCCCGAATAATATTACATCACTTACGTATATAAATTATGACTGTAGTTCTTATCCAGGGTTTTATTAGCTTTTTTGGCTTCATTTACAAACATCTTGCAAATTTATTTCTGAGGCCTGTTTTGAAATTGAAAATATTTTCAAGATGGGTTTTGGTATGGGAGTTCAAAAAAAAAAAAAAAAAAAAGCAGTTTCCACTTCTATGCTTAATTCTTACTGTATTATAGGATTTTTATAATAACAACTGTATATGTAACCCAGTCTGGGAAAACTGGGCTTTTCGCCTATTACAAAGTATCGAGAAAAGCCAATTTTAAGTATTTAGTGTGTTGTAGCTCGCCAATGGTTGAAGCTATGTGTACCAAATTTTCACACGTTTTACACCAATTCCTTGCCTTCCAGAGCAACCACTATACAAGTAACCAGCAGCTAAGTTCCTGCCATTTTAGATAGTTTTTGAACCAAGGTTGGCTGTGTCAGGTGAGCTTCAAATGTGGTGGAAGGCGGGGGCCGGGAAGAAGGGTAAGAGGCTGTTCAAAAGTTGAAAAGGAACATGTAGGGATGAATCAGGCCAAGTTATGGCCATTTAGGTCTTAAAACTAGCTTAAACGAAAGGAAAATCACAGCACAGTTCATTAGTCAATATCATGGAGCTGTACAACCACTAATAGCCATTCCCAATGTGGCCATAGCTCCATTAAGGCCCCACACCATATGTACGGATTGCCACTGTGCTTGGCAAAAGCAGCCAGCAAAAGCAGACCACTCAAGTCTAGCTGATGCTGATTATGAACTTTGATACTTTACTCAAGTAGTATTGTGTTCTTGGTGAAAAAACGAATCTGTTGACATGAGCGATAAGACCGGTTTTCCCAGATAGTCAGATATGTGACTGGGTTTCGGAAAATGATCCAAATTGTACATTAGAAATTGAAGTTCAGAGATAAACATTTAAAAATAATTCAAGTCAGTATAACTTGACAAGGATTGTGAGCACAAGTACGTAATTTATACAACAAAGGAAACCCTAAGAACATCTCTGGTATTCTTACTTCATATTTTACCCCTGTAAGTAGCCCACTCACCCACAATCACCCACCGCCCCAAGTCTGCCACATAATAAATCAGTTCATACCGAGTATTCATGCACTATCATTGTTGGGTGCGATTGCCAAAATACAGTACCTGTATGTCCTGTTTTTGGCATGCATATAAATCATATCTTCGTAGCATAAGCCTCTGAGAACATGATTACTGTATGTACTCTAAAACTAATGACGATAATATTATATTATTTCATGCATGAAAGTTGGTTTTGTCACACACAAAACAAAAATGTCAACAATATTTTAGTACTTAACAAAACTTTGATCACATTATGTACATCAAAGATGTTAAATCTAGTACATCCATAACTTACTAAATAAAATTTGAATCAATGGCTGCGAAGAATTTATTTCACAATTATTACTGCTAACAATACCAGTTGTCATATTCCCTCCATCACAATCATGAACACTTGATTCATTACCAATAATAGTATTAACTTGATAACGTACATTAGATGGATGATAACATCCAATAACATCTCCTGACTTAAACTCTATCCTCTCATTATCACTAACAACTATCTCTGCTAACCAGTACCCATCCATTGCTCTTACTTCACTATCTTCTAATACAATTTCATCACCAATTCTTTCATAAACACTGGGATCACCTGACATGGGACGCCACACTTGAAAGCTAGGATACTCACTACCATTATTATTTAGTGATAGACTAGCAGTAATATGTGTTATTATTCCATCACTGTTACTACAGTTAACATATGGAATGATCACTTGTCTATCAACGCTTAACTGGTTATCTCCTCCTTGATAAACATTGACATTTGCTAGACAACCTACGGAAAACAAGCATAAGATATTGCCCTAGCAAGGATCACAGAAAAAGGTACACAGAATAAGCTGATAATGTTCTACTTCAGATACCTATCAGCTTCTGCCACCTTTTACTTGGTACACCTGGTTAAAATCACTTAGACACTGAAGTGAATATTATTATTTTAAACATTTTGTTACTGCAACAATGTACGTAGTAACTACTTTCTATAAAGTTGTCATCTATCTGATTGAGACACCCAACAACAAACTAACCCACAACTTGAGGGGATCACTACCACTATACAAGACCCTTCTCAATAATAGACTGCCTGTACACTCCTTCTACTAATGAGCCCTAAAGTTATGGAGCAACAAATTCAGCAGGAACATTAACACTTGAAATTTAAATAGTTGATATGCTTTCTATAATTTTTCATTTAGCTGGTTAGCTAGTCATCCTATTTTGTGAATAAATGAATGTGTGCCCTACAATCCCTGGTGGAGGCTCTTCACAGTATCAAACACGTGCAGAGAAGGCAATAATGACATTCCAGGACGGTCAGCTTTTATATCATAGAAATATTCAAGCATATTACAATGCACATACATACATTCACTGTACCAAGAGTGTGTTATGAACTCTTGACTGTACCCATGTGTTTAATGTAGAGTGTGGTCATTAACATGCACCCATTTACAAATTACCAACCATTTTTGCACGGCAAAAGAAAGGCATTGTCAGTTGCAACTAACATATCAAACAATGATGAAAGTGGGTAGTTTGAGGATTAAAACCATTAATAAACTTGGGCATTGAATAATCAGTTACTTTTCAGACACTAAATGTAAGTTTTGGGAGGTGATTTAAATTTCACATTCATAAATCACCTGTACAGAAAAGTCACTGTATTACTGTATCAATTAATCACTACCTGAAATGAAAACTTTGTAGTTGTACTCTATCAATACTCAGGCCTTGCTGAAAAAGAATAATGGGGTGAGCAGAAATACTTCTAAAAATGCTGATCTTTTGCCCTGTACAAATCTGGATAGCATTACGGTAAAATGATGTACTATAGTGCCACGCCTTCTTGTTAACCCATCTATACATCAGTACCTTGTTTACATAAGGCTTCACTACCACTCCAACTTCCATTACTCTGACAGGTCCTATTGTCACTACCAGTTAGCTCATAGCCAGTGTTACATGTGAAACTACAAGTGTCTCCCTCATAACCCACTCCTACTCTACCAGAACTACATGACATTCCTCCATTGGATGGTGTTGATAGGATATCACATCGGATGTCTACAAACACACAGGTATCAATTTAGTTACATACAAAGCACAATTATCATGGTTCATACCAATTGTAAACTGTATCAGTGGTTGTAGGTCATTTGTAGTAAAAGTTTGGGTGACTAAATTGATTTCACTTGATGCAGTGGTGAAATCATTACCATAATTTGTATATCCGTCAGTTTCAATGCTCCAAATTTGGTAACGTGTGTCAGATGGATGATAATATCCTATAACATCTCCAGCTTCAAACTCAATTCTGTCATCATCACTAAGAGATACATCTACTAGCCAGTAGGCTGTCGATAAGTCATGACCAACTTGAACTACCTCACTTTCTATTAACCAAACTTCACCAATTTTATCAAATATACCAACACCAGGTGTTGGTGGATGCCATATTTCAACAGAAGGAGCAGTTACACCACTACGGAATAACATACTGGCAGTTATACCAGTTATTCTGCCACTACATGTAAAATTAGCACGCGGGACTATCACTTGAAGTTGTCGTTGTAGTCTGCGAGGTCCTCTTTGTTGAACCATGACATGGTCAAAGCAACTAATTCTACCTGTATATAAAATTCAGTTAACTATTAAGCATCATTTAAAATTAAATTACATTTTCAAATAAAATCTAGTACTTAGTAATATTTGTACTGTAAATACATACAGTAAGAAATAATTGAGGAACCTGTTCGCAAAAATAATGTGTGCATGTACGTATCAGACATCATTTGTTAAACCACTAATGTAAGTAGCAAGTACTGTATTATATTTTTTACACAAAGCCATATTCGATTAAATGGGATTCTTGATTGTTTATATGTAAGCCCAGTAGCTTACAAAATGGACACATTATTAGCAAAATATATTCCTAGTCTCAAACACATGCACATATCTGGGCTGTTAGCTATTACTGTTAGTGTTTTATACTCTTTTCCTTGTTCGTACATTTAAAAAGAACAACAACCAATACTAAACTATGTATGTGTAAGAGGAATGATACTACATACATACTATGGGTAACTGTGTGAGCAGGTCAGCAAATTGTGCATGTATATAAACATGAAATAAATGATAGAGTAAATGATAATGGCATAATGTATTTCACAGACTGAACTCACGGGCTGGACTTGCAGTCTGGACTCATGCACTGAGTTGAAAACAGTTTTTAAAGAATAATCCAGACATTATCAATCTCTTGCAACACTGGTAGGCCTGAGCCTATTATGCTTTTTAAATTGCCTATTATGCTTTTGAGCAATGCTCCAAAATTTCCCCTAATATGCTCAAATTATGTCCAGTTGTGTCCCATTATGCTCCAAATATGCTTATATAAAATCTTGTCTTGACTGCTCTATTAGAGTATCCAATGCATCTGTGAATGTTCTATTAGGACATTTCGATATGCAGTGACTGTTCTATTAGAGTATATCGATTTTAACTAATATTTTCTTCACAACGTAGCTGTAAATCTGATTTTTACCATGTCCACACACTATCGGCAGAGTTTCAGCTTCTCTGATAACCAATGTACAAAATTTTGCCTATTATGCTAGTCTCAATGCTTTTGGCTACCTATTATGCCCCAAATCATGCTGGAATAATTGGCGCAGGCCTAAACACTGGAGATACCACTATCCAGCTACAACTGTTGATACTGTTCCTACTTACAAGTCAACAAACTAGCACATGCACTAATTAATTAGAATACAATTATGATATACGAGTACTAGCAATGATAAAATGTGACAGAGGTTATTGTTGTAGCTTAGATGCTTTTTGTTGCTTCAGTACTTAGCACTAGTGTTAGAGCTGTAGTGATGAGCCAGTTTATTTGCATAGTCCCATAATCTCGCTAGGTGGTGCCACCTATAGCTATCCTGCTACGAATTATTACTGGCTCATCTCTACAACCTTAGCATTAGTGCTAAAGCAATAAAGAAAAACATCTACGCTACAACAATAGCCTAGCTCTATCATGCTTTATCACTGCTAGTACTTGTGTATTGTAAGTGTATTCTGATTAATTAGCGTATGCATTAGTTTGTTGACTTGTAAGGAAGGGTGTATCAGCAACTGTAGCTGGATAGTGGTGTCTCCAGTGTTGCAAGAGATGGATAATGTCTGGATTATTGTTTAAAAGCTGTTTCCACTTCAGTGCGTCAGTCCAGTTCGCGAGTTCAGTCCGCGAAACACATTAGGCCAATGGTAATTGATTAGTTTACCTTTTATACACACAGTGTCACTACCACTCCAACTCCCATTACTCTGACAGGTCCTATTGTCACTACCAGTTAGCTCATAACCAGTGTCACATGTGAAACTGCAAGTGTCTTCCTCATAACCCACTCCTACTCTACCAGAACTACATGATATTCCTCCATTGAATGGTGTTGATAGGATATCGCATTGAATGTCTACAAATATTATTAGGAAAATCACAATTTATTAAAGTACATGTACAGCTTACCAAATAGAAGTTGAACTAAAAGTTGTTGGAGATTTGAAATACAATCTCCACTGCTAGTATTAACAGTAATCATATTCCCTCCATCACAATCATAAGCACTTGATCCATTACCACTAATAGTATTAACTTGATAACGTACATTAGATGGATGATAACATCCAATAACATCTCCTGAATTAAACTCTATCCTCTCATTATCACTAACAACTATCTCTGCTAACCAGTACCCATCCATTGCTCTTACTTCACTATCTTCTAATACAATTTCATCACCAATTCTTTCATAAACACTGGGATCACCTGACATGGGACGCCACACTTGAAAGCTAGGATACTCACTACCATTATTATTTAGTGATAGACTAGCAGTAATATGTGTTATTATTCCATCACTGTTACTACAGTTAACATATGGAATGATCACTTGTCTATCAACTCTTAACTGATCATCTCCTCCTTGATAAACATTGACACTTGTTAGACATCCTAAGGAAACACACAATATCTATTTAAGGATTTATAATAAGCCTTGTGATCACTAGATACCATGCATAGAACAATTATATACTCTTGTATTATCTAAATGTTTACCTTGTTTACAAACAGTGTTATTACCACTCCAACTTCCATCATTCTGACAGGTCCTATTATCACTACCAGTTAGCTCATAACCAGTGTTACATGTGAAACTACAAGTGTCTCCCTCATAACCCACTCCTACTCTACCAGAACTACATGACATTCCTCCATTGAATGGTGTTGATAGGATATCGCATCGGATGTCTACAACATTTTTGTACATAATACATGCATTGTAATGAACAAAGTATTCATACCAGTAATAAACGTTATCAGTGGCTGTCGATTGATCACAGACATAGTAACCAAGCTGATTGTATTTGATGCATTGGACAACTGATGAACAAAAGCCGTATATCCGTCAGTTTCAATGCTCCAAATTTGATAACGTGTGTCAGGTGGATGATAATATCCTATAACATCTCCAGCTTCAAACTCAATTCTGTCATCATCATTAAGAGATATGTTAACAAAATAGTAAGTATTATTGTTTACATCAGCAGCTTCAACTACATTACGTTCTGCTAACTGAACTTCACCCACTTTATCAAATATGCCAATACCGGGTGTGAGTGGATGCCACAATTCAAAATAAGGATCATTATCACGATTCTCATTTCTCAACATGCTAGCAATTATAGCAGTTATTCTACCACTACATGTAAAATTAGCACGTGGAACAATTACTTGACTTTGTTCTGGAAATCTTCGAGTTCCTATCTGTTGAACCATAACACTGTCTAAGCAACTTTCATTTCCTACATGAATCACAAAATATATAAGGCTTCAAGATTTAATACACAAAGGTTTATTTTAATTTGATTTTGTTTTTATTGAAACTTTATAGCACAAGTGCTGAAGGTCTGTAGGACACTTGGTTCTACAACCTGTTTAAAGATATTATATTCAGTGTGTTTGAAAAGTTGCAGATAGGAGGAATAACTTAGGCAGCCTTGATCCTGCAGCCATCCGATTAATGCTCGAATGTTTACAGGAGTCTGCCAGGCTGTTATAAATAATATCACTCATACTTTCTTCAGGCTGAAAATTAAATGTCTTGTTTTATGCAAACATCTCAGTGATTAATTTAACTGACCGATGCCTTCAAGCTTAACTTGACTATGATACACATTATACGTACTTCTACTGTCTACATTAAAGTAGCAAGGCGAAGAAGAAACTTAACCCCACCCTAACCATTAATGCTAATAATGATGCATTTCATGGAAGTAAGTTCATGGTAAGTGAGCTAGGGTAGGCCTGGCATTGCTGACTGAGACAGGTGCTTCACAACATCTAACTCTAGCTTGTCTTGAAATCACATTACCTCTATACAGACAGTGGGTTTGATAATAAAGTAAAATAAATGAAGTGACTTTCAATAAGCCATTCTAGGTTGTAAACTGGCACCTACATAATATCTACTTCATAACTTCAAGATCCCAGCTCAAATCTACGTAAAACTCCTAATCTCTGTATGTATAATAATATATGTGACCAACTGAGCAAACGCCCACTATATTTTTATTATCACTATTAGCCACTGTCCCACTAGGGACCTGCAAAGAAGGCTACTACAAGCCTGTGTAGCAGGAAGTCATTCATACATGTACAATCCTAATAACGTATTGATAACATGCATATTTTTCTATCCTGTCACCCAACCACTGTTGCATATAATCAGCCAGAAAATGGTGTTCTTGGATGGGGGTAATGACAAGTCTATTGAAGATGACAGATTTTGTGCATGTTGTTTACCTGTGGTTAAAGATGGCTCTGCAAACACACACATGTGCATAATATTGGCAGATAAAACACATTAACAATCATGTTTAAGTTGCTGTTTGTATGGCATCATGATGTCAGATTGAAAAAAGTGTAACACTTTGGAGGAAAAAACTTGGGACTTCCAGGCTAGAGCTCTACCACTCCACCTACCTTAATTTGTAGCTCATAAAAGTGAACCAATTAAAACCTATGTATGTATTTTAGCTAGCTACTGTACGTAAACTGTACAGGGTGAAGAAGTGGAAACCAAAGCTGAACCTAAACCTAATGCTAACTTTACAGTTGCCTATTAAGCATAATGACTCTTTCACTGTCTATATGAAAGTAATTTTTGGTGAATTCAAGTCAAGCTATGGTTGGAATGAGTGAAGGAAGAGTTCCAGTGAAGCTGAGCCAATCCTAACTTGCCTCAAACTCACTTACTTTCACACAACTAATGTGTTTGATTCAAGAGTTATGAATGATTGCCATAATATGACTAACAAAAAATATATATACAGCAGTACTGTGTAAATAGCCACTCCATTAAGGATATGCTAATGAATATTTAATGGTAAATCATATCATTCTTTATGACAAAAAATACACATAACAGTGTATAACTGCTTACTTGAAAGTTTTAGACATAACTGCAGGATGAAAAATAAAGAAAGTGACTTTATCATAATCAATGAAAATGACCTACAATACACACACAACCCTTGTTGACATTATATACATACATGATTAAGACACACGATAGTGTGTCATGTGGCCAAGTACAGCCAGTGCAGGAGCACTACAGTCAAGTATGTATTTTATAAGAACCAAGAAAACACCATTTCGATGCATCCATAGCTTGATAATGCCTGACTTCAAGGTAGGACATCTCTCGTTTCAATTTTGAGCTAAACCCTACAAACCATCACTGAGATATGCAACTTCAAAGTTCATCTGAGTTTTCTTCGTATTTTTCTTCATAATTATTTTATTTTTGCTCCACTTTCAAAAATTGCTATTACTTGCTCATGCTTCAGTCATATTTTCTTTAAATTTGGAGGGCAGTAAGAATGTAATACAACTCATTTACAATCCAAATTTCATATAGCTACATTGGATAAAGAACAAGCAAGTCATACACAATTTAAAAAAAAAATGCGATAGCGATTTTGTCATGGCTACAGGATAAACTGCTTCAAGGAATGATTTGAAAATCGATCTGCACATGGAATAAACAACGAAGTGTAAAACTTTTGTGGTTTGAAAGAAATTTCACAAATAGTCATGGGGTTATAACAAAAACACTAACTATGTGTAAAAAGCGTATGATTGAGCTTTGTTAATAAAAAAGTATAAATTGCCACGCCTACCAGGCAAATTAGTTAATAGAATCATAGGTAGATATGTAGATTAAGGTGAGGTATCAAGATACACTATCTGCGGCCAAGTACAGCCAGTGTGGATGTGCAACAGACAAGTGTGTATTTTACAGTAACCAGGAAAATGCTGTTTTCACGCATTCATATGCAGTTCGATAATGGCTGAGCAGAAATTAATCATTTTTGCTGTGGCAACTTCCTCGTGGTAGGGCATTTTCCATTCCAAATTTGAGGTGAATCTGCCCATCCATTACTGAGATATGTGCCTTCAACATTTCTCCGTATTTTTCTTCTTATTAATAAACTTTTTCTTCTTCGTTTCGTACACTTTAGAAAAATCATAATAACATGTGCGTGCTTTGATTGATTTACTTAAAATTTGGAAGGTAGTAAGAGCGTAATACTGCACATGTACAGTCAAATTTTGGTACACACCAGACAAAGCACAAGGGAGTTAGGAATGATTTTTCAAAATTTCAAAGATGATTTGTTGTCACGTCTCCAGGGTAAACTGCTGGAAAGAATAACTTGAAAATTGGTCTGTACATGGAGTAATTAACATAGTGCAAACCTCTTTTGGTTTTAAAGAAATCGCACTAACAGTCATGGAGGTATAACAAAAATTCCAACTATCTGTAAAAATGGCACGATCAAGTTTTTAGTATTACTTACCATGCCTACAAGGCATATAGCTAATGGAATCAACTGAAAATAGGTAAAGAGTTAGAATAATTAAGATCCTTCAGTAGTTTACAAGGAATCAGATAAAAACCAATGAGTTACACTACGACACTCAAGTACAGTAGTGTGCGATCGAGATACTCTAACAGAGCAGTCAGCTAAGAAGTAAATACTCTCTTAAAAGCATTATTATAAGCCACTCTGTATGGAGGAGCTTAACTAATAAAAGATCAGCCTGTAAAGAGATCAGCTAGAAACAAGTCAGCAAGTCACCCTGTAAAGTGTTAAACAACATTTCAAATCACCCTGTAGAGCATTCAGCTAGAAACCAGTGACCCTAAAGAGAGTTAAACTATATTTCAAGTCACCCTGTTGAGAGTTCAGCTGGAAACAAGTTACCTTGTAGAGAGACTAGCTAGAAACAAGTTATCCTGTATAAAGATCAGCTACATAATCTTCCTGTAGAGAGACCAGCTGGAAACAAATCAACTTGTGGAGAAATCAGCTAGAAACAAGGCATCCTGTAGAGACACCAGCTGAAAACAAATCACCTTGCAGAGCTAGAAAAACAAACAAGTCAGCCTGTGAAAATGTTCAGTAATAAACAAACAGAGATCAGCTGGAACAAATCACCCTGTAGAAAAGTCAGCTAGAAACAAGTCACACAGACTGTCAGTAGAGAAATCAGTTAGAAGCAAATCTCTAAGTAGAGAGATCAGCTGGAAACAAATCACCTTGTAGAGAGAAACAAATCACTGTATAGAGAGATCAGCTAGAAACAAATCACCCTATAAAGAGATCAGCTAGAAACGAATCACTCTGTAGAGAGATGAACTAGAAATAAGTCACCATGCAGAGACTTCAGCTACGTTTCAAGTCAGCGTATAGAAAGTTTAGTAGAGACAAGCTGCCCTGTAGAGAGATCAACTAGAAACAAGTCACTATGTACAGACAGCTATATATGTGACCCAGTCTGGGAAAACTGGTCTTATCACCTATTTAAAAGTATCGAGAAATGCAGGTTTTAAGTATTTAGTGTGTTGTAGCTCGCCAATGGTTGAAGCTATGTGTACCAATTTTTCATATGTTTTATACCAATTCCTTACCTTCCAGAGCATCCACTGTGCAAGTAGCCAACAACTAAGTTTCCCGCCATTTTAGATAGTTTTTAAACAGAGGTTAACTGTATCAGGCGAGCTGCAAAATGGGTGGGAGGTGGGGGGCCTAGAAGGCGGGAAAGATGGTGTTCAAAAATTAAAAAAATAGGCGTAGGGATGAATTAGGCCAAGTTTTGGGATATGCAGGTCTCAAAATTGGCTAAAATGATAGGAAATTGACAGCAGAACACCACAGAGCTGTACAGCCACATACAGTCATCTCCAGGCTTACCAGAGCTCCATTAAGGTCCCACACCGCATGTACGGATCGCCACTAGACTTGGGAAAAGCAGCCAGCAAAACCAGACCACTCAAGTCTAGCTGATTTTGATTGTGGAATTAGATAGTTTATTCATGTAGCTTTGTGTCCTGGGTGAAAAATCGAATCTGCTGACTTGGTATAGGCGATAAAACCGGTTTACTCAGATATAAGCAAGTCACCATGAAGAGAGATCAGCTGGAAACAAATCACACAAATCGCTTTGTAGAGAGAAGTTACCATTTGAAATGCCCCACAAGCATGGAGAATTTTTGTTATTTTAACGAAGACTCACTATATGACTGATAATAGTTAATTTGTGTATTATTTAATTGTGTTGCTTTGTATTTGTTATGTCTTGTATGTTTTTCAGGTTTGTACTTGTGTATTTGTATGTGTCTCAGTGTACTCTGATGTGGAAGAACGGCTATGCTCAATGTCATGAGTTTAAACAAAATATCAATCAATCAATCTCAGACTCTGGAATGCCAAGTATAATTTTGGTACACTGAAATTCTGTAACTAGGGCTACATGCAGGGCAGGTACCAGTGCTACACTGTAGTAAACAGTACAAAGCAAGTGGTGCCAACTAAAAAGACCCTGGAAATAACATGTGTACTACCCCAGTATGTGCACAGAGATGTCAACAACTGTCAACACAGCACAAATCTCTACAGGCACACACTTAACATTCAATACCATACCTAAAGAAGAGTAGCTTACATTACCAATTAAAAAAACAAAACAGTGGAACCTGTGTTAATGGTCACCAATCACTGTGGTGGCTGTGCACTCCTTCATTTGGCCTCCGGTCCTGCAACCGTGGTCAGGCAGGCAGGCAGGCGGGCGGGCAGGCAGGCAGGCAGGCAGGCAGGCAGGGGTAGGCAAAATTACAAATTTCGGTGATTTTTAAAAAAAATTCTATGTCCAGTCGCCTGTAATTGCTTTCTTGCTAATGCTGTAATTGATTAATTTAATTCCATAAAGGTACTATTAATTGTACCATGCATGCAAATAATTATGTGAAAATGGTCTTATTGCCTATTTATAAGTACGGAGAAATGCTGGCTTTAAGTATTTAGTGTGTTGTAGTTTGCCAATGGTTGAAGCTATATGTACCAAATTTTCACATGTTTTATACCAAATCTTCCAGAGAATCTACTGTGCAAATAGCCAGCAACTAAGTTTCCTGCCATTTTAGATAGTTTTTAAACTGAAGTTGGCTCTATCAGGTGAGCTCCAAAAGGAAGGGAGGCAGGGCTAGGAAGGTCAGGAAGCTGATTAAAAATTGAAATGGAAGACGTAGGGATGAATTAGGCCAAGTTATGGGCCATTCAGGTATCAAAACTGGCTTAAATGAACGGGAATTCATAGCACAGGTGTTTATTCAATACCACAGAGCTGTATAGCAGCATACAGCTATCCTTAGGCTGGCCAGAACTCCATTAAGGTCCCACACCACACATATGGATTGCCACTGGGCTTGGGAAAAGCAGCCAGCAAAAGCAGACCACTCAAGTCTAGGTGATGTTGATTGTGAAATTACATAGCTCATTCATGCACTGTGTTTTCTTTGTGAAACATTGAGTCTGCTGACATGGGAGATAAGACCGGTTTTCCCAGATCCCGTCGCATACTGTATGTAATAGTTGTAACACACACATGAGGTGTATCTGATTTGTAAACATGATACCCAAGGACTGCAGGCCCGAGGGTGGAGTTGTTTACAAATCAGCTATAAACTGAATGGGTGTGTTCTAACTGATTTGTGGTATAGGGCGTGTGCAAATCAAAAGAACGCAAACTAATATTGGCTACCACTGAGCGCTGTGTACAAGGAACGATTTTACTCACTAATTACTATATCGATGGTTAGTTAATTCATTGTTAGCTAGTTTATTCATTGGTAGCATGTTTGTTATGCATGAGCACGAGGTGTCATCATCAATGCCATATAAACACTCCAGCCATTGTACCACTTCGCATCATTTAGACGGGTGTAGCTGAAGTGTCTGGCATTCATTGTTGACTTGAGTGGTACAGCGCTATAATAGCCTTGGCTAGCTTAATTTATACTCAAACAAGCATGTGGTATACAGATACCGACTCAGCCCAGCAGTTGTACTGCTTCTCATTCATTCAGATGAGTGCAGTGTTGTGTGTTCATTCGTTCCAGACTGATTTACTTCCTTGTCAGTCCTTGATATTATTAGCTATTAGCCTTGCATTGTGAATTCCTGTGTTGGTCTGGTGTTTGGTTTCGTTTGAAGTCTTTGTATTAATTAGTGGCCCCACTGTGTGGCCAAAAGGAGGTACTTAGCCATGCTATAATTATTTGTAAACCAGTTTACAACTTATTTGTAACACTGGAAGCAGCCTTTGATCTGCCCACACACCATACTACAAATTATAATGTATAATGCACAAGTCAGTCATTTCACATATTTGAATTTCCAGTTATCATTTAAATATTAATTTTAGTGGGTATGAGTACAAAGTTTAAAACAATTTCATTGACTGCAATTAAAACCCAGTTATGAATTACCGTAACAATGAGTACATACTACACATGCAGTGAAAATCAAAGTGCCATGCTGTGGTATGTAATAGGTATACCAAAGCAAACTGTGGTAAGTGATATACCACGGCTTGTGGCTATGCTAACCACGTATGGCATAATTTCACACATTCCTACATAGCGTCTAACAACCAATAATTATTCACTGAAAAATTGCCGACAAACTCATGTCTCCTTTATACATAACTAACTCAGCAATAACAAGTATATGGGTGTGGCATCACTAAAGACTAATCCATCAATGATTCTATTGATTTTGACCACTAACAGGTACGGTTGTGCTATAAACTGCTATATTGCTGATCATTAATCTACTGGGATGTAGAATATATCAGTTATAACACGATTACTCGGGACATGACAAAATATACCCACTCACACATATATTTTCATCATAATCCTCCTAGTAACTGCGCATGTCAAAACTGTCCCTCTTTTAGTACACAAAAGTTTGTTCACCAAGTTGCCTAACAGTGAAACCGCATTGATAATTCTTGACTATGATTATGATTTTTCAGGCATTGTTCAAACATATGCCCATAAATTATATTACATTGTAGTTGTCTTTGCAGTTTGACAGCATATTATATGGTTATAAATAGTTACGAGGAATATGACAACAGAAAGCCGAATAAGCTTATTCATGTAGCAATAAACTATATTCATATAGCTTACACCCCGTTCACACTATCCCGGGTTAGCCAGAGTGATTTCAACTCGGGTTATTGAACTCGGGTTGGCACTTGTTCACACTACTGCATCTGACACGAGCTCGATAGTGTGAGCACCGAATAATAATTAGCTAAGAGAAGCGCATGAGCTTTTGATTATTTAGGCGCTTAATAAAAAGACACTAGAATTGTAGCAAGGAAGTGTAGAACCAGCTGAAATAAGCCGTACAATGTTAGAGACACCATGTTTAAGCTAGTGGATGCTCCTTTCTCCAGGATTATTAACACGTCGTTCGAGCGTAATTGTCACAAAGTCTACTAGAACTACGGTACGTCATAGCCATTTTGAAGAACAGTTTTAGAACATAGAATATACTTGCTGTGTGGCCAACAGAAACAAGTTATATTGTTAACCTGACTTGGCCAGCTCGGAATACGTTCAGACTGTATGCTATCCTGAGTCAACTCAGGGCCAACCCGTGCCAGCCCACCTCTCCTTGTCGTGCCATGCTGGACCCAGTTCGGCACGGCTCGATTGATTCACACTCCAGTTTGTTTCAAGCCGTGCCGTACTCTACTCGGGTTAGAGGGTAGTGTGAACGGGGTGTTATTCAATAAGCATACTATTACGGATATAGTACATTATTGTAGCATGCTTGTATAGTATAATATATGTGGTTACCATACAATACTTTTCAACAGTGGGACAACAATAAAAACAAAAAAGATGGATCAATTTGCTGCATGTGCATGCTATTATTCATTACTGCATTGATCCGATTAATGCTGCGCTCATACAACCCACAAATTGTATGGATAATAGCAGTGATACCTTGACAATACCTCCCCATTACACAGGTTTTCACTTGTCCCAATGTCTGATTCCTAGTGGGACGGTGATTAATTTACAACACATGTAGTTAGTTGACACATTGTCTTTATTTCTTTTTTAGTTTAGGCAATTTAAACGCTGTTTCAAAACATTTAGCTGGATTTTACTTTCCCTAATCCAGAGTGCAAGTTGAGACACATCACTTGACATATTCTGCTGGGCAACAGCTTCAGTGATTCCTAAGTAAATCAAAACTGTATCATCAGCAAACTGAAGGAGCTTGCCATACATAGTTTGTGTTGACATTTCATTCACATACACCAAGAACAATTAGGGACCCAAAGCGCTGCTTTGGGGAATGCCTCCTCTCACTACGTCCCACTGTGATAACAGTTTTCAAACTTAACACGTTGATAACGATCTACTAACAAACCACAACAGCTCAGTTTTGCACACTCCGGCAAACTCAGCTCGATCTCTTTCTATAGGAGCCATAAACTGTGACGAAAAGTGGACCCGCACAATATTACGTAGCTACTTTATAACTGAAAGACAGCCGGAGCGAATGGCGTAAACTGGGAGTTCATTGGATCTTCCTTCACGCCAACTAAAGTTAAGAGTTCAGTACCAGGGCTGCGCCACAAAACGATAACATCCGTGACCCCGTATCTATAGCTACAGACACAATAAAACAATACACAGCCATATGCACACTCACGAGGTAACAGGGAGGTAAAAGTCTTATGACTATCTTTGCAACAGTTGTAATGAAATTTGATGACTACACTATCGAGATGGCTCCACCTACCTTTCGTGTCACGAGAAGGTCACGCGCAAACTAATTAGCATCGTGTTAATTACACCACGCCGGGGTAGGGACTATTCTACGGAACGGAACGGAACGGAACGGAACGGAACGGAATGATGGACTAAACTACGGAACGGAACGCTTTCTCAAATTGAAGCTTGCAACTTACCATTGCTGAAACTTCCCTTACGAGTTATCAGTGGCACCTCCAGTGGGTGATTAAACATAAGATAAAAAGAATTAAAGGATCGATTGTGGGTTTTTGTTGGTTGTCATTAGTAACGAAGTATTAATTGTGGGATGAGCTGTATCAGTGATGTTCATCCTTGGTTCATCTACGGATATACCAAGAAGGGCACTTTATGTGAGCTGATTTGCTCATTTTGACTTTAGAAAACAGTCTGGGCCGGCTTTTCAAGTCATGTGAGTTTACAAATAAAGCAAGCAGGAAGACACTGGTAACAGGAAGAGCCAGCTGAATTAAAACTTGAAGAATTTTGTGCAGTGTGAGAGGAGCAAATATTTTGGCAGATTGCAAAGGGGCTATATTCTGCAAACATCACTGATTTGTATGCATGGAGTTATCAGAGCTCTCAACTGGTGGAAATCACTTTGAGTGAGAACATAAGTGAAAATGAGTGAGGTTGGTATGAAAATGAGTGACATTATGTAGAGGGCAGGAGACTCACTTGCAGTGTGTCAATCACACTCCTAAATGCAAAGGATTTTGCCTCGAGGGGGTCTGGGGTATGAGAAAAGTTCGCAACTCAAGACATTCTCAGATGCAATTTTGATCAAAATTCATGATTTTTGGACAAAGAGACTTTAATCGCATACAGAAAGGGATTATATTGCATAATGTATACATAGCTATTTCATTGTTTGCTGCTGCTGTGTGCCATCATAATTATTCTGATGTTGCTTTCTTTGCAGATTTGAACACCGCATCTGCAGGGCTGCGTTTATAACAAGGCTCTGTTTTGATTATAACAGATAATGACCAAAATACATATAATAACTATACAGCATGGAAATGACTAAGTATAGCTAATAATTGCATGTTAAAAATAATAATGTGAAGTCAGTTAATTATACAGCTAGCTAGCTATATTATGGTGTGTCCAATGAGCCAATAATGGCAATGGGAAACTTTCTGTTTACATGGCTTCTGTTGATGGTTAGTGGCTGAACAACCATAACATATGTGAATATAATCACTCTCATGCATGCAAGACCCTTACGAGTGATCACGTGATGCTAAAAAAACGGCTGTTTTGGTTCGAGATTCATGCTGTGAGTCAAAGAGATTAATGCGTGAGTTTAGAGGTGTTGTGAGTGAGAGAGTGAGATTTTGCTTCAATGCGTGAGACTCACGCAGAATGAGTGAGAGTTGAGAGCTCTGGAGTTATTAACAGATAGTGCAGTGGACTAATGCTGTATTCAATCTAATCAAAAACAGCCAAGCTGTAAAAAAAAGGTGCGGCCTCCATAAAGGCCATGGTGAAAAAAGATGTGAAATCCAAGGTGGCGACCAAAAAATGGCTGTGATGGTAGGTTAATGGTTACATTTTAATAACAACAATTCAGGTGAATTTGGTGCCGAGACCAAGCGGCACAAAATTCACCTGAATTGCCGTTATTAAAATGTAACCATTAACCTACCATCACAGCCATTTCTTGGCCGCCACCTTGGATTTCACATCTTTTTTCACCATGGCCTTTATGGGGGCCGCACCTTTTTTTACAGCTTGGCTGTTTTTGATTAGATATCACTTCTTTTTGTATTTGTATACTGCAAAGCCGGCCTATGGCTGGCTTTGGGGCTTTTTTAACCCATGTGTTTTTTTCTTTACCACAGGAAGAAGAAAAGAACTTAAAGAAGAATTTTAGTACTTCAATTATTTTTGATTTTATTAGTAATTATACAAATTATATACATATATTTATTACATGCTCATTATTCCTCACAGGATTTTTTTTGCAGCTGATCTCTCTACTGGGTGACTTGAAATGTAGCTGAACTATAAACAGGATGGTTTCTTTGTAGCTGAACTCTCTGTAACAGGTGATTTGTTTGCAGCTAAACTCTCTACATGGTGGTGTCTTTATAGCCAAACTCTCTACATGATGGTTTCTTTGTAGCTGAACTCTCTATAAGGTGACTTCGTCTAGCTGAACTCTCTACAGGGTGCTTTTTTTGTAGCTGAACTCTCTGCAGGGTGATTTGTTTGCAGCTGAACTCTCTACATGAAGGTTTCTTTGTAGCTGAACTCTCTACAAGGTGACTTCATCCAGTTGATCTCTCTACGGGGTGATTTGTTTCTAGCTGAACTCTCTACAGGTGAATTGTTTGCAGCTAAACTCTCTACATGCTGGTTTCTTTGTAGCTGAACTCTCTACAAGGTAACTTCTTCTCTACAGGGTGATTTGTTGTAGTTGAATTCTATACTAGGTGGTTTGTATGAGGCTGAACTCTCTACATAGCGGTTTCTTTGTAGCTGAACTCTCTACAGAGTGATTTGTTTGCAGCTGAACTCTCTACATGATGGTTTCTTTGTAACTGAACACTCTACAAGGTGACTTCTTCTAGCATGATCTTTCTACAGGGTGAATTGTTGTAGCTGAACTATCTACAAGGTAACTTCTTCTCTATACAGGGTGATTTGTTTGTAGTTGAATTCTGTACAGGTGGTTTCTTTGTAGCTGAACTCTGTACTTGATGGTTTCTTTGTAGCTAAACTCTTTACAAGGTGACTTCTTCTAGCTGAACTCTCTACGGGGTAATTTCTTTGTAGCTGAACTCTCTATATGTGACCTGATCTTGGAAAACCTACCCTTTTGGCACAAATATCATTTTTCACTTTTTCAGGTAAAATAAACCAGTAGGTGCTTATCTGTCTTGTGTTAAAATTTCAGCTTGATATCTTGAAGCATTCCAAAGATATGACTAATTTACTGTCTTATACATTACAAAGTAACTTTTGGAGTAATGTATTCAGTTCTGAGAGTGATTAAGCATGACAAATGGTGACAAATCACTTTGTTGACAAATAATTCTATTCACACCATCTAAATTGTATAAAAATAGATTTCTTATGATTTGATCAAGTTTTCTTAGTCCTTTTCTTTAATTAAATAGCATGTATCATTGCTAGAGACTTGGCTTTAAACATTTCATCATCTGAACAAATCACCTGATTTGTAAGTTAATTGTTATCCCATGCATGTAAAATTACTACATGGTCTGATAAAATGACCCATATCTCCTTGTAGGAACAAGCATTGAGTGTGAAACTTTGCAGCAAGAAGGTTCAATAGTTGCTTTACCCAGTTATGCAAAAATATTAAGTTTGAAAAAATATTGCTGAAACTTTCAATTGAGTTTTCTCACATTCTTAGTTTGTGCCAAAAAGGTAGGTTTTCCAAGATCCGGTCACATATGATGGTTTCTTTGTAAATGAACTCTCTACAAGGTGAATTCTTCTACCTGATCTCTCTACAGGGTGATTTGTTTGTAACTGAACTCTGTACAAGTGCGTTTTTGTGGGTGATCTCACTGCAGGTTAATTTGTTTGTAGCTGAACTCACTAAAGGGTGATTTTGCTTGTAGCTGAACTCCTTGCATTGTATCTAGTTTCTAGCTGATCTCTCTACAGGGTGATTTGTTTGTAGCTGATCTCTCTACAAGTTGATTTGTGTGTAGCTGATCTCTCTGCAGGTTGATTAATTTGCAGCTGATCTCTCTACAAGGTAATTTGTTTGTAGCTGAACTGTCTATAAAGTGATTTATTTGTAGCTGATCTCTCTGCAGGTTGATTTGTTTTAGCTGAACTCTCTACAGGGTGATTTACTTGTAGCTGAACTCCTTACATTGTGACTAGTTTCTAGCTGATCTCTCTACAGGGTGATTTGTTTGTAGCTGATCTCTCTACAAGTTGATTTGTGTGTAGCTGATCTTTCTACTGGTTGATTTGTTTGCAGCCGATCTCTCTACAGGGTAATTTGTTTGTAGCTGAACTCTGTACAAGGTGCTTTTTTGTAGGTGATCTCACTGCAGGTTGATTTGTTTGTAGCTGAACTCACTAAAGGGTGATTTGCTTGTAGCTGAACTCCTTACATTGTGTCCAGTTTCTAGCTGATCTCTCTACAAAGTGATTTGTTTGTAGCTGAACTCTCTATAAGGTGATTTATTTGTAGCTGAACTCCTTACATTGTGTGTAGTTTCTAGCTGATCTCTCTACAGGGTGATTTGTTTGTAATTGATCTCTCTACAAGTTGATTTGTGTGTAGCTGATCTCTCTGCAGGTTGATTTGTTTGTAGCCGATCTCTCTACAGGGTAATTTGTTTGTAGCTGAACTCTCTATAAGGTGATTTGTTTGTAGTTGATCTCTCTGCAGGTTGATTTGTTTTAGCTGAACTCTCTACAGGCTGATTTGTTTGTAGCCGATCTCTCTACAGGGTAATTTGTTTGTAGCTGAACTCTCTACAAGTTGATTTGTGTGTAGCTGATCTCTCTGCAGGTTGATTTGTTTGTAGTCGATCTCTCTACAGGGCAATTTGTTTGTAGCTGATCTCTCTACAGGGTGATTTTTGTGTAGCTGACCTCTCTTCAGGGTGATTTGTTTCTAGCTGATCTCTCTACAGGGTGATTTTTTGTAGCTGACCTCTCTTCAGGGTGATTTGTTTCTAGCTGATTGCTCTACAGGTTGATTTTTTTGTAGATGAACTCTCTACAGGGTAATTTGCTTGTAGCTGAACTCCTTACTTTGTGTCTAGTTTGTAGCTGATCTCTCTACAGGGTGATTTGTTTGTAGCTGAACTCCTTACATTGTGTGTAGTTTCTAGCTGATCTCTCTACAGGGTGATTTGTTTGTAGCTGATCTCTCTACAAGTTGATTTGTGTGTATATAGCTGATCTCTCTGCAGGTTGATTTGTTTGTAGCCGATCTCTCTACAGGTAATCTGTTTGTAGCTGAACTCTCTATAAGGTGATTTGTTTGTAGCTGATCTCTCTGCAGGTTGATTTGTTTTAGCTGAACTCTCTACAGGGTGATTGCTTGTAGCTGAACTCCTTACATTGTGTCTAGTTTCTAGCTGATGTCTCTACAGGGTGATTTTTTGTAGCTGAACTCTCTTCAGGGTGGTTTGTTTCTAGCTGATCTCTCTACAGGTAGATTTGTGTTGATTTGTTCATTTCTGATCGCTCTAAAAGTAATTGATTTGTTGCAGTTGAACACCCTGCAAAGTGTTTTGTTTGTAGCTGATCACTCTAAAGGGTAATTTGTTTGTAGCTGAACTTTCTCCACAGTGGCTTGTGTGTAGCTGAATTCTGTGTAACTGAATTCTCTAGAGAGTGACTTAATTGTAGCTGAATTCTCTACACTGTGCATGACTTGTTTATAGCTGAACTTTCTTCAGTGTGACTTGTAATGTTCTGAATCTCTATAGTGATATATTTGCTTAACTCTCCACATGGTGACTGTCTTCTTGCTGAACTGTCTATAAGATTAACTGTTTGCAGCTGAACTCCCTACAGAATAACTTGTGATGTAATAAAATTCTATAATGGAGTAAATAAATTAGCCGAATGCTCTATTAGGGTGACTGTTCTATTAGAGTATCTCGATCTCGCATTTGCTACACGGAGTTGGCTTTCGAATCATAACTCAGTGGTTTGTAATCCGATTCTTCTGTACTACTGCAAGGACTTTCTATGAAGATTATTCCAGCTATACACCGATTTTCAGCTCATTGCTCTAAGCGGTTTGCCTAGTAGGCGTGAAAACTAATCCTTTTTAATTCATAAAAATCGATCGCGTAATTGTGACACAGGTTGGGTTTTGTGTCATATCTCCATGGTCTTTATTTCGATTCCTTTCAAACCACCAAAAGGCACTCCTACGATGGTTACTCCATCTACATAGCAATTTTCAACTCATTCCATGAAGCGGTTTACCCTGTAGGCGTGACAACAAATCGATCTTGTTTTACGCGAATAATCGGTCATAACTCCTGAACCATTCATCGGATTTGTACCAAATTTGATGCTAGGATTCGTCTTTGGACTCCCTTTCTGTGTGCCAAATTTCAAGGCGATCGGAGTACGCGTTTGTGTGTTATAGCAATTTTTGCAAGTGTGCGAAAAGACGAAGAAGAAGAAAAAAAAAAAACGAAGAAAAAAAACGAAACTTTGGCAGCTCGTATCTCGGAAATGGCTGGAGCGATTTCCTTCAAATTTGGAATGTAGACTCCCTTGGCTGGCGGGCAACTGTGTAGCAAGTTTGGTTCCAATCAGATAAGTGATCACCGAGATACAAAGGTGTGAAAATGACGTTTTCGTTCTTCCTGTCAATATACTCACGGTGTGGCGCGCCGGCTTCTTGGGCCGCACGACACACTACCGTGTGTCTTGATAGTGAACTGATTTTTTCTGTTGCACAAATTCAAGGATGTGTCTGACTGCTAGCCTTGAATCAGGCCAAATGCCAAAACTGCAAGATCAACCAAATCTCAATTATAAGCCTAGCTATGCATGTGAAACCATGCCCATAGCTACCAGGCAAATGTGATTTGGACCAAGATGTGTGTGTAATTTCAATGTATCTAGTCAGACCGGAAATGGAACACACATTAATTAATATAAATACCACCTAAGAATCTTAGGATTTCTTAAGTGTAACATTTCACATGCTTCACTTCAAACAAAACAGGTTAAATTTGTTCATCTATTTTCAAGTGATTCCCAGTCCAGCTGCATGGTCCATGAAATTACAGTGGGATCACATGTATTTGTTACAGTGTGGGCTGCTCTGTGTTGGATCTACTCTAGAGTTGAGATTTCAAGGTAGACTGCCAATGTACCGACACTGTTGTAGCATATTTAAGTGGAGGACAAATGAATTCAGTAATGCTAGATTATTAAGTATACAAATTTTTCATAATGAAATTGATATCCCATTTTAATTTGTACCTCCACTTTGCAACATATTCAAGAAGTTACCACCCTTTTAATCTCCAACCACTGTCGTTAATTAACCAAGATCTCACCAGTCCTTGTTTTTTCCATCTACAATTTTGCTTTGGAACAATTATTATCTAAAGGCTCTAATTCATATTTAGTATTTCAATCTGTAATTCACCTTATTGTGGTTTTACTAATTTTATTTTTCATTTCCTTTGAAGTTGTACAGTATAGGTAAACAAAGATAAATTTTCTCTCCCATCTTATTCTAGGACTGAGAAAAATTTAATTATTTGTATACAGGCTCAAAATTGAGAAAATATAAAGCAAGTGAATTAATATTATACAGTCAGTTTGCTTTTGGATATTTAATGTCTCCTACTGTAACAAAAATTCAATGAATCCATGCATGCATCTCATCGCTGGTTGTCTGAACATTCTGCAAGTGATACCTCACTCAATCAACCATATATCCTGTTTATTAGACTGAATAAAGTCATGATCACCTAGACTTTTCCTGTCACCAGTAACTTTCTAGTTAATTTCTCTGTGGATATTACGCTCTGAAACTGAAGAAAATGAGTGGTCTTCTAAACTATTTATCTTGTCAAGATCACCAGAAGCAACTGACATCCAATCAGCTGCTGTATTCAGTGTAGTAACAAAACTTGCCTTGGTCATGCAATAAATGAATTGAAGAGACCTGCTTGATATATCAGGTAATAGAACATTGCACTGCATGAAACAGCTATTAATATTTTATTATTATCCTATTCCATTTCCTGGATGAATGCAACTTCTGATCAGCAATGATAGTGGCTAGACAAGCTGTAAGTTTTGATTCAGAAAACATTCCATTCTGTAAAATAGACCCCATCCTGGATTCAACTCACTACTCAGGCTAAGATATCTGACATTATGTAGTCCACTATTCTGCATCATTGATGTTCACACAATATAGCCTCCTTGAGGTATCTGAATGTTTGCTCCTCACACACTGCACAAAATTCCTTTAGATTCTGTTTAGCCTGACAGAGTTGATTCAGCTTGTCACCATACTTGTTTCCTTTGTAGTGTAGCTACATACTGCCGGATTTATGCCTATTAGAAAGGCTGAGCCCCAGATTGTACATTCTAAAGTCAAAGTAAGCAAAAACAATAGCAAAAACAAGTCATGCATTAAGTTCCCTACTTGATACATCCGAAGATAAACAGCAATAACTCACAATCGATCCTTAAGTTCGTTTTATCTTTCTTGGGGTACGTTTGTTTACCAGCTGGAAGTGCCACTGATAACTTGTACAGCAATAGTAAGCTGCAAGCTTCAATTTGAGAGAGCATTCCGTTCCGTAGTTTAGTCCATCATTCCGTTCCGTAGTTTAGTCCATCATTCCGTTCCGTTCCGTTCCATTCCGTAGAATAGACCCCACCTTAATTACGCGCCATGCGCTTATAGATTTAAAGTGTATCTATGTACGTACAGAAGGAGTAGTTGCGATCTTTGAAGCGTCTGCTTTTGGATTCTATTATTGCTATCAACTGTTGATCACCTGACTATAGAGATATTACAATATTCCAGCTGTAAGTTTAATTTAGTGTTGTCAAAGTTATTAAAAGCATCTAGTTTTGTACATCGCCGGGCATATCTTCTTTTAAGCATTGCTGTATGCACAAAAGCTACAGTACCTTAGCAACAGCCTGCTACGTACAATACCGAGGGGGGAAATTTTCGCTGATTTCGCGGTTTTGGGTGTTATCAGTGAAAATTTTACCCTTGAATTATTTAGACTTCCATAAAGTCTAATACATTTTGGGAGTGTTTGCAAATCCGCGAAAATTTTATTTTTAGCAATATTGCTCAACCTCGAAATATTTGCCCCTCGAAATATTTAGGCTATATGGTAGTATTGCAAGTAACCAATAACGTTACGCCACCTGAATTAGTTTAGAATTGTTAACAGTACACTATCTGCGCAACTGTACCTGCCTTATTATATCTGCGTAACTACTGATCTTACACAAACATAAATGATCATCATTACAAGATTATCAATAACTATTTCAATTCAGATTTTTCCACTCTATATACCTACTCCGATACCACCATTACAAGGGGACATCAGTTTAAGCTTTTCAAATGTCACTCAAGATTATACTGTCGATCAAAATATATTTTTAATAGGTTAATTAATGATTGGAACGCTTTGCCTGCAGTTGTAGTTAACGTAAATTCTGTAAATCCTTATTAGATAATCACTTATTTGATTCGAGATTTACTTTTGTATAATGGTTAATTGTACTATTGTGTGCAGATCCGGTATACAGGCTGTGCCTTTACCGGTATTTTAATCATAATCGTAATCATTAAAGAAAGCGCGAATTATCAAGGAAATGACAGGAATGTGTTAATGAAAAATTGAGGTAGTAGCTATATAAAAATAGGAGGAATACCCTCTTAGTAGGAATTTTTATATTTTTGATTTCTCGTAATGTATTTTTGAGCTGTGCTATATGGCATACAGCTTCTCTTTGAAGTGAGATGTGAAAGTTGCAAATAATTTGTATGCAGTACACTTTGTTACTTTAATCCTCCCACACTAAGTACATGAAGACAGTATAACATATCATTGGAACTAACCTAAATTAGTAATGTTCTTGTTGCACTAGCTAGTTTCCTACAGTAGTGTTAGTGTAGGGAAGATTTATGCAGGGGCACTAAATCTTTCCAAGAGATTTAGTGCCCCGGAATTAAATCTTTTCTACAGCACTGTAGGGAAGATTTAGCACCTTGGCATTAAATCTTTCATAAATTACTATAGGGAACATTTAGTGCCGGGGCATTAATTCTTTCCTATATTACTGTAGGGAAGATTTAGTGCCAGGACACTAAATCTTCCCTAGTGTATCTTCCCTATACTAGTGTAGGAGAGATTTAGTGTTTGAGGCACTACTGTAAATCAGGAAAATTTTGGCATAGAAAATGTTTGTCTATTAAAATTTCAATGCAACATATTTTCGACAAAATTTCTTTCACAGAATAATTACACATTAATATTAGTATGCGCAAATTTTTCATATAGTAAAAATAATTTTGTTGTGTTAATTTTTGTCGATACAGCAGCTAGCGACAACAACTTTTTGATGACAAACTTTTCCTAATTTATAGTAAATCTTCCCTGCAGTAATGCTAGTAGTGCCAGGGCACTAAATCTTTCCTATAGTAGTGCAGGATAGATTTAGTGTTTGAGGCACTGAATCTTACCTACATTTGTCTTTCCTACATTACTGTAGGAAAGCACCCCTATTTAGTGACATTTACTATGGAATCAATATTTTCTAAAGAATAATAATTGAAGATTGGAATGCACTACCAAAACATGTTGTAATGGTTGACAATATTAAGTGAAATTACCATAAAAATAAAGTGTGATTTGAATTGATCAGGCATCCATCTCAACCATACTAATTATTAAGGGAAGACATGCAAAAGCATGATAATTATGTGTTTGTTATTTTATTGTAATAATTATTTGTGACCCAGTCTGAGAAAACCGGTCTTATCACCCATGTCAGCAGATTCGATTTTTCACTCAAGACACACAACTACATGAATAAACTATCTAATTCCACATTTAAAATCAGCTAGACTTGAGTGGTCTGGTTTAGCTGGCTACTTTTCCCAAGCCCAGTGGCGATCCGTACGTGTGGTGTGGGGCCTTAATGGAGCTCTGGTCAGCCTGGGAATGACTGTATGTGGCTGTACAGCTCTGTGGTATTGAATAAGTACCTCTGCTGTGAATTTCCTTTCATTTTAGCCAGTTTTGAGACCTCAATGGCTCAAAACTTGGCCTAATTCATCCCTTGGCCTTCCTTTTCAAATTTTGAACACCATCTTGCCCACCTTCCAGGGCCCCCGCCTCCCACCCAATTTGCAGCTCGCCTGATACAGTCAACCTCGGTTTAAAAACTATCTAAAATGGTGGGAAACTTAGTTGTTGGCTACTTACACAGTGGATGCTCTGGAAGGTAAGGAATTGGTGTAAAACGTGTGAAAATTTGGTACAACCATTGGCGAGCTACAACACACTAAATACTTAAAACCGGCATTTCTCTATACTTTTAAATAGGCAATAAGCCCAGTTTTTCCAGACTGGGCCTCAGTTTGTACCACAACCAGAGCAACTTATCATTTGCAAGCAGAGCAAGATCAAAGGACAGAAACAAACACATACATAACAGTAGACTAAAAATTGTGTTATTGTGTAACACACAGAGTATATACACTGCTTGAAGGTTCTTAGTTTACTAATTTGTTGAGCTGCTTTACTGCAGTTGTACCCAGTTATACTGACAGTAAAATATCAGTAACTTTGGGTATATGGAACATAATTGTTTTACTAAGTTTTAAACTCTCAGTAAAACATCAGTGAATGTGGGTTTACTGAAAAACTACTAAAATAACAAACAATTAACTGTTCCATATTCTGGGGATATACCACTTTTGGTAAACTAAGAAACTTCAAGCAGTGATACCACTTAGTAAATAACAATCCACTAAATAACTTAACAGAACAATCATTAACCAACATCAATAGTACTTTGTTTCAGCTGAATTCTGATGCTACGCCATAAAAAAGTAATGACAGTTGGATACCTATGACAACATACAAAAATGATACAATAAGTGTTAGGTTAGTTTATCCCTTAACAGTAAATTGTTAAACAGGCATACATTCCATTCATTCATCATGGCACAAAACAACAATACATAAAACTGCTTCTTTCCACATCTGAAATGCAGTTACGTAGCAATAATTTTATACGATGGGAATTTCGCCAAGATATGTCTATTCCCTCAATAGGAACACTGTTTCACACTAATCCTTATAAACACATTTAGCATGAGGTTCATTAGCGATGGCATGATGAGATAGCGTAATCACCCACAATCCCACCTGCTTTTAACCAATAAGTGAGACAAAGCAAACCAACAATCACTTCTCCAGTGTACATATTTTACAATTACTGCTAGTTCCAATACAAGTAAAATTCAGTAGAAGAACTAAGGAGTGTAGTCAGACTTTAGGGCCTAACTACATACACTATGAAAAAAGAGGGATATAAGATGGTATTTCCAGTGGCTTATTGAATACAAAAAAGCTTGGTATAACCTGTATTATACTAACAATCTCATGCAAGACTTCAGTTAATGTGTTAAATATACTGAAACCATATATGCGATGGTATAGTGTGGGCATTATATTAGATATAAGCTATTTGAGGTAATGTGGTAAATAAACTGAAACCATATATGCAATAGTATAGTATGGATTATACTAAAGTATAAAATGAGTATAATACAGGATTTATATTAAGGCTTATTTGTATTCAATAAGCCACTGGAAATACCATATTATATCCCACTTTTTGCACAGTGATAAACACTAAAGCTTGGTGAAATAGAGAAGGCATTCCTTAGTGTGCTTCCTAGTAGGGCATGCACCCCACCCCTACCCCCAATGATTGTTCCTGAAAATTAAAGCCTTGAGGTAGAATCTCAGGCTGATTTCAGCAGGTTATTACAGTATACTTATATGAATGTTGTATAAGAGTGACTGCTCTATTAGGGTAATTTTACAGTAAAGCAGGAAACATTTTACTCAGGATTTTTTTTTTAACATTAGACCCAACATGAGGCTGATTATTAGCAGTTTATTAGAGTATAGCTACTATTCCTGTATGACTGTTGTATTAGAGTGGCTGTTCTGTTGGATGTAAACGAGACTGTGCATGCCACAAATCAGCGATCATGGAACATTCAGTTGTTAAAACAAATAATAATAATAATAATCTAGGAGACTTTTAATATGTGGTACAAAGGGCAGGTATAAAACATCAGAATGGAAAACAGATGCTGGTATACAGTGACAAGGTAGGGTTAAATTTTAACAACAATGATTGAGATCTTCACAGCAGTCAGATACATCAGACTTTTTTTGTAGCTACCCAGAGTAATCAAAGATGTGTGGGCTGATGAAGTTGCAGTGGACCCTTGGCTATCTGAACCATAATGTGTTTCAGACAATGGTAAACGTGTTCAGACAATTGAATTGTTTGGATAACTGAAGTCTCCATACATTTATATACAGAGCTCTGTTGAAGTACTCTAATGTAAGATACATTAGTACTCAAAATACTCTATTAAAGCAGTCATTTCCAATTCCAGATAAATGAGGGTACAGATAACTGAGGGTCTACTGTATTTAACTATTATACAAGAATAAGTAGCACAACTTAAACAACATTACATCATTTTCACTAATATAATGTCTTTTTCCAGCTACTGAATGGACAGAAATGGGGCTATTCTCTATGAATAACTTGATTGTGTATAACATAACAATTTTGCGAATTTGGTGAATGCTCTTTAGAGTTAGTGAATACAGTCATAATGGATTTTGGTACTATACAGAGCATTTCAAGAATACTTTTAAGCAGAAATGCTTAGTACAGTGCTATATACACCATAGGAACTATTAAACTTCCTTTAATAATGAATCACATTATCGAAGTCAAACGTGTCAGACGTGTCGCCAGTAGCGGTGTAAATATAGTTCACAATTGTAGAGATTTCATTAGCTAGGTAAACAGCCATCCAACCATTCAATACGTCAAAGCAAATAAAATGATTGCAAGTGTATAACTACTGGTGATATGAGCACAATTATTTTGAGCTACTCTAATAAAGCAGTTACCTATTTTTAGATTTATTTTTGTTAAAGAGCCCAGCAATCCTTCAAAGAATAATTATAGACTTTGATGTTTACAGTATTATCAACAGTACTGTATGGACTAATGAATTCACTGCCACTATGAATCTTGTTTAAAATAATAGTGGCGAGACTAAATGACACTTATAACCATATGAATATAATTTGCACCTGTAAGGATTTCATTAGTTAGATAAGCTACTGGTTGATTACTAAAGTTGTCTGCACACATTGATTTAGCTCTCAGTACCACTATTTGTGATTTATGACAAAGCCATTTTAAAACTCTCTAATAGAGCAGTCTTTCGTTTTTAAGTATTAAATAGTTGGTAATGAGTGAATATTAGGAGGCAATAAATAGAAGTGAGATCATGTGATGCAGTGCCAACATTCACATTGCTGGATGGGTGCTGATGTCTCCAATACTTTCCTCTATTCTCTGGTTGAATTTATTTGGACCACACCGAATTAATCTAAATATAAACCGTCCAACTCACTACTGAAAGAGTTAATGCCAAACCTTTGTTCCATAATACTGAGCAGTTTTTGTAATCAGATAGTTCAAATGGTATGGTATACTTGTTTAATCAACAGTTGTTTCTTTGTTTCTAGGCTAACAACTCTAGAGGCAGGGCATATTTTATTAAGTGAAAGAACACTAAAAACACCTCTTGCTTTTCAAGTTTCTTCCTATTATAGTTTGTTTGTGTTCACCTGAGTTTTTGTTTCTTGTTAATAACTCTTTTTACATGGGCCAAACATTAAGTAGCATTGTGAAGCCCTTCAAACACCAGAACTGATTATCATAAAGTGCTTTGATGCAAGAACTACGATAAGGCTTTGAAAATATCCCATACATTTAGAAGAGAGGATTCAGGCATGCAAACATGTTTACAACATGAAAACATGCTTGTTCCAGTACATAACCATTCGGAGTGAACACATGTTCACCTCTTTGATATTATTGTATTTGGTGGGGGCTCAGGTGAATGTGTACTGACTATAATCAGGTATAAACTATAAAGACACATGGAGATGTATATATGGGTTAAGCAGGCCGATAGCTAGTTAGGGTTCTCTTCAAGTAGTCATCTTGCATACGGTAGTGTAGGAAAAGTGTATATGTAATGCATAACGCAAATATTATTTTTTGAAATGTTGTATTGATGTCCATATGAAGATGGGCATGTGTATGTGTTACATGGCTGAATATGACTTGCCCACTCAATGTCAAATGTCAAAAAACTCTTTAGAATCCACTCTTTGCATTTCCATAGAACAATCATCAACACATTGTACTATCAGAGTCTAACTTATGAGTACCTGAGAAAGAAACACCAATACTTAGCCTAGAAATTTAGTACGGTTGACATTACAGATGTCAATAGTGTTCCTATCCACCTGCCCCTTTGCATGGAGAGGAATAGTCTAGAGGCGTAACAATGGAATGTAATTAAACAGTGATGTCACAATAATGTCTGCAAGAATGGCACATCCAACAGCCACACAAAGTGAGTAGTTCTCGAAATAGATCAGTGAACAGCTGCTAACCAAAGATAAACAAAGATGTTTTTCCATATGGATTAACATAACCAAAGATTTCTTCCTATACACTGTATATAGATTAGGCAGCATTTCCAGTTTTAACCACACGGCCCTTTTACTACCACCATCTTTCTTTTAAAGAGCATCCTATTGAAAGCTACAATCAGTCTCAGCTACATCACATCTTCACACAACTCTTAATTCATGCATCAAGTGGTAACTCCAAAACAAACGCAACAAATATTCAGTAATTACCAGCAACGCAATCTGATTGGTGTTAACTGTTTTCAGTAACACACTACAAATTTTGAGCGTTAGCATGACTAGGCTGTTACTCTATACTAGTGTTGTTTTAGTACAGATTTTCATTAGTACCAGTAGGAAAAAAAACAATTTAGTTTAGTATAGTATACAAAAAGTAATTTATGCTTACTAAAATAGGTTTTAGTTTTAGTTTAGTAAAAACTGAAACAATTTATTTTAGTTTAAGTTTAGTAAATAAAGGAAATCAAGTTTTAGTTTAGTTTTAGTAAAATTCAGATTAACGCTTTTAGTTTTAGTTTAGTATAGTACACTAAAAGTAATTTATGCTAGCTAAAATAGGTTTTAGTTTAAGTAAACTAAAACAACACTACTCTATACAAAGGCAGACTAGTTTCTACAGTCACTGAAAAGTGTGACAATGTGATGACCAGTAAACTGAAGGGGAAAACACTTTTATCAAGTTGAAATTCATTACAGACCTCTCCTGCCTTCAACGCTAGAGTACTGTCTGAAGTGTAAGTCAACTTTATTGAAAATAAAGTTAAGTCATTGGAAAATCCCATTTCACATTATGTAGTGAACACTGCAAAAATTGGAATTTCTTGAAACTGGATTAATGTTCAGTCCTTAAGCATTTGCCCACACCATGTGTACATGTTCTGGAAATTCCATATTCTCTGCTCTTATCCTGAACTTCAATACACAGCACCTGATCTCTGCTATGAGAAACATAATAAATCCAGGAGCTTTTCTTAACAATTGATACAGCAACTTTCCTACAGTACAACACAACCTAAAGAAATACCATTTTCTCACTCCACTCAAGTCACACTGACATAAACCATATAAAAACTCCATATTCTCTATTCTTATCCTGAACTACAGTACACAGTATCTGATTTCTGCTATGAGAATTTAACAGTGTTTCTGAAAGCAACTTTCCTACAGCACAAACCTAAAGAAATACTACAAACTCAAATACCCTGACAGAGGCCAAGACTTAAAGACATTACCAAATAATTGTGGAGATTGATAAAGTTGCAACCATGTACATGTGACTAGTAGTAAACTGTTGCAATAAATATTTATGCTATTGGAACACAATTATATATATATATCTAAATCTAATCCAAAACAGCCAAGCTGTAAAAAAAGTGTGCGGCCCTCAAAAAGGCTATGGTGAAAAAAGATGTGAAATCCAAGGTGGCGGCCAAGAAATGGCTGTGATGGTAGGTTAATGGTAAAAATTTTAATAACGACAATTCAGGTGAATTTTGGTGCCGCTTGGTCAATTGGCACAAAATTCACCTGAATTGTCGTTATTAAAATTTTAACCATTAACCTACCATCACAGCCATTTCTTGGCCACCACCTTGGATTTCACATCTTTTTTCACCATAGCCTTTTTGAGGGCCGCACACTTTTTTTACAGCTTGGCTGTTTTGGATTAGATTTCACTTCTTTTTGTATTTGCATACCCCAAAGTCGGCCTATGGCCAGCTTTGGGACTTTTTTAACCTATATTTTTTTTCTTTGCCACAGGAAGAAGAAAAGATGAAGCAGATGTACTTTAGATATTTCTGATTTTATCAGTAAATGTACAAATTATATATATAATACATATATTTATCACATAACTCTCCATGGTGGTTTCTTTGTAACTGAACACTCTACAAGGTGACTTCTTCTAGCTGAACTCTCTACAGGGTGATCTTTTTGTAGCTGAACTCTCTACAGGGTGATTTGTTTGCAGCTGAACTCTCTACAGGGTGATTTGTTTGTAGCTGAACTATCTACAAGGTAACTTCTTCTAGCTGATCTTTCTACAGGGTGATTTGTTAGATGAATTCTGTACAGGTGATTTGTTTGCAGCTGAGTTCTTTACAGAATGGTTTCTTTGTAGCTGAACTCTCTACAAGGTAACTTCTTCTAACTGATCTTTCTACAGGGCAATTTGTCTGTGGCTGAATTTTTTACAGGGTGATTTCTTTGCAGCTGTACTCTCTACATGGCGGTTTTTTTGTAGCTGAGCTCTCTACAAGGTAATTTCTCCTGGCTGATCTCTCTACAGGGTGGTTTGTTTGTAGCTGAATTCTCTACATGGTAGTTTCTTTGTAACTGAACTCTCTACAAGGTAACTTCTTCTAGTTTATCTTTCTACAGGGTGATTTGTTTGTAGTTGAATTCTGTGCAGGTGATTTGTTTGCAGCTGAGTTCTTTACAGAATGGTTGCTTTGTAGCTGAACTCTCTACAAGGTAACTTCTTCTAGCTGATGTCTCTACAGGGTCACTAGTTTATAGCTGAACTCTCTACATAGTGGTTTCTTTGTAACTGAACTCTCTACAAGGTGACTTCTTCTACTAGCTGATCTTTCTACAGGGTGATTTGTTTGTAGCTGAACTCTCTACAAGGAAACTTCTTCTAGGTGATCTCTCTACAGGGAGATTTGTTTGTAGCTGAACTCTCTACAGGTGATTTGTTTGCAGCTGAACTGTCTACATGATGGTTTCTTTGTAGCTGAACTATCTACAAGGTAATTTATTCTAGCTGATCTCTCTATACGGTGATTTGTTTGTAGCTGAACTATCTACAAGATAACTTCTTCTAGCTGATCTCTCTACAGGGTTATTTGTTGGTAGCTGAATTCTGTATATAGGTGATTTATTTGCAGCTGAGCTCTTTACAGAATGGTTTCTTTGTAGCTGAACTCTCTAAAAGGTGACTTCTTCTAGCTGATCTTTCTACAGGGTGATTTGTTTGCAGCTGAACTAGCTACAAGGTAACATCTTCTAGCTGATCTCTCGACAGGGTGATTTGTTTGTAGCTGAACTGTCTACAAGATAAGTTCTTCTAGCTGATCTCTCTACAGGGTGATGATTTGTTTGTAGCTGAATTCTGTATAGGTGATTTGTTTGCAGCTGAACTCTCTACAAGGTAACTTCTTCTAGCTGATGTCTCTACAGGGTCACTAGTTTGTAGCTGAATTCTCTACATAGTGGTTTCTTTGTAACTGAATTCTCTACAAGATAACTTCTTCTAGCTGATCTCTCTACAGGGTAATTTGTTTGTACGTAGCTGAATTCTGTACAGGTGATTTGTTTGTAGCTGAGCTCTTTACAGAATGGTTTCTTTGTAGCTGAACTCTCTACAAGGTAACTTCTTCTAGCTGATCTCTCTACAGGGAGATTTGTTTGTAGCTGAACTCTCTACAGGTGATTTGTTTGCAGCTGAACTCTCTACATGATGGTTTCTTTTTAACTGAACTCTCTACAAGGTAACTTCTTCTAGCTGGTCTCTCTACAGGGAGATTTGTTTGTAGCTGATCTCTCTACATGATGGTTTCTTTGAAGCTGAACTCTCTGCAAGGTAACTTCTTCTATTGATATCTCTACAGGGCGATTTGTTTTTAGCTGAATTCTCTACATGGTGGTCTCTTTGTAACTGAACTCTCTACAAGGAAACTTCTTCTAGCTGATCTTTCTACAGGGTGATTTGTTGTAGATGAATTCTGTACTGGTGATTTGTTTGCAGCAGAGCTCTTTACAGAATGGTTTCTTTGTAGCTGAACTCTCTACAAGGTAACTTCTTCTAGATGATCTCTCTACAGGGAGATTTGTTTGTACAAAAAATGTCGAAAAAACTTACCAGAGGAGGGACTTCCATACCTAACACTTGCCATCCTTAACCATTGAACCACTGCTATCTTGGCTGATCACCTCACATAATTTCTGCTTTTACAGAGTTCAAAATAAGGAAAAATAAGTGCTAGGACATGTGGCCAAATACTTTTCAAAGTATTTGGCCATTTATAAGAGTAATAAAGTAACCCAATACATTAACAATTTAACACCAAGTAATGAGTTGACAAAACTGTAATTTATGACATAGTAAAAGACAATTAAAAGCAACCAACTATCCCAACAATCCAGTACACCTTGAGTTTCTGACATGCACGTGCTGTGTTCATTGTCAGCCTCACTTTCAGATTCCGACAGTTGTTCAATATCATTGTTACTATCAGTATCAGTATTTATTACACCATCGACAGCTATTGAACTGCAAGGTTTTGAAGTGTCAGTGGCTTTCTTCCTTTTTTATAAGCCTTTCTTGGGTGCTGATTTATTCTCTGTTTTTTCTCTTGCCACCATAAATCAATACTGGGATTAACATCAAAATTTGCTAGTAGAATGACATCTGTATTCAACCTTAGTAGGTCATCTAATTGTTGATTGTTCAAAAGTGACCGCTTTTCAGTTTTGAGCTGTGAAAATGTTCTTTCAAGATTTCCATTGGAGGCTGGCAGTGAAAACAGTAACTCTACTAAATTAAAGCAGTTCTTCCATTCACTTGAGCAAGGACAGTGGAAGAGATGCCACCAAGCTGTTTGATAATCCATACTGGATAAGGAAAACAACTGAATGGCATATATATTCTACCATCTCTTTAAATTCTGATAGTATTACATCCACATCAGTACCTGCACTTTCTAATGGTAGTTTGAATCTTGTAGATAGTCTTGTTACTGATGATCATCGCTCTGTTGTGAAGGTACCACTTTCATCCTGATTTTCATCAACGATTTTTTGCCATCCTTGTGTTGCAAGAATCTCGATGATGTCCCTGGAAAGTTGCAAATCAGACCATTCCAAACACTGTTTTATACTGTTAGTTCTCTTTTTACGGTAAAATTTATAATTTCTTTCAAACATGCTTTTTACTTCAGTTAGGTTTTTCAACTTTTGAAGTTGATAGATATTCATTTCTCCACCTTCATCAGTGAGCTTTTGAAGTGTACTGTTATAAACTGGCCACTGTTCAAGGCTTTTAGAGTTCAACCTATCAGTTTCCTTGATAGTCTGAAGTAAGAAGGTAAGTGCAGCAAGTAAATTTAGTTCATCTTCCTGCATACTCTTAGAAAAAATTGCACACGGCGTAAGTAAATCAACAAATAGCACACAACCTAAAAGATACTTGGCATCTGTCCATTTTGTCAAATACCCTTTCAGTTTAGTCTTATCTGCAACCTTTGTAGATGAATCCTCAATAAGCGATGCAATGTGGTTGGTATACACTCCACATTTTGATAACACACGTTTCATAGCATTGATTTTATGACTGATCCATCTAGTTCCACTTGCTCTTATAGGTTTAATGCCATTATCATAAAAACTTAGGCACTGTTTCAAATCAGTAATAATATCTTGTGTCTCCCTACACTTTTAAGGTGATTTGTTGTACAAGTAGAACAGATAGGGACCCGCCGATTATGCTGGCATAATTATGAGCATAATAGGTGTCTGAAAGCATTGAGCATAATGCTAGCATAATAGGTAGAATATTTGTGTAATAGTATGAATTCTTGCTTATCAAAATAGCTATCACAAAAAGATCGATATACTCTAATAGAACAGTCAGTAACTCTAATAGAACAATCATATAACTGACTGTTCTATTAGAGTATATCGATCTTTTCTGTGATATACATTTTGACAAGTAAGTTTGTGCTTTAGCCACTTATTATTTATCCATAAATTGGAAATTATTACTAGAGCATGGGAACTGAAGCATAAATAATTGGGCATAATTTGAGTATAATGGGTAAGTATTGAGCATATATTTAAGCATAATAGGTAAATTTTTGAGCAGTGCAGCATAGCATAATAGGTAAAATTATGAGCATAATCGGCGGGTCCCTAAGAACAGACGGATTAACATATCATCTATATGGTCAAATACTGTGCCAGTAAGAGTTTCTTTGATTGCTAACTCAAGCCAATGCACTAGACACCACACCCAAAATATCCAGTTTAGCTTTGCCTCAACCAATCCCTTCAAACCTGTTTTGGCAATGTTTACCGATGCCCCATCAGTTCCCATACCTATATTAATTTCCTGTAGGCATCAGTATTAATTGTAAAGATGCAAATCCTAAATCACGCAGTACTTTTTCTAGTGAAGTAAACAGTCCTTCGCCAGTAGCTGATGATGGACGATCCACCGTAAGGTAAGTCATTTTGCTATGTACTTTTTCATCACTGGCATTAGTATCACAATATACTGCGAGGAGCATTACATTTTCAACATTACTGCAATCTGTTGACTCATCCAGTAATAACGAAAAGAAGTTGGCTTTAGTAAGCTCATTAGTTAATATCTGATTTTTGGATTGGGAAATAAAGTGACAAAACGTTTTATATGCATGCACCATCATTGCGGTAGTTAGTTCCCAGATCTACACCATGTAGAGCTTCTAATTGGCATAGTTTAGGATACTTAGTGAAAGCCGTCTTTTCAACAGCCACAAAGTATGCTATATCAAACTTAACCTTAAGTCTGCTACATTCTTGTTCTCCAATCTTGGAAAATGCTTCAGTGATAGAGCCTGGTGATGTGACGAGTGACTGGCCCTTTGCTTGAGCTTGTTCCCTTTGCTCTATCTCCATAGCATGTATGTGCTGATCAGCATTAGCATGGTATCTGATATTACTGGTCCTTATTGATTCAGCACCTTCAATCCACTTTGGGCTAAAATGATTCCTTCACTTATCCTAATTTTGTGCTTAGCACAAATCCTACATTTTAGCTTAGTTACAACTCTCTTTCCTTCAATCAGCCTAGTATCACAATCAAGCCATGAAATAGTTTGATGACTATGATCTAACTCTGTCAACCATTACTTGTATGTGAAAAACGTCACCTCTCTTCTCTTTGAGCTGCTCTCTTCTGCAGAACTGTCCTGTAAATGCTTCATAATAAACATGTGCTTACAAGATCAACTCAATGTACAATGAGCTTTATATAGAATTTTTGATACACATGATTGTGGGATCAACACTTGTTACAATGTAGTAATGTGAAGTCCAGCTGCTCAGAATTTTTTACAACTGGCAGCAGCTAAGAATTGTGTTGCAGCAGCTTGTAATGTAAGTGGGATAGCCTTTTAATTGCCCAGAAAAGAGGCTGAACACCTTTAAAAATACCCAGAAATGTACCATTATGTTCAGAAATTGGCCGGTGGCCGACTGTTATTTTGAACTCTGCTTTTATAAATGAAATTTCTAGTTTAATTCTGCTTATAATTAAATATTTGTCATATGTAGATCTACCAATAGAGTACTACATTGTTCTAGAACATTCTATGTATGTTCTATCAGAAGTGCTCAAAAAATGTGCGCTCTATTAGAGTATTACAATAATATTATCATTTATTGAAGCAAACCATGCAATGCAATATATTTATAAGTCCGTCCTCAATAATCATCATTGTGTCTGCATAGAAAATAAGAAATATAAGTAAAAAGAAATCTCAAAGTCAGCCGTAAGCTGGTTTTGGGGCCTTATGAAGTACAAAAAGAAGTGAAATCCACACAAAACAGCCAAGCTGTTAAAAAATGGTGCAGCCTTAAAAAGCCTGGGCGAAAAAAGTTGTGAATCAAAGGTGGTGGTCAAGAAATGACTGCAATGATGTTAATGCTAAAAAATTTAATAATGGCTATGTGTATTGTTAAAATTTAGTAGCATTTACATCATTGCAGCCATTTCTTGACCACCACCTTTAATTTCACAACTTTTCACCCAGGCTTTTTAAGACAACACCATTTTTTCACAGCTTAGCTGTTTTTTGTGTGGATATTAATTTTATATAGACACCTATGGATTTAGAAAGTACTTAGCAATACAGTAAGTGCACTAACTGACTTAGGCCCCTGCGTCAAATATGCCAGCATGATAAAAAGCATAACAGGCTAGAGTGTTATGCCAGCATAATGCTAGGATATTAGCCGAATATTTCAAACTATGGTGCTAAATTCTATGAAAATAGATCAATACTCCCTATTAGAGCAATCAGTGAAAGCTGCCAACTGCAAAGAGCACTTAGATGCATTGTACATGACTCTTTAGATTGATACTCTCTAATAGAACAGTCACTTTGTAGTAAAATACTCTAATAGAGCATTCACTGATTATAATGTTCTAATATAATTGTAGAAATGTTTCTAAACTAGGAACATAATGCAAGCATAATCGGAACACTGAAGATCATAATAGGTGAAAATTTGAGAAATTCTTGAAAGCATTTTTTGAGCAAATTTGACTCAGGCCTAACTGCACTTTAAGATTATTATGAGTTCACATTTTGGTTTTCTGTGCTTAATTGCACTCTTACAATTGAAGCTGTCTGCATGCACACTTAGTCTAACATTTGGCCACAGGTAATGCCTTGTTGATTCTTATATAGGTTATCCACAATTGAAATTCACATTGCCCAACATAAATACACTTGTGAAGCATGCCTGCAGTTTTCCACAGTTGCAGGTGAATCACCCAAGTGGAATGTTAGTTGCAACATGGGAACTTGGGCCTGCAGCCCTCACACATGTGCATATGTATCAGGAAAATTACTCGTTCATGTTACATTTAGTCTATAGCATTAATATGATTTACCCACTGTCACAGTTACACCAGAGCAAGTATTAGTGTAGCTATAAGGGAGGTCTTACTGAGCAATGGTGTGGTGGTTTTTTGTGCACAGTTAACTACATTATGTGTACATATGAATAACTAAAACTTAATGTATCAGCAGTAGTAGAGCAGCATAGCACCAAAAAATGGGAATTTTGTGCACTTTGTGATACAATTACGAAACTTTCCACACAAATTGTGCTCCTCGTGACATATTATGTTTTTTGATATAGACTACTCCATTAAAATACATTGGAAATGTCCTTCACCTCTAGTATGCAGCCTACACACCAAGACTTGAGCAGCTAGTCAGCCACAGGCACTATTGCCGCATTAACAATATACCCTGTATAGTTGTTGCTTGTACTATGAACTCTGGAAATCAGAATCTTATTACTAAAGCATGCAGAAAAGATTCCAGAAACAGTAGTGAATTGGTCTTACCACAGTAACATGCAGTCTAGACATGTACCAATGGAGATGTGGGATATGGAATTACATTTACTTACTGTGCATTCAGGGATGGAGAACATTACTTCATAGTGGGAAGGGGAGGGCAAAGTCATATGGGGTGGTTGTCATTTTGGAAGTATTTTTATCATTAACTGTGCAAAGCAAACTATAGCATGCAAAGCATGTCATTAGTGAGGCCTAAGGGCATGCCCCTACAAGAAAGTTTAGAAATTTGAATACTTTGAGATTGAATCTGAGAACATATTCAAGAGTGTATGTGTACATGAATAGGATATTGCTCTATTGTGATGAATATGTATATATTATTTATATAGAGTAGACACATCAATGGACCTGAGTATTTGATTAAGCAAATAGCTACTGTAAATATATTTTTCAATGCAGACAGATTTGGATATATTGCATGGCAAAACTAAATTCTATGTTTTCGTTAAATAATCTATTGGTTAGGTGACTGTTCTACTGATCAGGATTACGTATCTTTGTATCTTGTGCACTCCCAATACAGGTTGTGCAACCTTTAGCACAAATCCCATGGTTTTTAATTGTATTGAATTTGTTACCGTGCAGAGCTTCCAACAGGGAGTATAAGTCACAGGAAAATTACATTTTTGTACAATAGAGGGTGATTGGCCACAAAAAAACTACCTAAATAAATTATATGAAGTTCATCAACTGTTGAAATCTCTCTAGTATTGCTCCTGCTGCATTCAGGGGTAGTTGCTGTACTTTTAGGTCTTGGAGAGTGAGACAATGCAGTCCATATGATTGCATGCAGTATAATACTTTTATCACACAATCAGTTACATGTATAATCTGTTCTTAAACTATTTTCTTGTAACATACAAGCAGTGATTACAATTTATAGTTGGCTGGTAGTGACTTTGACCTCCTCAGTTGTTGCAATTTTCTCCAGTCTACGGTAACGAAAAAATAGATCATACTGTCATAGAACAAAAAGTTACCAATAAAGATAACATAATTGTACATCACATAGGAAGATCAAAGTATCACCACATACGTACTGTATTTTCCACACAGCTATTAACTATACTGTATGAGTCATACAGTGCAGCTATGTGCATAAATGCAGTAAACAGTTATGTAAGGAATGTTACTAAAACCACCCCACTCAAACAGCACAATTGATCACATGCGTGACATTGTGAATTGCTAAAACTAGCCAGACTAATCGTACCAGTCCATTCTAAGACTAGAAATAGATTTTATGGACACTTACTGATAGTCTGATCACCAAAAATTGAGGTAGTTTGGGCATGTGAGACCAGTATAACACTTAAAGCACCACCTATCCATGTGTATACGAAAAATACAGCACTTTGGGGTTGAGTAAAATTCAGCATTTGGCTTTGCCTTATGTTATATTAGCCTCTCAACAAGCCCCCTCTTGCTGTATGCGGTGGTGCTTTAACTACATTATAACTATCAGACACATGTATATATGTGAATGAATTTGACAAAACCAGGCTTTGACGCACAAAGCTTCATTAGGAGATATGGCAATTTTTAAGTACTCATTGTGTAATAACTTCCCAGTGCCTACAGCTGTGCAAACAAAATTTGCACAAATTATTCATCTATTTACTAGCTATCACTGAGTGAGTGTATACATTTCTGATACCCAAAATTTGCCCTGTTTTGGGAAGCTTTTTTCGAGCAGGTAATAATATCGCAGGTGGTAGTAATAGGGTGGTGGGAGGGTGGTGGGTGGTGGGTGGGCTTAATATAGGGGTATAAAATGAAGTAAGAAGACGATTGGAATCCAGAGGCCAAGTTTGGGCTCTCCATGGCCCTCGCCCTCAAATCACTCCACATTGACTGAGAACACTATTGGTGAGCTCTCTGTGAAGTCCCAGCTCACTACACACGATTATCACAAAGCCATGGCCATTTAATGGCACCGATCTCCCACTCGTGGCTTTGACAGGGTCGGAAGAAAGCTGCTACAGAAACCAGACTTGCCAGTCCTGAAGGAAGTACAGTGTGGAATATGATAGTGTATTAGACCAGCAATCCATTTCTGGTAAAAACGTAAGTTTGATTTTGTGTGTGTGGAAGCCTTGTTATATGAAATCCGGTCACATATGTATACCTTATCAAATTGCAACACTTCCTCATCTCAAATCAATTAAGTATATATCAAATCAGAGCAAAACAATCACCTCACTGCATAGCTTATTAATCATAAGCTTTGTCTTCGGCTTTATCTAAGAGTAAGCAGTTTGCCACCTCACACCTTACCCTCACTCTCTTCCTTCATTCTCACTGTTTTCAGTATAAATTATGACACACAGTTTGTCAACTCACATTCGCTCATTCCATCTATAGCACAATAAACAGGGTTGAGCCTGTTTTTTATTTTATTTTTGTTTAATTTTTTTTTGTTTTATGCCTATTTTTCTTTCCTGTGATTCTTCTCATCTCACTTATTGTGTTTGATATCTATTTTGCTCAGTATGTGTGACTGTTTTATTAGATTATTTCTTCAGCACAGTTGACTGTTCTATTAGAGTACCTTGAAAAATATAGGGTTTCTTTTCTTCACCTTTAAAATGCTGTACATATTAATCTATTCCAGCATCATGCTCATTGATTTTATTAGCCCATTACCCAAATTATGCTGGAAAAATTGGTATACTCCTAAGAATAAACCAGTTTTAAGTAGCTTTATTATATGTGACTGGATTTGCGAAAAGGTACCTTTTCCACACATTTTACAGGCGAGCAAACAAAGCAATGTAACGTTTGACTCCATATATTGATCAACTTGGTCTTAGTTTCAAAATGTAGCCAGATACTTTAGCTGCACTCATGGAAAATTTCAGGAAATTTTATGCAATGACTAAAAAGTTACGAAGCTTTAAAGATCAAAAAATATGTATAATTTTGTGTGTGAAAAAGGTACCTTTTCGCAAATCCGGTCACATATTAGTTCTACTTGTACATACCGTTTTCCAGTTTTTCTGCAACAAAGATCGTTTTACTTGCACCTTTCAAAATCACAAGGAACTCTTCAAGTGTTCCTACCCCACCACGACACAGCTCATCCACTATTATCCTGTTCTTTTCTGCACTGGTCTTGGCTTTTAAGTTCAAAGATTCATACGCACTTTGTCCAACAAGATGCTTGGAAACAAGGTGATCCTTAACATCATCGGGGTTAACATTCAGGACAATGAAGGACAGGTTACTAATGAACAGCTCTCTCTGTAGGTCTAGGGTATCCTTCTCCACTAAATGAGTGATGTAAAGACAACCAACAATGTGATCACATTATCATGAATTAAAGCAACTAAATAATTATGACGTTTGCTCAGAATACAAATTGTAGTATGTAAGCCTGATCAATAAAATTGGACACAAATAAGCATTTTTTGCTCTATTTCATGCAGCCATAAAGTACTGAACAGGTAATAATATTATACATACATATTTATTCCTAAGAAATTGTGAAGGTAAAATTTGACTCAAGGGCACTGTATAGCATCATCATACCAATCCTATGCAATAAGACTATATGAAAACAAAAGATTGGTCCCACATTTCTGTGTATAATTCAAATACGTATTACTACCAAGAGACAATTAAGAAGTTTAGCAACAACCTATTCAATTTGTTTAGTATATATTACTGGTGGTACCATGGTATTCCTTTAGTCCTATGTTCTGAGACCTTTGTATTTACAGTATAATTATACTGATCAACTACTACAACTACAAACACTACTTCATGTGACCGAGCCTATGAGAATAGGGCATGTGGACACAAACTACACCCTATCACATAACAGGTTATTGCTAAGATACAATATCTGGATTCTGTAACCTGTATTATAAAGTCAACGAAATGTTTAATAAGCATTGAAAACTGTGCAGCTGTAGCGTGATGACATAAAAAGTTATGAATTATTAAAGTTTGAAAAAGTAGACGAATTTTATGCGCCCACGTGCCCTGTTTTCGCTGGCCCAGTAACAATTATACAGTACTACTGGAAATCCTTTGAATTAGAATACTCAATAAAAGTTGATTGCAAGAAAGAGTCCACACCTTTTTGATTATAATACATCAAAAAGGTTTGTGTTTGCAATGCCAATAAAACTGTTGGTGCAAGACTTTAATTTTATTGTTGACAAATATAGGCAAATTCCATGTTTGGATACATCGAGTTAAAGTATTGGCCATGGCATACAACACTCCTGCCTATTGGGTTATACTAATTCTGTTTCAAAATGGCTTTATGTGAGATGTATACACTGTGGAATGAGCTTCGAAAATTAAAGCAAGCATTACCAAGCACCATTGCGAGATAGCTAGTGTTGTGACACAATAAAAATATAATACGCACAAAAGTTATTGTAATAGTGCTATAATTACAGTATATGCAAACCAGGTTACAAATGATTGTAGCACAGGTGGCAGCCTTTGATGTTTTCATGTATGCATAGCTAATACCACTATGATTATTAAAAATTTATCAGATAGTTGCTTATGCCATTATAATAGTTTCTTTCAGGTCATGTAGGGTTGCACGAACTAGGCATCCATCCACCAGTCAACACAACAATAGATCATGGACCTATAGGCTATATATTATTGCATGACTGTTCTCATGGCTAATTAAATGTTATGGCTGAGTTTTTACAGGAGTGTGATCTTAGTAGTAATCTTACCACATTTTTCTTCACTAAGTCGGGTTAAACTTTCTCCCTAGAAAATACCACAGTAATACTCATAGATTACTACAGAGTATAATATTTAATGTGCATGTGTATTTACAGTAATCTTGTAAACAGGTTATTCTTTGCAAGGCTTTAAGTCAACTACTATATTATATTATATATTATAATGTGCAGAACCTACATTTTAAACCAAACTACAGAATTATGTGTGCATCACGCTAAATGTGCATTGAAGCTTTATTTGAACTACTAGAGGTCACCAATTATATCTAGAGTGGAATTATAGCTATAGGCTGTGACATTTTCACATACAGCATCAGTTTTCTATACCGTATATACTTGGTTAAACGCTGCGGCATTTATTAACTTAGTTTAAAAAACTGATGCAGCGACTATTCAAACTTGACCACCACTCGATGCTCAAATGATGTTTAAGCCCACATTGATTTTGGTGCAACTTAAATGTGACTACTGTTGAAGGTGCAGCATTTAACCAAGGAAGTATGGTATGCACCCTACTGTATATAGCATTGTTTTGTTTTGATGCTTGTATGTACCACTCTGCGTGGGCAGTTCAAAGGTACCGCCCGTGCCATAATTTGTATATTGCACTGCTGCAGACCGCAGCGAGTGCATTATAACTTATAACGCACTGGTTGCGGTTTTGTAGACCACAACGAGTGCATTATAAGTTATAATGCACCGACCGCAGTGCAATATACAGATATTGCACTGGCTGCGGTTTTGTGCAGCTTAGCACAAGTGCCGGTGGCGAAGACCACTACGACACCTCACCTAATAGGTGGAAAGACACTTCACAGATCACTCGAATTCTTTTATAGCCTGACATGTAAAGGCCGATTGTGGGCCATAACGTCACCAATACGTATAATGTTTACAAGCAGCCAATGGCGATCGAAAAAGCCAACGCGGGTGGCCACAACTCTAGTCTACATATATATAAACGTACTTATACACCTTACTAGTCTGGTGCCATCTTAACCTGTAGTCCACTTCGACAATGACTCAATAAAACAAATATATTCTAAATAATACTAACCTTTACGTTCGATTGTGGTAACCAGTTTTGTCATGCCACCAGATTCGAGTTTAGCCAGTGTGAATAGTAAGAATTATAGACTAGTATCGTTTAGTAGTTAGGTTTTGTTTACTTAAACCATCTATTTAGCTGTTTTTTTCGCTCGAGAGAATCACTATGGCAATTAGTCTGGTGCTTAGTCTGTATGGCATGCTAAGCACTACATGATGAGAGTCGAACAGCGAATGCAGGTTAGTGATATAATCCATAGCGTACTAGCTTACAACATCTCAGGTGGCTGCAGTACTGCAGGGGGAACGTCATCGCAACGTTCGGCTTGGTTACCCACAATCGATGTTAGAAACCTGGCCTTTATAAGTGTTACAGCTGTCGTGTGAGACTCTCCCCACCTATTAGGTGAGTGGTACATAACAGTTATACAACGTGCACTCGTGCTCTGCCTGTATAAACGCACTTGCCTTCGGGCTTGATGGCCCTCAGGCTCGTGCGGTTATATCAGGCAGAGCACTCGTGGCCGTTGTATAACTATATAATATACTACAGCAACTGCCTATTAAATTGTTAACATGCATACTGTAGGAACCAGATGTAGAATATCTATACAAAGTATTGTACACATGTATGCTGTATGTGCACACATTTACATGTGTATATGCTAAAATTACCTTTTCTTTGAGGAATTTGAAGGAAATAAGCCATACTAGTTGATCATCTTCTAGTTGCTGCTTTTCATTACAGTTTTCACACACTGATGTTACTCGAAATGGTAGCTGATTTTTGATGCAAGTGAAGCCATCGCAGCATGTCCCATCTATCAAGATGCTTTTGCAAATAAATCCAACTTTAAGATCATTGTTTATTTCAAGAATTATGCAGACTCTCTGCAAAGCAGTATATACTGTGTCATACACTATATCAGGACTAGTTACCAAAGGTTTATCTTCATTGCCATGGATTTCAATGGCAATGGCATCTATTTGATCAATGAGAAATACATAGTGACCACTAGAGATCTGAAATATTATCAAATTTTTGTAAATAGTCTTGTGCTTAATTTGCCACCCATTGCCAAGTTTCATGCATTGGACAACCAGGCAACAAAACACACCTCGTGGATAATATCCATTTTCAAACTTCACAATTAAAGTGCTATATATTTTAGCACCATAGCATTTCTGTAATGACACGTCTAATTCTTTTGGCACTGGGTTCAGAAGAGCAGGCATAAAGTATTGGTCAGTTTTATTGGAGAAAGTTTCGTCAGGCAAAATGGCCATAATATTGAGGGATACAAATAGTCTAAGGAGATGCTCATAATTTAAAACATCATTGGAGACAAAATCATTGCAATATATTTTGCATAAGAAAGCTTTGTCAAAAATTCCTTCAGAGATTTTTTGCCTCATTTCACGTGGGGGATTATATTTCACTTCTATCAATTTAGTTAGCTTATCAAAAAGCCACTGAGGGTCACAAAACACAATGTGTTTTAATGATGCAATGTTTCTGTAGTGAAGCAAAACGCCTAGTTCATGAAAATACATCAGTACAGTGTCAACATCGTCTTCTTTGATAAAACATTTTTTGGCGATTCTAACACAACGACTTCGTTCAATGTAATATTTCTCATTACACCGTATTTCAAGCTGAAATAGTAACCAGCTTGTAGGAATTTCTGTACTGATTTTCTCTTTCATTGACATGGTCTCTATTGCTGTTCTTATTTCTTGAGAAATTTCACTTCTATGCTGTTTTTCACTGCATTCTTCATCATTCCCTTTTATCACAACATTTGAAATAGGATAAATAATTGTTCCATCATGACGTTGCACTACTTCAGGAGTTAAAACTGTAAAACCTTTTAATATATCCTCTTCCATCATTGTTTCGATTTGCCATACCTTTTCATCCTTGTCTTCCTTTGTAGCACCACATTTGTCCAAGTGTGTTCCTACAATTAATAGTCGGCCAACTCTAGATAATTTAGAGGCTAATTTTTCATCATAACCAAACTTGTCACAAGACTGCATAATATTTGATAGTGCAGTTTTTAATAATTCTGCATCTGTGTAATGCATTGCATTTTCCATGTGGTGCCTTTTACCCTTCTTGTAGAATTCTACATTTTGACTATTCATACTTTTAGACATATCAAAAACCATTACATATCCAGTGGGAGCAGTAATTAATGCAGGCATGACATCAAAGAACTCTGGCTGTCCACCACAATCATAGCAAGCTATCAGACCATCACTGATTCTGAAATCAAGCATAGTATCTGAGGATGGGCCACTATCTTCAGTTGGTTTGCCAATGGTTTCCAAGATGCCTTCTTCTATTTTCAAGTGAACATCACTATGCACTGGGTCGATATTGTCAACATGGTGTATGGAATGAGATGAAACAGATTTAACGTAAAGTTTTTCTTCAATCTTGGAGCGTAGTTTCTGGATTTCATTATTAAGGTTGATTTTTGACCATACTGATTTAGACCCATCACTAAAAACAGCAATCCTACATTGGACTAATTTCCTATCACACAAACCGGTGCTATTTCTTTCAGGATCAGGATCACCACCAAGTAAAACTTGCAACAATGATGACTTCCCAGCTCCAGGTGGACCAAAAATAAGTAATTTGAGAAGTTGCAACTTTTGTGAACCAAAGTTATGCTTTGTTTGATGGTATAATTGTTTTAGACGATCTGTCAAAATATGAAATAAACTTATTAGAACACTACTGTATTATGTCAACTTGTTTGTGTTTACCTGCTCTATCAATTTATTGCACATACTATGACATCTTTAAATTTCCCCCCATATTTTAGCATTGAGCCAATATTTATTGTTGGAATTACAGGGGCATACCAAGAGTGGATCTCTAAGAGTTTCAGGAAACCCATTTAGATTTTACATAGTACCTGTGCAATTGAAATTCAAGACTTCAGGCTAATAGCATTATTCTGAGAATAAGAAAGATTAAGATACTCTAACAAAGCAGTCAGGTAAGATTAGCTACTCTAAAAGAACAGATACTTACATGCAGTAGAAACCCCCTTCAAAATTCCTGCATACACCCTTGGGAAACATATAGTAACCTGTTGTTAACATAACTAATGTCTACAAGTGGAATAGCCATTAACAATGAATGTCAAACTACCATAAATCGGGAAAATTTTGGCATAGAAAATTTTCGTCTATTAAATTTCAACGCAACATATTTTTGTCACTGGAATAATAGACAAAAATTTTTTGATGGAATGACTACATGTTAATATTAGTATGTGCAAATTTTTTGTATAGTTAAAAATAATTCATTGTTTTAATTTTTGTCGATAGAGCTAGCAACTAAAAATTTTTGACAATGAACTTTTCCTGATTTATGGTACGTATGTGGGGCATAGAAAGAACTATCATGTGATTGCTGTACAAGAGTATCATCATCTTCTGCAGTACAGGTGCATCGTAAAGGGTGATGCCTGCACAGTTGTACTTTTACACAGCTAAACAGCTGAAGCTTCTATTCTGGCTCAAATGGATTAATGCTCAATGAATTAAAATAGTCATGCAGGTAGAGATAGAGTACAGTACTCCAAAGTGGGGTGATTGTCATTTTAGAAGTATTCTAAAATAATTAATTGTACCTTAGTATGTGTAGCACACTAGCACATGAAGCATGCCAATACTAAAAGGGTTTTGGAGCATGTCCCCATAAGAAAATTGAGAAATTTGAATGTTTTGAGATTGAATCTGAAAATGTTTTCAGTGGTACGTACATATGTACTTGAATAGGATACTCCCAATGACCCTTAAGATACTGTAGAAATAATATTAATTTTATCAGTAAATGAAGGGCATTGGAGATAGACTCATGCAGTAATTATGTATAGATCCATCTTTTAATTCGGGCAGATTGAATAAATTGCATAGCAGAACTAACGTATATGTTTTTACTGTTAAGAGTAGTTAGGTGACTGCTCTATTAGAGTATCTCAATCTAGTGCACTCCCAATACTGATTTCTCCATTCTTGCATAAACTTTAGTCAAATTCTACTAAATCAAGGTAAAGTTAGTTGGCAAAGTAGTACAATAGTTGCTGTACTTTGTAAAAGGTGAGGGGACACTTCTCTCCACTCTTCAAAATGAAGGAGCAGTTGTACCCTCTCTGCACCCCCTCACACATTTTTTTTTGCAGTCACTACAGTAAATGAAATTTTACTAGTAAACAGAAAACCACTCTCAACATTAATGGAACATGATTGTGGCTCTAATTTGCAGAAAGAAAGTTGAAGTGCCACACATGTACTTTAGTGATGGAGTATATACAGCTATGTCATTATGGCTTACATGAATTAATACAGTTATGTTTTATACACTACAAGTTTAAGGAAAAATTAAGAATTTTAAGTTTGATTAGGGATCATAGAAAAAAAGTAGGGAAACAAGAAAGGTTGCCTACACCTGCAGATATACTAGTGAACATTTAGTCCCTAATTCAGTCTATACCCCACGACCAAGACTAAATTAGGGATTAAATGTTCACTAGTATATCTGGAGGTGTAGGCGACCTTTCATGTTTCCCTGCCTTTTTCTATGACCCCTAATCGAATTTAAATTCCTAATTTTTCCCTAAACTTGTTCGTTTACTTTTTGTGTAACATTATTATGACTGGTGAACCCACGCATAGCGCATCAACAGAAAGGATAGTGCCAGAATTAATGTTTTCATTTGAACGTGTGCCCCAGCTATCAAGTACGGCTTCGAAAGCGCAGTGGCCATTACGCTTCGCTTTCAGCTATGTTCAGCTTGTTACACAACACTACAGATGAAAAAGAGTAGAAGTGCCTCTGCAACAATCCAGTCACCACGAAACTACATTTCGCATGTCCTAACTAGGGACCCGCCGATTATGCTCATAATTTTACCTATTATGCTATGCTGCACTGCTAAAAAAATTACCTATTATGCTTAAATTTATGCTCAATACTTACCCATTATGCTCAAATTATGCCCAATTATTTATGCCTCAGTTCTCATGCTCTGCTAATAATTTCCAATTTATGGATAAATAATAAGTGGCTGCAGCACAAACTTACTTGTCAAAGTGCATATCACAGAAAAGATCGATACATTCTAATAGAACAGTCAGCTATATGATTTTTCTATTAGAGTTACTGACTGTTCTATTAGAGTATATCGATCTTTCTGTGATAGCTATTTTGATAAGCAAGAATTCATACTATTACACAAATATTCTACCTATTATGCTAGCATTATGCTCAATGCTTTCAGACACCTATTATGCTCATAATTATGCCAGCATAATTGGCGGGTCCCTAGCCCTAACTATCAATTACTGCGTCAAAAGTGCAGCAGCCATTACGTTCCACTTTCCAGCTATGTTCATCCCGTTACACAGCATTACAAATGAAGAACAGTGTTAGAATCGTCTCTGTAATCAATTCACTCACCACTGAAAGTACGGACGCCCATTTACAAACATACTGTAGGGAAGCCATGCATCGCGTTACTTTGAATCGACACCTTGGGCTGTCAGCAAAAAGAAATGAGACAGAAACAGGACAAAGGTAAGTCCATGATGCGTGTATTGTACGTACTACGGTATGCCAAAAGGCATGTCTCGGGACGAAGCAACGTCGAACAGTGGAAAAATCAAGCCCATATCCTTAGCCGTTATTGAGTTATGCTTGCCTGAAGGTATAAGGCAGTTAGTCAGCAGAAAATTACGTTGAATAATTTTTTTGAAAATATTGTAACGATTTATTGGAAGCCTTTAGGATAGTACTGATAGCACATTTGGGCTTGGCTATATCTAACCAATACTGCCAAGGTGCCAGGATGGAGTTGTGAAGCTGGTTTTTAGGTGAATTTTTTTGGCTAGGAAAACCCAAATCTCCATGATTCCTAATATACAGTACTACTGTACTGTATGGTAGGAGGCTGTAAAACATATCGTTTGCCTATTGAGAAGTAATGTAATTAACAGCTGCATGGACTTAAAATTTACTACAACAAATGTAATTTAAAAATCTATAATATCATTAGCTGACTGCTACAGCTTTAGCCAACTGAACTGAAAGTGACTACTGTTTTCCTTACAAGACTTATGGAATTTTACAATTCATCTGAGCAAGTATGTGCTTCACAAAGTTTATTACCATGCTTTTGTACAAATACTTGGGCCACAGAATGCTATGTATGGAAGCCATGAAACAAATGTAAACAATAAATTCTATGATGCGTACATACCTTTATATAATATTTGGCCAACACCAAACAAAACCTTATATAATAGTAAATCAGTAGCTACTATTAGAAGGTGTTGACTTTTATAATAATTCCACAAACACATTAAATGACATAAAACACCATGGAATTTGCATTGACAGAAATAACCCAGCATTTTACTTGTGAAGCCACACAAATCATTAATATGTTTCTTTTGTTAACTGTCTACAGTAAAACTAAAATGTTGAGAAAAAAAACGTGGGGGCTGTAGGAACGTGTGTGTGTGTATGCGTGCGTGCGTGCGTGCGTGCGTGCGTGCGTGCGTGCGTGTGTGTGTGTACCTCTGTGTGTGTACATGTTCGAAAAGTTGAGGTTTGATGCATGATTATGCTAATTTAGTGTTTTGTCGTAGTTTTCTTGAGCAAGAAACTTTACTCACATTGCTCCAGTATTCCCAGCTGTATATTGGGGACCTGGTGTCATTTGGAGAAGCAGCCCACCCAGCTGTAACATCGATGGGTACTTGGTGCTTACTGGGGATGACTCAAGTGCCTAAGTGGAGCACAGGCATCCCAGTGCTGGTATGCTGGGTGGCAGTAGCTGTGTTTTGCACAGCTGCTGTAGGCCTTTTAGATTGTAGGTGATTGTATGCGTGTGCGTGTATGTGTCTGTGTGTGTATATGTGTTTGAACCAGGCACCCTATACATATGATCAAGAAAGGTTGTGAAGATTTACACACAATATTACTGTACCTTGTTGTTGTTCATGTGATAGATTCTCATTATTGGCTGCCCCCTCTTTTCTGTTTAGTAGCTCAGTCAGTGATTCCTGCCACTTCTGTTCACAAAATAGTTGCATTTGCTTAATCATTATACATGCATACATCAGCTCACTATAATAATTCTAGACATTATCACTTCAAAATACACAGTAATTCAAAATAATAAAGCAGTCCTCAACAGTTATGAAAACAGGTTTCAGTCAGACAAAGAACACTTTAAATTACAATGCAAATAAAAATTCAATTCATCAATATGACTGTTTCATTATTGTATTGCAATACAGTGTACACTGCATACAGTATATACAACAATGTACATGCATTACGTAAACAATCCTAGAATAACACATTTGTGGCATAATAAAGTTGAACTATACAAGCACTTGGCACTTACACAGAAATCACTTAAAGTATATCCTGTAGTAGTAATAGTTTAAACAATACTTGGCGAAAAATGTGTGAATACAATCAACACTAACATTGCCAAAATTTTCAGTTATCAAAATGGATTTTATAACTAGTGTACCTGAGGGACCTTAGAGCAATCAGCTTTGGCTTGGTGTACCAAGAACTTCACTGCATCACTTTGTCCTTGAGTAACAGCCCAAGTCAATTGAGTATCACCATACTATGTAATAAAATAAATTATTTACACAGGAGCACATTTTAAATTACTTTTATCATTGTTTTGTATAAACCTCGTTGTTTTAGTTACATACATACAGTTATTACAGAGTCATCTAAATCTTTGCATGTCTTTTACAATAGTCATTGCCGTTGCCTTGTAATAAAATACTTGGTTGATAACTACTGCTTGCCAGCTGCGATGGAAACAGTCTATCTGTAAACAGTCTACCACAGTGGTACCTGTAAAGTTGCAAGGGTTCCGAAGACATAGGTGACTAATTGAGGCCATGTAATCTTTGTGATGACCTAAGTGAGGACTTAAACTTAGGATAGGATTACAAAGTTCCATACCCCTCCCCAGCCACGAGGTGACACGTGAGACCCAAAATTGAAGCATTTTGATTAGTCAAAAATGTAAATGTAAATCCACACATGTAGTCAACACAAGATTGAAACCAATCTAGACAATTTAGATGAGTCACAAAATATAGGATAGAACCATATTCCAACACAAGGCAAACCCAGTATTTATAAAGGGTAGCAATGCCCTGACTTCCAAACATGTAGCACATGCATGTTTTGTATTTAAAGTTGGTGAAATTTATGTATCAAAGATTCATTAATTCTGCAAAATTTACAGTGTTTTATAATTTGCCCTATTTGTGATTGTGTATGGTATGGTGGTATAGTAGTGAACGTAGTAAGCATTATAAATTTGTGTAATTTGAAGTAAACTCTTGCTCATAGGTTACTTGTGGCTTGTAGTATGGCACCACTAACAGTACATACAAGATGCAAGCTGCAAAATGAAACAGCTACATACAGAGCTAAAGGCACAAATGTACATGTATGTGCATGCATGTATGCATTCGTACACGCACACTCACATACACACTAGCAACTGGCAGCAATGCAAAACACTGCTATTGCTACACAGGGAATCAGCAATAGGGTACCTGTGTACCACTTACATACTTGAATCAGTACACCTGGGGCATCCATCTGGAGCAGAACCAGTAACCTGTAGAAAGACTGTCCAACTCTCGCATACATATGTGACCGGACCTGTGAAACCCTGTCACAATCGCGCATTTTTCAAATTCCTGGTTATTAAATATTTATAATCTACTTAGCCAACTGTACCCTCTGGCAAAGTTTCAGCCTTATATACCAACAACTTTAGGAGATAGAGCCCTACAAAGTAGCAACAACAGAAAAATCGTTTTGTACAGCAAGTATAGGGAAATAAATTACTGGTGCTTACAAAAGCGGCTGTAACGTTTACCAATGGATTAAGGTACGGAGCTACGTACAATTTTCATCATCGTGTTTTCCATGAACAGGGGAATCAATTGCTGGGTAAGTTTTTCCTTTACTCATCCTTCTTCACTGCATACAAAGGCGAAATTCGTGAAAAGAAATCGATTGTGTATGATCGCTTTAACGTGATGTAAACAAATGCTCATATCTTCCGTATCCCTGGGTCTACTGCAAGAAAACAAAGATTTTCCAACTCCTCTTGAGCCGGCGAATACGATGATATCCAAGGTTTTATTGTTAGTCCCTTTCTTCACGGCATTTAAAAAATTTATGGAATTTTTTCAATAATACACATTAGGTATTTCACCCAATGTACTCAATGCTTTCTACTGTAAATTTAGGCTTGCACAATTGTGTTGGGTTTTCTCAGATCCGGTCACATATACAGATAGAGGGTGCAGAACCCAAAACCCTGACACTGCCAAGTGAGACAAGAATGGCAAAGTGGGCCAGTTGGTGCCTCCCAATTATACAACTGGATAGACTATAGCAATGTGCATGTGCACGCAATCACACACTCTATTCTTGACTTCCTGAATGCCTGTACAGGGATATTCATCCCTGCCCCAACCCTTCACAGAAAGTAGTCACCCAAGGGAGACTGGGTAACTTAATTTCACCACTGGTAAAAACGGCTTGTAACATTAACACCAAAGATGGTTATATTTGGTACCATGTCTCACAAAAATTTATAGAGCTGACCGATTATAATCACTCAAACTGTTAATAAGGCTAATAAGCCACTTTTAACAGTGAAGCATTTTTTCTAGGCCAAGTGAGCGAACACCCATGGATAGGCCATAGACAAAAAAGCAGGGACCTGAGCTGCACACATGTGTGCCCATACACACACACACACACACACACACACACACACACACACACACACACACACACACACACACACACACACACACACACACACACACACAACACACACGCATGCACGCACGCACATGCATGCATGCACACACACAAACGCACGCACGCACATGCATGCATGCACGCACACAAACGCACACACAAACTGGGCGGTATAACAGTATTTTTACATACCGTGGTATGGCTATTAATTATAGGTATAACTTTATTGAAGGAAACTGGTATCTGTGGTTATGCATTGATAGTAATGCACTGCATAGCATAGTACTTTAGGGGAGGCGACATGAAGACTCTGGTATTTGATTAAGTTATGTGTTGATGGTTTGTAAAAGATGTGAGTTAGTAACAGAAAACTAAACGTTTTCTACTCAATATGTATACATTTTGGGGCTGGAATTATAAAACTTCACAACTTATTGCAATTGTTACAAGGTTTCAATTCAAACAGATACATGACTTACAATATCCTTCATATCTATTTCTGCTTTATGATCGCATAACAACTTGGCACAATTAATATGACCATTACTGCAGGCATGATGTAGTGGGGTACCTCCATCCTGCATTCACAATATACGTGTATATATGTAGCAAACACTGAAGAGCTGTTAGTTATACATGCAGTGACACACAGTATACACAATAGTGAATAAATTCTAAACTTAAGAGAATGGTTATATAAATTAAACGATGATATATGGTTACTTTCAAATGTGTGGTACAATGCCTTATTGGATGCTGCAAAAATTACTTATCATATTTGTTTTTAATCACCGATCTTACAGTAGCTAGCTTTGGTGGCTTTTGCAATTTCGAAATGTGAAACAAACTCTGAGAATCAGCTGTTCTGGCTGTTTACAGATTCTTAAATACTGGTATGAGTACAGCCAGTTACTTATGGTTGCCCATTTTTTTACATACATAAATACCAGCCATTGCATAACTTGACTATAATATGTGCATGTGACTGGTCTGGGAAACTTGGTCTTATCACCCAAGAGAGCAGATATAAATTTTCACTAAGAACACAAAGTTACATGAATCAGCTAGACTTGAGTGGTCTGCTTTTGCTGGCTGCTTATTTTCTCAAGTACAGTGGTGATGCATATGGGCAGTCTGGGGTTCTACGTGTAATTGGGATGGCTGGATGTGGCTGTACAGCTCCGTGGTATTGAATTAAGACCTGTGCTTTAAATGTCCTTTCATTTTAGCCAGTTTTGAAACCTCAATGGGCCATAAAATGGCCCAATTCATCTCTACGCTTTCCTCTTTAGTTTTATAAACAACCTCTTGCCCTCCTTCCGCCCCCACCACCCACCCCTTTTAGAGCTTGCCTGATAAAGTGAACATCAAGTTAAAAACTATCTAAAATGGCAGCTGTTGGCTACTTGTAAAGTGGATCCTCTGAAAGGTAAGGAATCGGTGTACATAAAACATGCCAAATTTTGGAATGCATAGCTTCAGCCATTGTCAAGCTACAATTAATTAACACACTGAATACTTAAAACTGGAATTTTTAAATAGGAAATAAAACTGGTTTTCCCTAACTGGGTTACATTATAATCTCTAGTGGGCTATAATGATATGGGGTGTATATTCAATTGTACATATGCAATGTATGTGCATTCACATAAATTACTTCAATAGCCAATTTACTTTGGACTTCAGATTCACTGGAACTCCTGCTTTAAGCATCATAGCTACTAGATTGTAATGACCATTCCGAGCTGCTTTATGCAATGGTGAATCATCCCACTGTAATGTACAGGTAATTCTGTCACATTCACACAATTATATGAATATTTACACTGGCATAATAATATTATACGTTAATGTACATCTCAATAGCACAACCACTCTTGATTAAGACAACATTGCGATATTGAAATTATGGTACAGGGAATCCTTTTTATTGTGGCCACCTTTGGGCCAATATTTACAGATCTTAGTAAGCAGGTGGCTACATTAGGCAGATCACTTTGTACACAAATGACACATTTGGGGATTTTAATTATTATACTATGACTTGATTAGACAGATTTGACTGTATGTACATATGTATAACAAGTCAGCATTATATTATAGTATCATAGTTTTGTTTACCATAATTTATTCTGGATATATTCTAACAAATAATATGATTTTCTTTATTGCTTTTACATTGTGCAAAAATTCATCGCAATACATGCAGGGGTGTATCATGTTTCAATGGTTGTGGTAACGGAAGCTACGAAGGCAAAATTGCGTGTATTGCATAAAATGACACTGCACAAAACATGTATCATAATGTTCCTATACTGAAACTTGAATGAAATTCTCAGCAATGTACACACTTTCCACAAAAACTGTCAAACTTCATTCACATTTCCTAAATGGAATTTGGTACTTACCTATATAAAAGATTACTGAAATGTAAATTAGTTGTGACAATTCCTTGCACAATTCCATTTACATTGCCTTTAAACTAGGAAGTTTGCAGATTGCTGATGATGAATTTCTGAAAATCTCAAGGAAATGTCACAATTTGTTATGGCTGAAACCCCAGGAAACACATTTTTTGTGAAGTGTTAATAACAGAAAAGTTGCCTACATATTTCAAAAATATAATATTTATATTATTGTGGGTAGCTGCTTTCAACCACAAAATTTAATGGCTAAACTATATCAAGTCCACATATAACACTATTATACACATGTTAAAGACCATCTTACAAACAATTGTGTATGATACATACAACACGTATTACTGTAATATTGTACACGGACCACGTCACGAGCAGCAGTGACATCAACTCCTCTTGATGAGAGGTCTAAAAGAACTTGCAGCTTTCCATACTTGGCAGCATCAATTACCTGACTGTTTTCCTCCTAAACAGCAAGTACATATAACTATTGACAAAACTTGTGACTTTTATCGACAACATAACAAATTTGTTGATTACAAGTTGTTCACCACTAGCCTAAGAACCAAAGCATGAATCTTTGAGTAAAGTATCCTAAAGTGAAATGGGACAAATACTTACTGTATAAGGGATAAAAAAGCTAACCCATCAAGATTTCATCTGCAGGCCGCCTGGATTCCACCCAAGCATTATAGTGTAAGAAGCCAAATGTCAATCACTAGTGGTTTACCTTCTGCAGCATCCATGAAAATTATTTTAAGGACACTATAAAGATTATTTGTTTTACAACATCTTTAGTACAAGAAGAGTCTATATCTATGCTTTACTAACACTTACTGCATGGCAAAATTTAGCATTTACCATATACCATCTGATATTCATACATGTGGTTGACAACATATACTTTAAGTTGACTGCTATATATTTTTCAATTACTCAGTTTACATTGACCACCTACAGTTTTCCCCTTTGCTATAACAATTGCATGTTGGAGTTCTAATCACGCTGTATATACTATAGGAATCTGTATAATGTTTCTAAAAATAGCGATGTGCATTTCTGCATTTTAGAACTTCAGGAGGCAGCCAATATGTGGGGATTACAGTAGAGACATTCACCTCGTTAGACGTCTTTCAACATCATCCAGTGTACTATTCATTGCTAGATTAATACAGTTTTCATGATTTAAGTAAGTATAGTAAGTTTAATAGTCACTATAACCACTTTTATTGTGGGGCTTCCCACAGGTGCAGTGAGATTCCCAGGCTTCCAATGATTCACTAACGCAGCACATCTTAATTGACATTAATAATTAATGACTGTTGTATGTATGATATAATTACAACATGTATTAATGGAGGATTCTTCAACACAGTGTGTAAATGGTATAAGGGTATTACATAAGTAGTGTTTCACAAGTGGAACACATGAACACACCATGACAATCTTCAAGACAGTCAGTGTGGATCACACATTACAGTCTTCATTAATACACCTTCGCCCCTCAACTGGTTCATCATACAAACCAAAACACAAACTGCACATTCATTCTCTGAAAGCTCATGATGCTGAATACCATGCAGTTGACTACATGTTAAATTTGATTTTTCCACCCAAACTCCTTTCTTTCTTTATTCTCCTGCCATCTGCTGTTCTCTTGGCTGAGTCCCATGCTCCTTTTCTTCATCCCAAAAAGCGTTCTGTGCCTCCCTTTCTTTCTTCTATTCATCTTTTAATTCTATTTTTTCTTGCTTCTTACAGGCTTTCTCCTCCAGCAAAGTGATTGGTTCTGCACTAGATCAAAACTTGAGCACAGCCCTTTGGTTTTGAGTTTCTTTGTGTAGGAGTTGGATATACAAGGAGTTCTGAAAGAGGAGATCTCATAGTGCCTGTAGAGTCAGTAATGGTACTCACAGTGTTGGTAGAGCCAGTAACTGTACTTGCAGTGTTGATAGAGCCAGTAAAGGTACTCATAGTGTTGGTATGGTAGAGTACTCACAGTGTTGGTAGAGCCAGTAATGGAACTCACAGTGTTGGTAGAACCAGTAATGGTAATTACAGTATATGTAGAGCCAGTAACAGCACTCACATGCAATATTGGTAGAGCATAACAGTTGGTAGTGCTAGTAAAGGTACTCACAGTGTTGGTAGAGTTAGTAACAGAACTCACAGTGTTGGCAGAGCCAGTAACGGTGCTTACAGAATTCACAGAACCACTAACAGTATTCACAGTGAAAATCTCTGCAATACAAAAAGTATCATCAAGGTCTGGAAGTAGTGCTGTCAAAATAAGTGTTTAATAAACACCTGCTAGCTCAGACTGATTGAAGTTTCCAGACATGATATAAAGTCTGGGCACTTCAAACAATCTGAGCTAGCAGGTGTTTATGTAGTAGTTGTGACATGGGCACAAGTGATTTGCTTGAAATTTATGCACGAGCACAAGGGCACTGCCCGAGTGCGAGTGCGTATATTTCAGGCAAAGCACAAGTGCCCATGTTACAACTAAAATATTTCACTTAGGTGACTCACCTGCAAGTGTGCATGGAAACTGCAGGAATGCTTTGGGAGTGTACTTATATGGGACCATGTGAATTTCAATTGTGGATAACATCATAAGAGCAATGACAATGCACTGCTGAGAGGCCGAATGTAAGTATATCGTCATGAGCATGCAGATCGCTTCAACTGTGGGTACGCAATTACACACAGGAAGCCAAAACACGATCTGAACAGCTCATATTGAAGCTTAAGTGCACTATAAAGTACTTACTATACTAGCCATGAATAAACTAAAGCAGTGAATATGTTTACAGCACTATAATCGCCTAGCCAATTAAGCACCACGCCCGGTCACTACATGTGTGAATCGCACCAGGTGTCAAAACAGCAATATAAAGACGATTCAAGTGCACTAAAGTACTTACTTTACTATTCATAAATAAACTAAAGTAGTGAATACTATTAACACTAGTGGCCAAATCAATCAAGCGCTACGCCCAGTGTCTGGACATCACCACGTGACTATTGAATACAACATGATCAATATAAACTAACCTGTGACCTTCTTCATTCAGTAAAACAATGAACTATCTTTCCATGATCTATGCTTTGGCTCAATTTACAAAACTAAAACCCACTATCGATCCTGTGAAGCGTCACTATATTAAAGCAGAGGAGATCACACAGTTTCATAAAAGATATTGAATGATTTCTGAGATGCATTAATGAGAATAGGAGGCTCTCTTGTGCTTCAATAATGCCAACAATCCCAGTTTGTATGGAATTCATTGTGTACCAGTGTTGAAACCGGGTCGGGTCATCTAGGTCACATTTTCTCCGGGTCATCCCAGTCCAATTCAGTTTATAAATTATCCGGGTCTGACCTGGATTGGATTACGTGAGAAACGAAACTGTTTGTTTGACGACGTGGAAACTTATAAGCGATAGTCGCGTAGCTCTTTCGTGAGCCACGCCCACTTATCGCATTACAAACATATGCTCAGCCATGCCCATTTATTTTGTAAGTGCAGTCTATAGCATGAAACTGTGTTCGTTGCTGTCTACAAGCTTACGTGGAGCCACGCCCACTAATCGATTATTGTATGAGGTATATATAGTCTAGTATTGCAGCAGAATAAGTACTTTTGTGAGCCATACCCACTTTAATATATCAGGAAATTGTAACACTAGGTAATGCACAAAGCCACACCCAATTGCTGTCTGTAAACTTACAGCAGCTACGTGGAACCAAACTAACTGACTCATTTTAAATCATAAGCTTACCGGCTTAGTTATCACATATTAAACTACTTGTTTACTCAACACGAACCGAACGCTCAAAACGTAGTCTTGCTTGCGCGAGACTACTCGAAACATAGCTCTTATCACACACCTCTGCTTTAATTAATCCGGGTCAATCCGGGTCACATTGGGATCTGACCTGTATTGCTATCCGGTCATCCGGGTCAACTATACTTACAGACATCACTAAACAGTCTTATAAATCAAACCAAAAACTTCCGAATATTATACTCACAGGTGGTTTTAATTTTCCCAGCATTAGCTGGTGTGATGGTAGTGGCCAACTTAGTTTGTATCCTACTTATGGCAGTGAATTGAATAACTTATTTCTGGACATAGCCAATGATGTTGGTTTAGAACTATTTGTTACATCCCCCACTAGACGGGAAAGTATACTCGACCTTGTCTTCTCTACTTACTCTAATATCACAGACCTAAGTATTATCCCAGGGATGTCTGATCATGAAGCTGTTGTCTTCTGTGTTGACATGGAAAGTAAAACCACTTATAATAAAATAGAGCACAAAGCAGCCTTACATCATAAAGCCAACCTTGAAAGCATCAAAGGTGATTTGTTCAGCTTTCAAACATCATTAATTTTTAGAAAGTGATCCTTACTCTAGATCTGTTGAACAAAACTGGTGTGACCTCAAGAATGCAATTACAGTAACTGTCTCTAAAAATGTCCCACACAAAACTATACGTTCCCGTACCAGCTTGCCTTGGATAAAGAAAGAAAGTAAGAGGAACATGAGAAAGTGTAAAAAATTATATAACAGAGCGAGAAAGAGAAACTCTAGTGAAGACCGGAATGCTTATCGAAAGATGAAAAACTCTATAAACAGTATGTTGAAAACAGCACATAATAATTATTTCAGCAAATTATATGACGGCTCATTTAGTGGAAACCGCAGACAATTTTGGAAATATATTAGAGCCAAACGAAAAGATAATCATAACATTTCCACATTGGTAACGAATGGACTACCTATCTATGATTCAAAAGAAAAGGCAAATGTATTAAACAAGCACTTTGAGTCAGTCTTCATCAAGGAAAATCTGTCTAATGTTCCCATTATGAACCAAAGTAATAACTCACTACCTGGAATGCCTGATATAACTTTTTCGGTTACTGGAATACAACATCAACTACCTATACTAGATACCAACAAGGCTAGTGGCCCAGACAATGTCTCTTCATTCATCTTAAAGCACTGTTCCAATGAAATATCACCTATATTACAAGTCATTTTTACGCAATCCCTTGATACAGGTGTGCTACCATCAGACTGGTTAAAGGCTAATGCATGCCCTGTTTTCAAAAAAGGAAACCGAACTCATGCTTCCAACTATCATCCAATATCCTTAACATCTATATGCTGCAAAACCATGGAGCACATTATTTATCATTCTATTATACAACATCTGAACTCCTTCAATGTACTCATTGAAAACCAACATGGATTCAGGTCTCAGCACTCCTGTGTCACTCAACTTATTTCCCTGTTAAAAGATTTCTCATATTCCATGGATCATCACCAACAAACGGATGTTATTCCTCTCAATTTTGCAAAAGCATTTGACAGTGTCCCACACCAGAGACTTCTTGTAAAACTCAGACATTACAGCATTACTAATAACATCTGTCACTGGATCAGTACCTGGCTTACCCAAAGATCTGAACAAGTAGTATTAGATGGTGCCTCATCTGAATCAGTGTCAGTTCAGTCTGGAGTACCGTCCTCGGTCCCTTGATGTTTCTCATATACATTAATGACATCACAGAGAGCATAAGTTCACCGTTACGACTATTCGCTGATGATTGCAAACTATTACTACTGAAGAAGATGCTATTTAACTACAAAATGATCTCGACCATCTATTTGCCTGGGAAATAAAGTGGCAACTACGTTTTAATGTAACAAAATGTACTATTACGCGCTTCACCAGATCTTCATCACCTATTCTATTCAAGTATAAACTGAATGATTGCAATTTAACAACATCTAGTGAACACTCCTACCTTGGAATTTTATTAGATAATAAACTATCTTGGCCATCTCACATAAAAAACACAACTGCTAAAGCCACTAAAACTTTAAACTTTCTCAAACGGAACCTTAGTAGTTGCTCACCAGAAGTAAAAGCATCAGCTTACCACACCATGATTTGTCCTGTAATGGAATATGCTGTGGTTGTATGGGACCCATACTATCAAACTGATATCCAACAGTTAGAGAAAGTGCAGTATAGAGCTGCAAGATGGGTTTTAAATGATTTCAGTAGATACAGTTCAGTCACAAATATGTTACAACAGCTTTCTTGGCCAAGTCTCCAAGTACGTCATAAGATATGTAGGTTACAAACACTATTCCACAATGAGTACCTTTTATCTATCCCATCCTACTATTTAGAAATGGAAAGAGCCACTAGACAATATCATCCTAGATGTTACATTCTTCCTACTTCATCCACCAACATATTCCAACATAGTTTTTATTTCAGATCAATTCCTGATTGGAACGCTTTACCACCCAGATTAATTGATCATGATAACATTGACCAATTTACTAATGAAATCCAGCAAATTTATAAGTCCTAACTTCTGTACGCGTGCAATCATTGTAACTATGTTTGTAATTGCTAAATTTTTCCTGAGCTAATCAGTAATAATAAATAAATAAATAAACAGTAGTGACCCGGTTTCAACGCTGGTGTGTACCATACCATCATCAATCCATTGTCGAAGCTTCATTGGCCTTTTAATTGGTTTCTGTACTTCATTCAAGTTCCTTTCTCTTTTCTTATTTTTCTTCTTGCATGCCATCATTTCTTCAATATGCGCTAATCTTTGAGTAGTAAATTTCCAGATAACTCCATGTCATTTCGGTGGTCAACTTTACATGCACCTGCAGTCAACAGAAAATATCGGTTCACAAAATATATATACCAGTCAGCATTCAGTTGCTTATGCTACTTGGTGTCAACTAGGAAGACCACCTAAATAGGGAATCAAAGATGTAGCTTGGTGGGTTTGTCACAATATCAGCATCATAATTATGCTGTTGATGCTAGAACTCTAATATGTTCTCTGGTTTTTGTGTGGATGTGCCATGACAATTGCCAGTAAAGCAGGTGTGCACTTGCAGTGTGACAGTCTACCTTTGCAGTTGTCTGTTTCTTCAAAGGCCGTGTAACCCGTAATTGGGAAGTAAAGAAGAGAGAAGTGTGTGTGTTTGTGTGTGGTGTCTGTGCACATGCATATTATACACAGTGGCAGATACAGGGGGGTTGCAATGGTTTCAGCTGAAACCCCTTCTGAAAATAGTGTGCGTGCCCCTAATTTATTTACATTTTGTGTATGTGATAAAATCACCAAGGGTTATACATAGTGTATTATATCAGGACTTTTCTACTGGCCAAACTTTATGCTTTAGCCTTTGAAATCATCACTATGGTGTTAACAGCAGGTAGTTACTTTTTTTGGGGTCTTTGACTTAAAGCTAGGCTGAAGTTGCAATTCCAGAGTGGAACTCCCCTTTCAAAAAAGTTTGGATCTTGAAAACTTCCTTAACCTGAAACCCCTTCTGAAAATTTCTAGATCCGCCACTGATACAGTACATTAGTGCAGTTCACAACCCCAAAAAGGTGTATGAGACTCCTAATATTTAAGTATCATACAGTACAATAATACTGTATAGGTACCACAAAGGTTTGGGCATGGCCCATGAAAAATATCACCTAAAAACCAGCCTCACTTTTCCCTAATGAAGATGAAAAGGTATTGGTTAGGTAAAACTGAGCCCAAACAAACCTTAAGATCGACCTGAAATGCTTTCAACAAGTTGCTATGAAATTTAAACGTATTATATTAAATGGAATTTTCTAGTGACTGACTGAGTAACCAACTACTAACTGATGCCTCAGACAAGTGTAACTCGATAACTGCTAAGGCTACAGGCTTGATTTTTTCACTGTTTGATGTCGCTTTGGTCCAAGAAGTGCCTTTTGGCATACCACATTATGTACAATGTATTCTCCATGGACTTACCAGTGTCCTCCTTTGTGTCATTTTCATCTTGGCTGACAGTGAAAGGTGTCGATTTGGCAATAGCATGTGATGGCTTCCCTTCGTAACAGAAATCATCAGTATTTTCATAGTGACTACTTTGATTGCAGCGGTACTTTTTGAACAGTTCTTGATTTGTAGTGTTGTGTAATGAGTTGTACATAGCTGACAACGAAGCATAATGAATACTTCACTTTTCAGCCAATAATTGATCGCTGGAGTGCGTGGCGTCATTCTTTCTTTTGATGCGCCATGCGTGGGTTCACCAGTCATAATAATTATTTACAAAAAAAAGTTAACAAACAAGTACACAGAAAAATTTGGAATTTTCAACTAGAGTAGAGACCATACAGGTGTACATCAACAAAAAGTACTGAAACAAGCTGGAGTAGTGCACGATATTAAATCACAGTAAAACAATAAGAAGTGTTATATCCCTACTGTGCATTTCCATTACAGTATCTTGAACACAGGAGGGAAGTAACACTTCTTGTTGTTTTACTGCGATTTACTATCGTGCATGTTTCACTACCTTTTATCTATGTGCTATGGTCCCTACTCCAGTTGAAAATTTCAATTTTTTGTGTATTAATAACACATACATTCTGCTTGTGCTGGAAATGAGAATTTAGAAAACGGGACCAGAGGAGCTTTGACAGGAGCACAAGCATACTTTGTACAGATTGATTTACAAAATTTCCACTGGCCAATTACTCTGAATTGCTGTAGTAACTACCTATAGTCAGCCTCCAAAAGCCCATCTTTGTGGTGATCTCACAGTTGTGAGTTTAGTCGTCACCCTCAATATTCTTGTGCATGAACATGTGGAAACAAAAATAATTGTATTTTGTAGGTAATTCCAGATTCCAAAAATTCTAAATATTTAATGGATTTCAAATTGGATTTCTGAGATAGTGTACATGAGTCTGAGCCCGTAGGTTACCCTGGACATTAACATTGTCCTTTAGATTTAAGATGTTATCCATTGAGAACCTCTGCAGAGGCACCAGGTTCTAAGTGATACCATCAGGCAGCATCCTGGGTTTAGCATCTGGAATTCCATAAAGTTTGCATATTTCTTTCACTGTGAATCTTCCATTGGAGAGTTGGCACAATCAATACCAGTGATTTTTCAAACAATTGGATCATTTCTAGAGTTTCTGGGATGAGGAATATGATGTTTCCTGCTACAAATGTGTCTGTGGTGTGGTATGTTATGCCAATTATAAGATTATTTGGTACAGGTTGCCATCTGACCCTCAACACTACCACACTATTTACATAGCTATTTTAATTCTGTAATATTGTATCTAGGAATAATGATCGTGAATAAATAAACAAATAAAATATTTACCCGTACTCTTTGCCTGAACGACCCAGCACATGTTAGGTGGACATGTTTCTCTGTGTAGTTTTCAATATTACTATGCTATTATTAGTCAGCGAATTTGCAACACAAGTAGCTTATTTGTTTGGTGCACTATCCTATGATGGATTTTTAAAAATAAAGTGTTTATGAGAGTACTATATACACAAGGTTACACTAAATAAAAATTATTTCCATTAGCTACACTGTAATTTTAAAATTCCCCCAGGATCATTATTTGTGACTGTCTCTGGGAAAACCGTTCTTATCGCCCATTTAAAAGTATCGAGAAACGTCGGTTTTAAATATTCTGTGTGTTGTAGCTGGCCAATGGTGGTAGCTACGCATACCAAATTTTCACACGTTTCACAACAATTTCTTACCTTCCTGATCATCCACTGAAGAAGTAGCCAACAGCTAAGTTTCCCGCCATTTTAGATAGTTTTTAAACCGAGGTTGTCTGTATCAGGCGAGCTCCAGAAGGGTGGGAGGCGGGGGCCGTGGAAGGCGGGGGCCGTGGAAGGCGGGCAAGATGGTGTTCAAAAATTGAAAAGAGACGTGCTGGGATGAATTAGGCCAAGTTATAGGCCATTCAGGGCTCAGAACTGGCTAAAATGAAAGGAAATTTACAGCACAGGTCATTGTCCAACACCACAGAGCTGTACAGCCACACACAGCCATCTCCTGGTCGGCCAGGGCTCCATCAAGACCCCAGACCACTCGTACGGCTCGCCACTGTGCTCTAGAAAAGCAGCCAGCAAAAGCAGACCACTTTACTCTGGTCGACTGTGGCAGTGAAACTTGATAGTGCATTCATTAAGCTTTGTGTTTGTGTGAAAAAATCAAACTTCCTGTCTTGGGCGATAAGAACGGTTTTCGTAGATCCAGTCACATTTTAAACAAGAGTATTTTGTATAGAGCACTGGCTCACCAAAACCCCTAAAAAGCAATGGACAACATTCTAGACATTTCTGCCCATTTTACGTGTAGCTAGCTATGAGCAAAAATTTAGCGACACGGCTAGCTATTTTATTTATTTATTTATTTTTTTGAAACCATCAGAATAATGATGAAATGACAAAATTACATACAGAGCCTCGGACACATGCGACTACAAAGATAAGATCCGCGTAGGCATGGCAAGGATACATACAAAAATAATTAACTACAAAACTTAACTTAAAGTGTCCAGGTTGGATTACTACGTGCATAAAAGATTCTCTGAGAGGAAGTTATAGCCACAGCAGCTGCTCTATCAAGCAATGCTTTCGTCTTGGAAAAACTCAGATTTGAAACTCTTTTCATAGATGTTACTGTCTCTGTAAGGTAATGGCCAAGGCAACCAATTTCAACTGTGTGGTAATGACTAACAAAACCCAAGCGGTCAAGCTCAGCAATAATTTGCAGATATTCTGGCTTCTCCTGCTTACGTTCTCGTGCAGCAGAAAGGTCAGCACGAGAATTAAATGGGCAGGTAAGTTCCAGAAGTACAACAGATTTCATTTCTGCATTATATATAACAATGTCAGGTCGGTGAGAACACACTAGTACAGCAGGGGGAATGGTGGCAGGAGGAGAGTCAGACGCACGTTTGCCATCCAAATCAGCAAATATTTCTACATTATCCAAACAAGCTTGCAACTCAGACATCAAACATAATAAAACAGCATCATGACGAAAAGTAAACCTGCCTTGCTGCAAAGCCACAGGACACCCATTTAGCACATGGTGACAAGTTGGACGAGGTGACAAACAAAGTGAACAAGTTGCACCAGTTTGTATATGCCAGCGACGTAAATTTAACGGAGTTGGTAATGTATCTGAGCTATATCCCAAACGGAGAACAAACCCACCTTTTTAAAGTTACAACGTTACAACTATAGACCATTGGTAGGCTCCTTACTATTGTTGCCAACCCGTAGGCGAGGGCTCCCTGATATATAAAATTTATTGCTTAGATAGCTAATTAGACCACAAACCGCCTTGGGAATTACCTGGTCTTTTACGCCGTATATTTTTATACGCCTCATTACAGTACATCTTTAATTTGTTAACAACGTCTCGCCTTTACTCGAAAATGTACAACTCGCAAGAGGAACTATTATCTCGTCAGTAAAACAATTTTCAGGCCGATATTGATCGATAGGACGCACGCTACAAGGCGACTCGCTAGTAGACTAGTACAGAGTCGCCACTAGAGCGTACCGATTACACATTTTGAAACTGTACTAACATTAGCTATAACCTCACTACATATGCCAACAGTATCGCTTAACAATTATTGACTGACCCTAGTGGGTTTTCTTCCTGTACCACTTCGAGGAAACATAGACTCTGTCATAGTATCTGCGCCTCACCTCACCCCTCAGTGAAATAATCATTTTTAAAAGATTTCCGGCATGATACGAAGATATCCTGGTTAAGACACACCCCGAATTAGATGAACAGCCCTTGTAGCTATTTTCGTAGAGCAAACAGCAGATGGTATAGCTAAATGATTACCATATCTACTGTTTTCTCTACAATGATTTTTTTTTTGCTGATGATGTGGCCATGCAGAATCGGTCTCTGATTGTAACACCTTCCAATACATGATGGTCTTGACCTGATTTCTGCTTGGTGCTCCAAATATCAAATGCGTTAAAACCCTTTCCAAATGTGAATTTTTGTGGATTTCGAATAAATGCTCACCCTTTAAAATTAAAGTTCTTTACTACCTTAATAACCATAAATCTGTCAAGTAGCCACTTGGGTGTTGTTGTAGATACTACAGTAAGCTATCATGGAATAACACATGTTTCTGCTAAAGCCACTAAAGTCTTGAACATTTTGTGTCGTCATAGTACACCTGCCATTCTACATTGAAACACAGAGCCTTTAGAGCTCTTGTGATTCCTATAGCTACTGGATGACACAAGTGTGGTATGTAATCCTCCATAATCAGAGAGACACTTTAGCACTAAGAGAAGATGTGACCGGACCTGCAAAAATAGGGCATGTGGGCACAAACTACATCCTGTCACTCAACAGGTAATATCTTGGTACTGAAACATAATATTTGCATTCTATAACTTGCATCATAAAGCAAATTAAAAGCTTACTAAGAGCTGAAAATTGCATTGCCATATCATAATGGTACAAAACATTATGAGTAATGAACGTTTGAGAAAATAGGCAAAAATCATGTACCCACATGCCCTATTTTCGCAGGCCCAGTCACAAATGCTAAGTGATGGTGCCCGTTGGGTTTGTGGAAACAGATTTTATGGTCTAAATCCTCTGAGGAATGTTGTGAGAGTTGCTCTGGCCATCACTATCCACACGACAGAGGCACTTGTCAGTGACAATCATATAATAATATTATGATTATGTTCCATCAACATAGCTATATCCCTACCTTTTAGTGATCATTTACCTTCTCCTCTGCTCCAGCTAGATCTCATTGTCTATCTCTATCTTGTGTAAGTCCTACATTAACTCATATAGCTAGCTATTCCTTTTTTTGTAAATAGTATATTTATAATTTTGAATCTCCATCCCATTCAAAATTTTGTCAATTTCCTGCCATGTCTCCTTTAGGTGGCTTTTTTATAATTTTCTCTGTTTTAATTAGGTTTTTTGTTTGCTTGTTTCTTTTTATGTAGGTATGTAACAGGGGTGGATCCAGAGTTTGTAAAGGGGGGTGCACTTTGCTGAAAAAAGTTGAAGACCAAAAAAAAAAGGTCACAGCAAATAATGGCTGTCCTTTACCAAATGTATATACCATAAAGTATATAAAGATCCTTATTCAGAGCTTTGTGTATAGTTAAGCTACACTGCCTCACTGAGACAGCTTTATTAGAGTGAGTGACTGCTCTATTAGAGTATCTAGATCTTGTATGCATTTTTTAAAAGGGGGGGTTACGTCCCCCCGTGCCCCTCCCCCGGATCCACTACTGTGTAAAGTAGATTGGTAACTTTATACTGTTATGTGTTAAGTGATTAATTTTGTCTTTGTAAGGCCACATGCACTTAATTATTAGTTTCTCATCCCCTCCAGCATGGCCGTTTTTCTTACCTCATCAATGATTTTTACATCACTGGTGGCTGTGTGCAGCTATCCAGCACCTTCTAAAGTTGGTATCTTGCTAGAGCAGTCTAATAAAACTGCTTTCTGAGTCATTTTAGCTAGCTAATTCAGCTATCTAGTCAGTAAAAAATAGAATAAAAATCTGCCCTCCCGCACTACTTTTTTGAGTACTAGAGGATGAGTAACTAATGATCAAGTTTATGGTTAGATTTTTATTTTTTTATCTTTTAGCTATTGTGTTGTCTTTGTAGGTGATACCCCTTATAGGCCTTGTTGCCTCCTGTACTCACCTTACCTTGTGGCTCGCCTTGTGGTTAACAAATGAAAATAAATATATGTATTTGTATATTCTTTTCTTTGTTTTCTTATTTGTATATTAATTCTAGGTGATGATATTCTTCGATCCAATCTAGACATAGCTAGCTATAGGGGTACCTAATGCATGACCAATGCCCACATTGTATGTGGTTCTCTACAAGGGTCACTTTCAGGTGGTCGCATGCTTCCTGAGGACTCGTAGCTAGTTATGCTTTTGTTTTGTTTTGTACATCTTTTCATCACATGATGGTTCTCTCTCATATAGGGTGTGGCACAAGGAAAGATCACTCAATATTGATTAACATGATGTGATTGATGTGAAAAATGCATTGATGTGTTGTAGCTAACTTTGAGTGTCTTTGTGATGTATCGTTTGCATATATATATATAATGGCTCCAGCCTTATAGCTAACTTGGTAACCCTTAGTCTAGACCCCCTTAGCTAACTCTTGTAATTATGTGCTGTATAGCTATTAGTTATCAGTACGCTGATTAAAACCTATGTTTTGAGAACATCAAATGTTGCATCTATACAAGGAGGAAGAGGAGGGAGGGTCATACCCTTATGATCCTGCTCATCAGCATATTTGTGTGGTCATTAAAATTATACTAATGCCTGCAGCTGCAGCTTTTATAGCCCTGGCATTGCTGGTTTCCTAAGCATCACAGCCCATACCATGATAACTAATAAATTGTATGCACTTCTCTGATTACCTCTTTAAGCTACATGGCATCATCAAGAGCTAACTCTTATTTACACTCCTCCCCCCTTCCTGACTAAATAATTATGCGTTTAAACTATAATTCATTATTCCTGATATGTAGCTATACAATAATCTATGAAGACACATGGCAGTGTTTCATGCGGACAAGAAAGCCGGTGTGCCACGCCATGCATATACCGACAGGAAGAAATAATGTAACACCATTGTTTATCGTTATTCTTACATTATAGTGGTCTGCCAGGTAGGGTAGGCCACAGAGCAAATTTGATTGAATTTGCTCCAGCCATGGCCATGGATGGCCAAAGTTTTTATTTTTTATTTTCTTCTTAGGGGTTCTGCAGGAACCTAAATTATTCTTTTCACATACTGTAAAAATGCAAAAGCCCAATTTGATTAGAAGATAAGAGTGTATAAAGGTGAATTCATATATAAATATTTATGAAAAATAGTAAATACCGAACATTGATTCACTTTAAAAAGTTACAAAATTAGTCATGGGTACAGGGCAATTCGCTTATGGGAATACCTTGAAATTTGGTGTGCATGTACACTAGTCATCATAGCAGTGCCTTTTGATGGTTTAAGAAACAAAGTAGTAACAGCTATATTACAACTGTAAATTGTTTCCACAGGATGAAAAAAGAGTATAGCTAATATGAAAAACGTCAAAAAAATCTTATCAGAGTTTAACCAGGGATGTCAATACCAAACACCCAAATCCTTAAACACTTCATACAAAATCACCTGACTTGATTTATACTTTATAAATAAAAATTCTAGCCTAATAGTAAAATTTATAATTTCATAGATCTACCTATGGAAATTGATTGTTCTAGAACGTTCTGTTAGAAGTACTCAGAAAAAGTGTGCAATCTATTAGAATATTATTAACAAATAGTTGAATAAAACACCCAATATAATATATATGTATATGTATATCAGGGGCGGAACTAGGATTTTTTGAAAGGGGGGGCTAAGCTGGACAGGGAAATAGGTAACTAGCCAGACATTAGAAGATACCAAGCCTTTTCACAAGGCTCCTAGTGGTATGATTTATGTAGTATCCATGGTTAAATTATATAGCTATTTGGAATTATGACTACATTAGTGTGCAAAGCACACTAGCATGCGAAGCATGCCAGCCTAGGGGGATCTGGGGCATGCCTTCCAGGAAAGGTTTGAAAAATTAGGCACTCTAAAGGTGAATCTGAGAATGTTTTTAGCAGTTTTTCAGTGGAAAATAATGGAATTTCAGTTTATCAAAACACTAACTTTTCCATTAAATCAAGACTGATTGCAATATCTATTGAGTAGCTATCATGCATACATGATAATCTCATCAATTGTAGTTATACCAAGCATTTAGATATAGCTAGCTATATACCATAACGAATCAGCTCCTCTTTAACAGCCTCAACTGTCTATCTTACTGATAAAAACAATGTTGTTGAATCCCACTGGAAGGAGTAGATTATTTCACACATCATGAAGTTGGAAGAATTGTGGAAAATACTTACCCCAGCCTCAACATCAACAGATTCAAGGCAGACTCTTTTTATGGAACACAAGACTATCATCTTCTAAAGACCATCTGCGATTCATCAACATTGGGTGACTATTACTACAAACTACGCAAGTTTGACTATGATGATTTTGCATTCTGCATTCTGCATGCTGTTTCTAAATACTCCCATGATCAAACAAAGCCAGACAATAGGGGAAGCCTTTGTGGGATAATGTGTGGAAGAAACATGTATAGCTAAGTAGTAGTGGTGTTGAACGTCACAATTATTAGTATGCATGCTCCTTAGCCTAGTAATACTTTGTTAGCCTTAACACCAATAAAGTGTACTGAAAAGCAGAATGCAGTGAAGGGTACTAGTAGCTATTAGCTAGTCCACTGAAGATCTTTAGCAAAGTGCAACTATATTTGCATAAAATAACCCCAAAGCCATTTGGGGCCATATAAAGTGAAAAAAGAAATGAATCCACAAATAAACAGCCAAGCTGTGAGAAAAATTGTGGCCTTTAAAGCCTGGATGAAAAAAGTTATGAAATCAAAGGTGGCAGTCAAAAAATGACTGCAATGATGTTGATGCTAATGAATTTTGATATTGTACACACAGCCATCTCATGAGTGAAAAATATTAGTATTAAGATCATTGCAGCCATTTCTTGGCCTCCACTTTTAATCAGGCTTATGAAGGTGACACCTTTTTTCATTGTTTGGCTGTTTTGTGCGGATAATATAATATGTATATAAGCAGGAGTTCATAATATTTGCAATGAGGCATACATTATGAACTCTTGATATAAGTATTAATGTTGAGGCTAAATCCTGATCCATGCAATAATATCCTTTACACTCTCATGACAGACCTACTGTGTAGGCTCCTTACAGGAGGTTTCCTTCATGATGGTGTGTCATCTAATTAATTAAGTCACAAAGCTGTAACCACACTTTTTATAATTGAGCAACAAAAATAAATTTACAGTAAGCACTGCACTCTGTACAAATCACTTCCCCCATCAATAAATCAACAGAATTGCTGAAGTACAACAAAAAAGTGATATAGTCCATCAAAAAGGTAAGAAAAAATGTATTGATATTTTATTAGCCAATCAGAATTGTTAACACATGAAGCTTTGTAAGTGCTACAACTGGGGGTGTCGTAATAAACCAATCAGACTAAGAAGCTTTTTAAGTGCTGAAAAATGATGCTATCATTAGTTAAAAAATAATGGACACACACTACTGGATATATGTACATACAGATGTGCACTACAAAGCATGAAGGGTGGTCATTCTGTGATAAGTAGACGATCACACATTTGAGTGCAGTTACAGAGTAATATTGTACTTGTAACAGCCAAAAATTGCACTCAGTTTTTCATCATGCAATTTTGAGTGTTATTCATACTATTATCCCCTAATTGCACTCAAATGTGTGTGATAATTACTGACAGCATTTTATAGCCTACACAACAAATACAGTGTAGAATGCCCCAAATGGAAATGCAAACATGAATGAAGTCTAAGGCCAAAAAATTATGCGTTAGCTAGATTAATGGAACCAAGGACGTGCATGACTATCTACTCCATCACAACTGTATGCAATGGATGATACGGATAAAATACCAGTGTTACGTTGATGTGAATGATGTCTGCATAAAATGTACACAAGTACTATGTCCTGTAGCACACTATAATCATACCTATCATGCATGCATTGTGTATATTAATGGACTTCTGCTGTCTAGTTAAGCCCCATGTTTACACCATTTTGCTATTATATATAGGCTTGAATGATGGAATAAGGTTCATTTAGGTGATATTCCCATGCATGCTACAGCACACTTTAAGACATTATCTTTAACGTAACATTCCCAATGCATTGGTTTGTCATTGTGGTTAGTGTAAAATGTGATGAAATGGTCCTGCACAAGTATTTTATAAATAATTGACATTATCCATTGCCACATTGTCAAGTTTCTCCACTAGTGTAGAAAATGTACATGTTGGTTTGTTGTCTAGTAATAAACTCCAGCAGCCTCACAATATTTCATACCTGTTAAAATGACTTCATATCCGTCACATCCATAAACAATTAGACATTTACATTTCATCTAAGCAAAGAGGAGGTTTGCCAAGCGCTTTGCCACTGTCGACATCTCAAATTCATCAACTGATGGGTAAGGTTGTAGTCTAAGAGTGAACACTTCCCAACAAGTTACTCCAAATGACCACTACATGGATATATCTCTGGGTATACACTGCATGTGTCAGTGACAACATAAAGCTATACAGTAGCTATGTATACACATAAAAAAATTATATGGTGGTAACATACATAATTTCAAGGATCAGCTACATGTAGCACTACTGATGTGAGTATAGCACCACCACTGGCTATATGGAAAGCAACATTGCCATGCTGACCATATGGTATGTGACAACAGAATGGAACACAAAGGTAAATGGATCTTCAAATCAAACTGCCTGCAAAATTACTTAATATACAGTTGGGACTGAGGGAAGTAGGGCAAGGACACCACTGATTTGGGGAAAGATAATAGTCTCACATGATACCATATAACTTATTTCTATGGGAAAGCATGCAAAAGTTATCCAATTTATGTACAACTAAACAGCCTAAAGGGTGCTACCATCCAAAATAAACTTATTAAAGGTGTATAAAAGTTACAAGATTAATAAATGTTGCAGACAAGAAACTACTGCAGAGATGTTAGTATCAAATGGTAGCACTGCCTTACCATTAGTAGTTTTGCTACACTTTCTTTCACAGCTTTTCATCCTAATAGCTTTATGATTTCTTTTTCATAGCTTGACTCTTTTAATGGAAATATGTAGGATTAAATAATTATGTGTTTATAGACATGCATTTAATAATGTGCACGCTGGCAGTTTCTCAAAGAAAATATAGATTGATTCTAATAGAAAAGGTATCCAGTGACCATGCACCCATGTAAACATGTACTAGCTGTTTTTTGCTATACAATAATACATGCTATAATAACTGTAAAATTTACACAACCTTTGTGCTAATGCTCTATGACGTTGGTTTCTTTAACTAGCCCAGCATTGTTGTTTCAACTAATAGCTAATGATACCCACAATCAAGTAGATTCTGAGCCACTGTTTGTGTGTGTGTGTGTGTGTGTGTTTATACATCAAATTTGTGTGGCCTAGCTGCAATGTTATGTTAGATTTAGCCAGGGTGAGTTTCTACACAGCATATAGATGCTTTTGACAGCCATAATATTATGATATGCATCAGTGATGCTGTAAAATTTTAACAGCTACACTTGTATCATCAAGTGCTACATGAGGAGCAACTATGACTGGCTCTAGCAGCTGTCATAGCATTGCCTCATATTACTCTGATGCAATACATCCATACAATTTAAATTTTACAGTACAATTAACAGGGAACACTCAATGTATGTACGAATGTAGCAACGTGGGATTAGCAATAATATTATTATGCATGTTGTAAATATATGGACTGCTGTTGGTAGCTAATTTTATGTTTGCTGAAGAACAAACCAGCAAAGCTCTTAACCGTTAATGTTTAGTTTAGGCCAGATTTCTTAGTTGGTCATTGTGAGTGTCACTTGTAGCTGGCTATTTATTCCATAGGAACTGAGCTTGCTAACATGACTGAAAAGCAAAAAAAAACATGTTACAAGTGAATAAATTGCCTTGTAGCTAGAGATTAGGAAAGCGGTAGTATCTAATCACTGGACTGGACTACTGGACTGGAATACTGGAATGGACTATTAGACTGACATTTGTTTGGTTTTACACATTTTTAAGTGTGGGGTTACTGTATATTTGGGTGACTTGTGACAATATTTCAGCACTGAGTGGCCCAAAAAGTAACTGTGATTAGCCAAATGGGTTCAATTAAAATGTATTCTATTACAATGTCATTTAGCTGTTAATAGGAACAGAAAATTGCATGGTCATAACACAATGGCACACAGTACGTACAAGTTTCAACAGTACGTAACAGAATGCAGACATGTCATTCAAGTAATGAAGCATAACCACTAAAGATAGAAACTAAGATGGGTGGGTAGCTGGAAGCCATGTAGCATAGTGGTTACGATCCTTGGCTAACGCACTGGAGGTCTCGGGTTTGATTCTTGGACAGGTCATGGTTTTGGTTTTGGTTTTTTTTTTTTTTCTTCTTCTTTTTTTTGCCTAAGTTTGTTTTTATTCACGTGACTGCCGGATGGATATCCACTGCCTTAAGTAAAACATGGCAAAAGAGATCAGTGAAGAAACAAGAGTAAAACAAGCCAGCATGTTAAAAACACAGAGATCTCAAATAAACATTTAGTTAATACAGAAGCATTTTCAGTACTTAGATTTCTGGAGAAATTTCTATTTTTTCCACCATATTCATTGAGTCCAAATAGAAATCTCTCTGACCGGGCTTGTTTGACTATTGTTTCTTTACTTTTTTCAGCAATCTCTAGTCTCATGTTTTAATAATTAAAAAAATAAACTATTTTTACACTAGTATATGTAATAGTTATACCATGGGCAAGAGTGCTTTGCCTGATATATACGCACATGCCCAAGGACGAGTGCATATATACAGGCAAAGTACGAGTGCCCATGGTATAACTAATATGTTCTACTTTAGCATGTAGACTCACCTAATTGGCAAAATCTGCAGTTGTTATACCCTTCTCTTATATAGGGAACCAAGTAAGCTGTGATTGTGGGATTGAATTTTGCCAAACAAACTGTGATTGTGGGACTCAATTTTAATACATCAAACAGTAGTTTGATTTTATTATTGCTAATATAGCAATTTTAAGAGACTAGTGTTAATTATGTTACTTTAATTGTTACATTTACAAAAGTAAAAAGCAAACTACCGTTAATCTATTAAAATTGAATCCCACAATCACAGGTTGTTTGGCAGAATTCAATCCCACAATCACAGCCTGCTAGATTCCCTATATAAGAGAAGAGGATAACAGTAAAACATCAAAGAAATCTGATGATTTCTGGATATAGTGTGCACACCTATTAGGTATGCAATTCTCAAGTTAACGAGATATACGCACTGGTGGCACTGCGTATATCTCGTTAAGGCAGTGTGTAATGAGATATGTACCACTCTGCGTGGGCAGTTCAAAGGCACCGCCAGTGCCATAATCTGTATATTGCACTGCTGCAGACCGCAGCGAGTGCATTATAACGTATAATGCACTGGTTGCGGTTTTGTAGACCACAACGAGTGCATTATAAGTTATAATGTACCGACCGCAGTGCAATATACAGATATTTCACTGGCTGCGGTTTTGTGCAGCATAGCACAAGTGCCGGTGGCGAAGACCACTACGACACCTCACCTAATAGGTGGAAAGATGCTTCACAGATCACTCGAATTCTTTTATAGCCCGACATGTAAAGGTCGATTGTGGGCCATAACGTCACCAATACATAATATAATGTTTACAAGCAGCCAATGGCAATCGAAAAAGCCAGCACGGGTGGCCACAACTCTAGTCTACATATATATAAACATACTTATACACCTTACTAGTCTGGTGCCATCTTAGCCCAGATTAAACTGTAGTCCACTTCGACAATGACTCAATAAAACAAACATATTCTAAATAATACTAACCTTTACATTCGATTGTGGTAACCAGTTTTGTCATGCCACTAGATTCGAGTTTAGCCAGTGTGAATAGTAAGAATTAGACTAGTATCATTTAGTAGTTAGGTTTTGTTTACTTAAACCATCTATTTAGCTGCTTTTTTTCGCTCGAGAGAATCACTATAGCGATTAGTCTGGCGTTTAGTCTATATGGCGATTGAGTGATCACGCTGGCATGCTGAGCACTACATGATGAGAGTCGAACAGCGAATACAGTTTAGTGATATAACCCATAGCATACTAGCTTTCAATATCTCAGGTGGCTGCAGTACAGCAGGGGGAACGTCATCACAACGTCCGGCTTGGTTACCCACAATCGATGTTAGAAACCTGGCCTTTATAAATGTTACAGCTGGGTCATTCCATGTCAAATGAACAAGGAATTTAGGGTCACCTCTCGGATTTTGACAAAACTTGGTGTGTCAGTAGTACCTGTGGTGCTTATCACTCATGCAAATTTTTAGCTCCATACACCCCATAGTTTCTGATTTATGACCACAAATATTTTGATTATTTCATGAAAATTTGGTCCATCTCTACTTACAAAATCAACTGCAACTTTGTACTGTGTAAATATTTTTGAACACAATTTTCACTGATGGAAGACTGTTGATTGACCTTTCCAGTGATCCCTAAATTATGGGATATCTACTTAATTATGGTTCAAAAGTACTTCATTGAAAACTTTAATCCTTTATGTTTTGAAAAATGCTGCTTGAAATATTTCAAATTCTTTTTTGAATAATGATTGGGTCATAGTCTATGTTTGATAAAATTTTTGTGGTGGGACCACAATGGGCTCAAGAGATATAATAAATTATGTTGTGGTATGCAGTGGAATTTGCAGTCTATTATTGCTGTATTGGAGTGTACACCTCCAATAACCACTCGCAACAAGGCTATGCCAAGTTTGTCTTACAGAGTGAAGGTGTCTAGGTACATTGTAACCTGTATTAATGACCACCTGTATTGAAAAACCATCTAAAAGCTGCAGCTAATTTATACTTTAATCGTATCTTAATGTATAGCACCAAATCTTTTCTAGCAAATTCAAAAATGTTCCTTATTAGACAGGTTGACTATAAATGAGATCATGCATCCATAAATGCATTAATGTTGTATCATCTCTTCATTTATACCTTATTTATTAAGTAAAATCTCATCGTAGTGCACTTACATACATATCCCCACTCTACACTATTCAAGTTATGTACACAGCTGCATAGGTACAACAGACCTCCTCAAAAAGGAATCTGGGTACCTTGATAGCCTCATGATCTCACTTTACAATAGCCTCATGATCTCACTTTACAATTGTACGTACATTTTGGACCCAAGACAAGTCTGTGGTTTCTCAAAAATGAACACTTCATCAATGGTCCAGGGAATAGAAGAGTTATACTGTATACAGTAGGTGCATTACTTGTACCAAGAGTTTTTACATTATTAAAACTTGCTTACACCTCAATGCGTGATTTATAGTACTAAAATTAATGGTTTTTCAAAGTATTTTGTGTTCATGTTTTGAAGATCAGTATAGGTAAATCTAAAATATGTGGTCAACATGTTTACTCCCTACGTGAGTATGTGTATGAATTTATGACTTCATCTTCAAAGTGGTCGTGAATGTAAAGTAATGTGGTAATTAATTTCACGCATTAAGGTACAATTAATGCATGTATATGGTAAAACCCCTCCATTGCTAGAACCATAATAAAGTGCTCATATTACAGAAGCCACAAAAGTATATTGGTCTAAATGCATGTGCACCGCTAGAGTGGGAGTACAGTGTATCAACAGGTGTCCTGGTTATCAAGGTATCCAGGTATCCCTTCTGAGGAGTTCTGTTGTATGTACCTATGCAGCCACATACGGAACTTAAATATGGCTAAGTCCGCTACAGTGGGATTCAACTTAATAAAGAAGGTACTTGTGAAGAGATGGTACAACATTTACATGATGTTTATGGACACATGGTGGTCAGATCTATAATTTATAGTCAACCTGTCTAATAAGGACCATTTTTGGATTTGCTAGAAAGGGTTGATACTTTGGTGCGATACATTAAAGTATAACTTAACTGCAGCACATAGATGGCCTTTCGATACAGGTGGCCACTAATACAGGTTGCAATGTACCTAGACACCTTCACTCTGTAAGACAAACTATGATTATTGGAGGTGTACACTCCAATACAGCAATAATAGACTGCAAATTCCACCGCATACCACAACATAATTCATTATATCTCTTGAGCCCATTGTGGTCCCACCACAAAAATTTTATCAAACATAGACTATGACCCAATCATTATTCACAAAAGAATTTGAAAATTTTGAAGCACCACTTTTCAAAATATAAAGGATTAAAGTTTTCAATGAAGTACTTTTGGAACATAATTAAGTAGATATCCCATAATTTAGGGATCACTAAAAAGGCGATCAACAGTCTTCCATCAGTGAAAATTGTGTTTAAAAATATTTACACAGTACAAAGTTGCAGTTGATTTTGTAAGTAGAGATGGACCAAATTTTCATGAAATATTCAAAATATTTGTGGTCATAAATCAGAAATTATGGGGTGTATGGAGCTAAAAATTTGAATGAGTGATAAGCACCACAGGTACTACAAACACACCAAGTTTTGTCAAAATCTGAGAGGTGACCCTAAATTCCTTGTTGATTTGACATGGAATGACCCAGCTGTCTTGTGAGACTCTCCCACCTATTGGGTGAGTGGTACATAACAGTTATACAACGTGCACTCGTGCTCTACCTATATAAACGCACTTGCCTTTGGACCTAACGGCCCTCAGGCTCGTGCGTTTATATCAGGCAGAGCACTCGTGGCCGTTGTATAACTATATAATACACACTGCCTTAATGAGATATACGCACTGGTAGCAGTGCATATATCTCGTTAACATTTTGAGTCAGTGTGATATGTGATATATATATGCACTGGCTTTCCTTTGATCTGAGGTGTGAAAGTGGTACATATATTATTATACTGTATTATAGTTTTCTCTACAATATATCTACATAGTTATATAGCAAAATCTGTCTCTATTTTGAGCTCTTAGTTAAATCAGGAGCATGTAACTCTGTAAACAGTGAAATTCAAACATGGCTGCCGTGTACTATAATAAGTAGCTTTTAAAATTTCCTAATTAGGATATTTTGCGGAGGCGCATGCTTGGGTACGTCACAATTTCCGCTGTGACGAAGCGAAGGTATGGAAACGAAGCTCAATGGCACGACTGAGGAATAGTAGCATAGGGTTAGCAGGACAGTCTTTCTACATTCACTAATCATGTAAAAAATCATGCGAAATTACTCCACTTGACTATTCCAAGCTCTACCTTCTACTCGACGATCTTCTTATCGAAGCACCTTTACATAAGACGATGGAGTAGCTATCAGCCCATCCCCGTTGCGCATAAGGATGATGTAACCAATTACATACATAATACCACTGGATGCCATGGTTGAATTTTGCCTGTAGTATTGGTAGTGTACGGAGTTACATGCTCCTTTGTCCATTGGGTTCGATGAGCTCCTGGTTAAATGTAAAAACCTTTTAAAATTCAGAGTTTGTCAGCATTTTCAAGAGAGCCGCATTATGTATCTATTACTGGGCACATAGTTGCTATACAGGATACATAAAATAGTTCAGCAAGAGGGTAGCTGGAAACCCTGGCCCATCAACAATATGTGACTGAATTTTGGAAAAACGATCCAAATCGCACATTAGATCTAGAAGTTTCGAGATAAACGGTTTTAAAGAATTCAAGCCAGCACAACTCTCCAAGGATAGCAAGCACGCGTATGAAATTTACACAAAAGATGCATCAATCTGTTACCTTTCAAGCCACTTCCAGTACTTGTAGCTGCTTGTACAGTTTCCCGCAAATTAAGATAGAAAATCTGAGCAGTTGGACGAGCGAAGTAGTATCACGAGTGCTCACAAAGGGGTGGAGGCTGGGGGGTGGCGGGGAGGGCAAGAGATAGACCTCAAAATGGAGGCAGACCACGATTGGAGTCCAGACACGACCTCAAAATGGAGGCAGACCACGACTGGAGTCCAGACACGAGATTACAGGGCTGTGCTGGCTCCTTAGTGGCTGATATGTAGCAAAATCTACAGAGAACACGTCTGGCCAACATTATAAGGCTGTCCACCAGTAAACCACTGATTCTTGCCAAGCCAGGTCCTTCACAAGGCCTGAAACCGCCATTTGGGCACCCCACACTACCCAGAAAAGACGTCTATTAAAACCAGCCTCGTGTAGTTTGAGTAGTGCTGAGGGTCAAAATTTGTAGTACGATAGTGTAGCTATCCACTGGTGGTGTTAGTTTGATTTTGCCTGATGTGCGATTTGGTTCGGTTCTGTAAAATCTGGTCACATATTATTGTACACTATTATAACATCACAATGGAGGTATCAAGATTATTATTATTATAATAATTGCAGGACTCTGAAAGAGTATACGTGCAATATAGTATGTAGTTAAGTTAAGTAGTTAATTAAGTATAAAAAGAATTATAAATTATAATTTATTTTAAAAATCAGTAGCAGATCTACGGAATGCCTCAAAGGAATCCAAATTAACAACTGAGTTAGGTGAACTATTCCACAATCTGACAGTAGCTGGGAAAAAACTGAATTTGTGTATATCAATTCTTGAAAAAGGTGTTTGATATCTTCTATTGTGCCCTCTAGTAACAGTGTCGATGAGAGATATCTCATAGGGTAGTTCTAGTGCGACAGAACCTTGCAATATCTTATAAAACATCATCAGTCTACTTACTTGTCTTCTAACCTCCAAGCTACACCATTTAAGCTCATTCAGAATACTGGAAACACTACTTGAAAAATCATAATCAGACACCACAAATCTGGCAGCACGTCGCTGAACACTTTCAAGCTTCTCAATGTTAGTCTTAGTATATGGTGCCCAGCCCAAACTATTGATGCGTATTCTAGTATTGGTCTCACATACAAGAAATAGGCTTGGCTTCGTATTTGAGAATTACAATGATATAGATTGCGCTTAAGAAGCACCAAGATACCCTAATAGAGCAGTCACCTCTAATACAACAGTGGAATAATATGATGATTTTCATCAACTTCAGCAAGACATTAATGTTCTTTCTGAGTGGGCTAAGAAATAACAGTTATGGTTTACAATTAGTAAATTCAGTGAATATACAATTGATGGCACTACTATCATGACGTAATGCAATTCAAATAGAAATGAAAACGTCAGTATACAGGGGGCCCTAATAGACATCTTTATAAAAAACACACATATATTTACAGGATTCCATTACATCCAAGCTTAAGTCATGAAGTAGCCACAATGTCTTATGGAAGACTGGGTTACTTTGGACACAGAGAAGGTTGGACATGCTCTAAGCACCACATAAACTTAATTGCATAATTTATTTGGTACTTCACATGACCACTCAATAGTTGCAATGCAAAATATTAATAAGCAAACAGTGGGGTTGACCAGGATAGACTTAATATTCAGATCACCACTCTTCACATAAGTTTTAAGGAGATAAACTTTGTTTTGCAAAACGTTTAGGGCTTTGGGTGAAAATACCAAACCATTTGTATAACTTCATCAAACTGATTGTGTACGCATTCATAAATAGAGTGACGATGTCTCACTGCTACTTACGTTGTAAGTGCTTCTCTTTCTCTTCAACACAAACCAAACAGAATTCTTCTAGCCTATACCATTTTATAACTATGCGTAGTTCTTTATGAAGCGCTTAAATCGAAACTAGTCCTCCATTTTTCACAGTAGCGCACTGGAAACCACTTTGAACAAACTTCAGCTTATAACTCACAACTCTATGTTTAGTATTAGTACACAGTGTACATAGAACTTAAGTTAGTACTAAAAGTGTGCTACACCATTCAAAACCTCATGTTCTCGGTGCCGTAACTCATGAAGCCATAACGCTACGGACAAAATCTAAACATAGACCTCTAGAGAATTTATCAGCGAATCTCCCTACAAAATTTGAAGCCTTCACGGCTATCACTCAAAAACTAGTTGTATTTTTAGTAAACATGTGCAAAGATTGCGTGCGCCCAACATTATTGATACAATAACCACACAAATTCCTATTGACCGCAATCACCAACTTTTCAAAATAACATGTCATAAACGCTGTTCTAAACACAAAAAGCTCTGTTTTCTCTTCTTCACACACAGGAACAGCTTCTCGCTCCGCCTGGAGTCTCCAAGTCGCTCTTGGATAGGTTGCGCTAGGTACGCCATCATCAGCAGCTTGTAACACCTTGTGATTCCAGCTGGTAACATTGTTCCCTACATAAGCAGCTTACAATTACAATACTAACTACCAGCATACCCTATCACTCGAGAAAACAAGGCACAAACGCATGTCGCCTACAAGCGAAAAGTGCGTTCACACTTGTTGCCTTAAATAACACTTACTTTTAGATTAATTCATGTTAGTGTAACTGTTGATCCATCAGACAATCATTTGCTAACACTTCAGTGACAATTCTGAAGCGAAAAAACATGCTATTCTTCCTCGTGTTCTCTGGCGCAAAACATGTCCGCTTAACACGGATACTACAAGAATGCGTAGTAATGCCAATTATGATGCAATAGCCGCATGTGGTTTCTGGGCTGGCACTTAAACGGCTTCAAATATCAGCGAGCACCCTTAAACAGGCTGTATGACCAGGTGTCCTACAGACCTTCAGCACTTATGCTGTAAAGCAGGGCCGCCCACAGGGGGGGGGGGGGGGGGGGGGGGACTGGGGAATTTTGCCCCGGGCCCCAGCCTGAAAGGGACCCCAGGAGGCTCCATGAAGCAGAGTCAATTATTACTGCTTGACATAGGCCATTTGTCAGGTAAATGTCATGCATGGCCGACCACAATGAAACCTGCCGATTAAAATACAAGGAAGTAGTCCAAGGTTGTATAGTTTTTTTAGTGCATAAGTACAGTAAACAGCAAACACAATATTATTGTACCATTATATAAGGTGAATTAAATTTATTGATGTATTCCCTGAATGCCAAATTGCATTAAGCAGCAGTGTATCAAATGTCAGGTAAAGCTTTAGTTTGCCTGACATTTTCGCCTGGGGTTTTTAAAAAATTATAATTGTCTCTGCCATGAAGGGCCCTTTGAATACCTGTTTAAAAGATCGATATACTCTAATAGAGCAATCAGATCTAAATACTCTAATAGAGCAGTCACAGTATTCCTCAGAGGAGCAGTGTATCAAGCTTATAGATAAGGAGATATGGTTGGTGAGGGGTAGTTATTGTCATTGTTAGCAGGTCATGACCCTTTTTTTTTTTTTTAGTCTTCAACTTACAGCTTGGGTGAAGTTGTGATTCAGAATGGAAACCTCTTTGCCTCTGGGGCCCCACTTTAACTTTTTGCCCTAGGCCCCTTAATTTCTCTGGGAGGCCCGGCTGTAAAGCCTTGATAAATAAAATAAAACTAAAATACGTAATGTAGGTTATTATTTTATAGATTGTAATCACGTGATTATGCCATGCTTGTACACGTGATCATCAAGAGTTGCAGTGTGACATTTGTATCATCTTCCTCCCAATCAATCCGGGTAAGTAGAATTCTAGGAAAACGGGAACGGAACGGAAACGGAAAGCGGGAACGGAAACGGAAAGCGGGAACGGAAACGACCAACGGAAAATGCCTGATGAAGGTTATCATGTCAATATACGGGTTAGATTTTACAGCATGATGCTTCTTTGTAACATTGTTGGACCCTTTCGCACTGTTCCGCTAAAGCGATCGAAACTCTCTAATAGAGCAGTCACCGTGCATTAAAATACTCTACTAGAATGGTCAAGAATGTTTTAGCTAGCTACTATGTGGACCTTTAAACCTGTGAATGATGGAGCAACTATGGCTGGCAAAGATTAGGTATGTAGACTAGTGAAAGAGTCATCAACGCTGACTGTTAACTGTTCCTTTAAAACTATAAACATTTTAAAAGATTCAACACTGAAACATGCTTGAAGAAGTTTGTGTAATTATATAGACTGAAGACAGCAGGGGCGGATCCAGAGTCTGGAAAGAGGGGGGCACCTTTCTGAAAAAAGTTGATGAGCAAAAAAAAAAGAAGAAGAAGAAAAGGTCACAACAATAATAGCTAGTTATCCTTTACCAAATATATTATATCAACTATGTTATGTAAAATAAAATCCTATTTATAGCTTCATAAGTAAGCTGCACTGCCTCATGAACATTGTGACTGCTTTATTAGAGTAATTGACTGCTCTATTAGAGTATCTCGATCTTGTATGCAATTTCTTGAAGGGGGGGAGCATTTGCCCCAAATGCCCCATCCTGGATCCGCCATTGGACAGTGTCTATATATAGGCTATGCACTTACATGCAGCTAAAAATCTGAAATAACCATACTCCTTGAAACCATACAAAAGATTCAACAATTAAGAGTGAAGAGATTTACAAGTATTCTAATCAATTGACAGTGTTTACATAAAGATGTTAGAAGAAAGTTAGGTATGTGGTAGATACAGTAATCAGTATGTGTCAGGCTGAGGTGACTCCAATGAAGAGGCTGAGTGTTGCCAGCTATAGTACAATTATTCACAAACTTTCAATACTAAAAGGCTCCTGGTGAGATACATGGTTTGTAAAACATTCTGTGACTGCTCTATTAGAGAGTTTTGATCGTTTTAGCGGAACAGTACGGAGGGTCCACCAATGTTACAAAGAAGCATCATGCTGTAAAATCTAACCCGTATATTGACATGATAACCTTCATCAGGCATTTTCCGTTGGTCGTTTCCGTTCCCGCTTTCCGTTTCCGTTCCGTTCCCGTTTTCCTAGAATTCTACTTACCCAAGTAATCCTATGTGTATTGAGCAAACCAGTGTTGGTATCGTATCTCACATTTTTTGGTGCTATGACCAATCCGCTATACGTTCAACAGTTCATTCACGGAGGAACTCAAGAAACTTCACACCTCTCGTTGTGCACATCGATCACATCTCACTATCACAGAAGTATTAGAAAAGGACAGCAGTGAGCCATTAACAGAGCTTCAAGTGATCACTGACCACTACGTTAGAAGGTTCATAATGCAGGAAAGACGTTTTGACTAACCTTGATGGAAAAATAGCAGTGTTGATTGAAGAAGACAAATTAGAGATGGAAATCTATGAGTGCTAAGAAATTCAAATCAATATTTCTAAAAATTCCTCAACTTCAATTTCTCCTTCGTTCTCAAACAATCTGTCCTTCAAAACCAGTATCTCCTGCAAGGCTGATTGAATCACATTAGACACAATCAAAACGGAAATAAGACTGTCAGACGATAAGCTAGCAAGAATATACCACACCGTGAGCAATTGGCTGACAAAACGGAGAGCCAAGAAAAGAGAAGTACTGACTGTAGTTGGCCTCCTTCAGTATGCGACTAAAGTAGTTCAATGTGGAAAGACATTATGAACAGAATGTAGTCTACTGCTGCAAAGATAGAAAAGATGAATTACAAAAAGCACCTCAGTGCAGAGTTCCGCTCAGATTTAAGCTGGTGGCACACTTTCTTGGATACCTGGTATGGCCTCTGTCTGTTACGGAGTGCTGCTCTACCTAAGGCCTCAGCTTACTACATTCAGACAGATGCTTCTAGTTCATGGGGATGTGGAGCCTACTTTCATGGGCAGTGGTCCCAACTACAGTGGGATACTCAGTGGAAGCCTCACCACATCATGGTAAAGGAATTACTCCGCATTGTTTTAAGTACTGCAGTGTGGGATCCCCAATTGGGAAGACAGAGAATGATGTTTCAATGTGATAATTCCAGTGTGGTCACATCCCTGCAAAAGGGCTTATTCAAAGATCCTGCTAGCATGCACTTACTCCATTGCCTGTGATTCTTCAAAGTGCACTGTGACATTGACTTGGTCTGCAAACACGTGTCCTGGTCTACTAATAACATTGCTGACCACCTATCAAGGAACTGCATGCAAGCCTTCTATTCAATGAACCCTGAGGCATCCCTCTGCCCAATACCACTGCCATGTGAGCTACTAAGAATCACAGCAGCACCTGGCCTTGATTGGACGTCTCCAGTTTTCCGTTCCCTCTTTTTGAAAGTGATCAAATAATAGACTAGACCCTTTGCTCATTTACAATGCACATATTAATTAACACTGCACAATGTATTTACTTATCGCTACACACAACAAGCTTTACAATAATCTACTTTGTCCAATATATAGAGTGTTGTACCTTCTCTTGGAGGGAAAGACTTGTCATTTCATAACTTGTTGTTCTGTGGCCTGTGACCTAGTAATTTTAACTGATGTCTACTGTAGAAATTTCATGGTGTCAAATTCACAACCTCCAAGCAAAGGTATCCAGCATAGTAAGCAAACAAAATGTAATACTTCTTCCATCTGGAGTCTTGTACACCTACCGAACATACCACCATCAAACAGACGGTGGCATGTAATTAAGATTGAAGATGACATGTTCAGATGAGTGGCTGTGCAGGAACTGAGATAAGTGTACAACATTAAGTTACAATTATAATGAGTATCAAAGTGCATCTATTATTTTCACACGTTATCCTATATTTATTGCAACTATTACATGAAGTAAGCTCACTAAATGTGACCTGATTTGCGAAAAGGTACCTTTCCACACATTTTACATACCAGCAAACAAAATGTCATAACTGTTGACTCCTTGCACTGATTGACTTTCTGTTTGTATCAAAATGTAACCAACTAATGTAGGCATATTCATGGAAAATTGCAGACACATGCTTGCAATGATACAAAAGTTACAACGTTTGGAAGTTGAAAAAATGGGTCAAATTTTATGTGTGAAAAAGGTACCTTTTCGCAAATCCGGTCACAAATTGTACTGGAACTCTGTAAATACACATATTTTTTGATTCTTCTGAAGACCTCTATACTTGTACTATATGGCAGAGGGCCTGTGAAATGTGTGTACCTGAGCCGGTGTCTGCTTCTGTGTGGTAGCATCCAGGGTAGCATCTGATCCCTCCCTACGCTCAGTGGTTTGTAATTTTAAGAGATGGATCAAACATTATACTCTTCACTTTCAGCTATGTTCAGTCCGTTACACAGTGCTACAAATGAAAAACAGCAGGAGAAGTGCCTTTGCAATCAATCCAGCCACCACAAAAATATGGGTGATTCATGTGCTCCAATACTGATTTGAAAATGAAATGGCCATTACGCTTCTCAGCCTGTTACACAGTGTTACAAAACAGAGACGCCTCAGCAATCAATCCAGTCACCACAGAAATATGGATAATTCCCATTTACAAATGGGAAGCCACGCATCATGCCACTGCGAATTGACACCTTGTACTGTCAGCAAAAAGAAATGAAACACAAAGGAGGACAAAAGTAAGTCCATGATGTGTACATTTTATGTTCTGCGGTATGCCAAGAGGTGCATCTAGAGATGAAGCGATGTTGAACAGTGAAAAAGTCAAGCGTGTAGCCTTAGCTTTTATTAAGTTACGCTTGTCTGAATGCATCAGGCAGGCAGGCCATGGCCATTAGTCAGCCAGTACAAAATTCCATTGAATAAATTAATTTTAAAAACAATTTGTTACTTATTTGTTTCTACCTATTGAAAGCATTTAGGGTCACACTGAAGGCACTTTTGAGCTTGGTTATACCTATGTAAATCCTGATAAACACCAGTATGGTATTGTAAAGCTAGTTTTTTGATGATAGTTTGGCCAGAAAAACCCAAACCTCCATGACCCCTAATATATAGTACTACTGTACTGTATGATGATCTTCCACTAAAAGTTACCTTTTTGTATTTATAATCTAACAATGAAGTGTCTACTTAGATTGTGAGTTTTGGTGCGCTTAAACACCCCTAAATTGCACATTACACCCTGCCAGTGTGCTGAAACACTCCTAATGGTGTTAGTGCATATAGAATACTGCACCTAGGGTGTACCAGAGTGCCCAAATTTTTACAGTGCATGTTGGATGCATTAATATCTGTTCCACATTTTGACAAGATTTTACTGTTGTAATGTCTGAAGACAAAGTGGTTCTACAACTACCAGTTCTTACAATTACAAACAACTTCGAATACAATGATTCAACAGAACCTAAAATTAAATTAAAAAATGGAACTTTGATTATCAGAATGATGTGGCATTAAACCCAAATACATTCTTCAGAATGAAAAGTGTTATCATCAACAGCTTCTTTTGTTAATGTACTGTATCATCTTGTAAATTTGCTGACAGAGAGTAGATGTACTCATAACGCCAAGTAGGCTGAATATGAAGCCTTTCTGAATACTTGTATCAATTACACTATTCTTTTTTTCATTGTGAACCATAGATATCAGCTCTCCCATTATTTTCAGTTGCCATAGACACCATGACACTACTTGGCTACCTATTCATAATTTACATGCAATACAATGAGATCATGAACTGCAATGGGAAAGAATTTGGCTATGAATTGTAATGCAGGGTATGTTGCTACTTATCTATATGTGACCCGGTCTGCGAAAAGGGGTCTTATAGCCTTTCCAAATTGTCAAGTTTGACTAATCATAACTCCTCATGTTTTCAAGTTCAACCTTTCACCTTCCAATAGCTAATGTCCGAATGGAGTGCATGGACAAAGACATAATGGCTGAATATTTCAACCTTCTTAAAACTACACTAAATGAGAATGGCCCCACATTCACACGTCAAGTTACAGGTTGCCTAGCAGACCGGGTCACATATGCCTAGGAATTAAGCTACCTGCTATTGTAGCTACACACTGAGGGGTTCTGTAAGCATCAGCAAATTATCAAAAGAAACTTGAAAGTGGCTCGGATTAGGAAGGAGGGTAGGAGGAAGCAAAATAATTAAACAGCCAAATAACAGCAAATATTTATCTCAGTAGTCTGATGATTCTATCTAATAGCACATGAAATATTAATTATCCAGTCAATAATACAGTGTATAAACATACAGCACAGATACATGATATAATTTTCCTACACATAAGTGACTCACAACACGCCACAGTCTGCGATTACACCATGAATGATAGATGCCTTAGTTAATATGTGACTCGATTTTATTTTGGAAAACCATACATTTTGGCACATTAGTCAAATTTCATTTTTATAGCCAGGGAAAGCTCCAGGGAGGTTTCTGAGGTTTTCGGAAACCGGTCACGTTAAGATACTCAGCAGTCAATCACCCTAATAAAGCAGTCACAGTATTTAGAGCAGCAGTGCAGCAAGTTATGTGTAGCTATAAATAGGGATTTTTATGTACTTTATCAGTGATACTAATACATAGTTAGTGGAGGGCAGTTACCTTTTTTTTGGGTCTTTGCCTATGCTCTTGATTAGAAACCAGTCACCAAAAATCCTGGAGCCGCCTATGATAGCTGAGATGAAGCACCAAGTGGTTATCTACCTTGTGTTAAAATTTTGTGATAATATACTGAAGCATTCCAAAGATATAGCTAATGTACTGCCCAATACATAACAGACTAACTTTTCATAATCAGTACTGTATAGTGATGATCAGGTGTGACAAATTAATGACAAATCACTTTTTTGACAAAGATTCCCATTTTACAACCTAAAATGGATAAAAAGAAATCCTTGAAAGTTTAATCATGTGTTCTTTGTGCTTTCCTCAATTAAATCACCTGTATTATTGTCTAAAGACAAGAGGATGTTTGGTTTAGGAATGAACAAATCACTCAATTTGTAAGTTAATTGGTGTCCCATACATTGTGAAACTGCTGCATACGTGGTCTGATATAATAGAGTATACCTCCTAGAAAAAATAAGCTATGGGTATGAAATTTCACAGCAAGAATTGTTTTATCAAAATTTACAGAAAATTCATTTTAAAATCTCTGAAATTTTCAAATGAGTATATCCCCACAAATTTGCCATGTGCCCAAATGTATGGTTTATCAAAATATGATCACATATTTGTTCGTGAATTATTCATACTGTGGATTTAGTTAATGTGTAAAAGTAATTGTGATGTTCACATTTGCATTCTTTTATTTTAGTGTGTGATTAGATGCCATCCTGCACAATGGTAAGTCAATTGTTATAATACTCAGAATGCACCAAAGAACAACTTTATAAGAAGTACAATTGTGACCGGGCCTGTGAGAATAGGGAATGTGGGCACAAACTACACCCCATCACATAACAGGTCATATCTCAGTAATGGAACCGAATATATTAATTTGAATTCAGCGACTTGTATTATATAGCTAATTAAATGTTCAATAAGGGCTAAAAATTGCATGGCTATAGGATACGTAGTAACAAAAATACTAGTCGTAGTTAATAACGAGGCTCTAGCAATGATGCAGCTTGTTGTCATCCAGAACTAGAACAGTGCTTGTGCTCCATGGCAGACTTACCTGCAGGTACGTATAGCTATAAAGACTGTCACAGCATTTATGATCGTTCATAGATATCGCCTCTTCCATCCTTTTCCGCCAGTTTCTAGCGACGCCACAATAATATTGTATACCTTTGCTACAGTAGCTAGCTACAGTGCTACACGCATTTGGCGGCTACAAAATCGCATGTTGATTGCTGGCAAAAGGAGTAGAGGATAACACCCCCTGGGTCGAGAGACAACTGGGTGCATTCCACAAGCACTCATCATCTCTAGTACAACTACCTCACAGTGAGTTGGTTAAGTCTACTTTATAGATGACTGCAAGAGCAAGCTACCCTGACATAGGGAACTTTGCAGAAAGACATATAGGAAGAGCTGCATTTGTAGCAATTGTGAGGTAAGAAGATGTGGCTAATTCATGATTCATTATTAATTTGTTATCTATCATTGCATGGCAGTGGGATCTGCCATCAACATCACCTAGCTACGTAAAGTTTTCAAAGGAAGTTACAAAGTAGTTACTGATCACTGTGAAAAAAGTGGGATATAATATGGTATTTCCAGTGGCTTATTGAATACAAATAAGCTTTAATATAAACCCTGCATTATACTCATGTTATAGTTTAGTATAATACATACTATACTATTACATATATGGTTTCAGTTTGTTTACCACATTACCTGAAATAGCTTATATGTGACCAGATTTCACAGAACCGATCCAAATCGCACATCAGGCAAAATCAAACTAACACCACCAGTGGATAGCTACACTATCGTACTACAAGTTTTGACCCTCAGCACTACTCAAACTACACGACGCTGGTTTTTACACACGTCTTTTCTGGGTGGTGTGGAGTGCTCAAATGGCGGTTTCAGGCCTTGTGAACGACCTGGCTTGGCAAGAGTCAGTGGTTTACTGGTGGACAGCCTTATAATGTTGGCCAGACGTGTTCTCTGCTGATTTTGCTACATATCAGCCACTAAGGAGCCAGCACAGCCCTGTAATCTGGTGTCTGGACTCCAATCGTGGTCTGCCTCCATTTTGAGGTCTATCTTTTGCCCTCCCCACCACCCCCCAACCTCCACCCCTTTGTGAGCACTCGTGATACTACTTCGCTCGTCCAACTGCTCAGATTTTCTATCTTATTTGGCGGGAAACTGTACAAGCAGCTACAAGTACTGGAAGTGGCTTGAAAGGTAACAGATTGATGCATCTTTTGTGTAAATTTTATACGCGTGCTTGCTATCCTTGGAGAGTTATGCTGGCTTCAATTCTTTAAAACCGTTTATCTCGGAACTTCTAATGTGCGATTTGGATCGTTTTTCCAAAATCCAGTCACATATCGAATATAATACCCATACTATACCATCACATATATGGTTTCAGTATGTTTAACACATTAACTAAAGCCTTGCATGAGATTGTTAGTATAATACAGGTTATATCAAGCTTTTTTGTATTCAATAAGCCACTGGAAATACCATCTTATATCCCTCTTTTTTCACAGTGGATGCTTTCAAAACTTGGACTGCTGACGATGTGTTGTGGTAGTACTGTAGATGAAATCACATAGTAAGTTCTGCTATGGTTCTTGGAAATGAGTATTTTGTGGTCTATTGAAGTTAGGCAGTGGAGAAACCTGTGATCATGGCTGGATCTTGTGAAAGCTATGAATGACACTGTACAAGGAATAGTATACATTAATTCAAGGTTTGTCACAGAAAAAAATTGCCATAGCAATATTTTTATTGTAACAACATTTTTACAGATGCTACCTATAAGAACTATATATAACTAGTGATGAAACAGATTAGGAGAAGAAAGCTGCACTCAACGGACAGAAGTAAAAGAGCAAATCTACATTAATTTTAGTGATGTAACATCCCTCAGAAAAAAAAAATCCTGAAGGTATCAAGAACTTCAATTTGTGAACTGAAAATTATAGTTGCTGTACAAATGATGTGCTTTTTTACTTATTAATGAAATACGTATTGTGGGTAGTACTAAATACAACACAGGAGCGAGACATTGCTAGCTATATTACTAGCGCAGTATAAAGCAGATGCACAATATAGAAAATGTTGATTTCAGCTACAGGATTTTTTACATCCTGTATGCATTTCATAGTGTTAAAATGTACATTTCCTCACTGCCTCATTTCCAGCACCATTCTAGATGCAGTAAATCTTTCTCTATCCTCTGTATGAAACTTTACTGAAATCTACTAATGTTCTAAGTATGAAATGTGGCTGAAATGACACATTTCATGGCAATTTTATGCTCATTACCTACAAGCGGACATGGAACTTTTCACCCAGTGTACATTGCTTCTATACATTGAAATAATCAACACATGAAGTTAACCATTTACTATCAACTTATTGGTGTTTGGCTCAGTACTCCTCTACTCAATCAATATAGCTATTATTCCTTTGTGTCACACTTAAGTGACATGAGCTATCTAGGTCACATGTGACTTCTTGGCTGTGCTGTATAATGTTGTGGTTTATTAGGACAGAGACTAAGTAGGCTGACAATGCACATGCAAGTACATAGTTAAATACACCAGGCATTTTTCCAAGGTGGTTCACATATTTGGTGGTGATTCCCATATCATAAGTGCAGGGGTCTTAGGGCATACCCCCACACATTTTAAACAATAAAATACTTCAAAATTACATTGATTTATGATTTCTTATTGTATGTTTAGTCCTTTATCAATATTATTACAGCTATTTTAACTTGAATTTTCAGAGGGGAGTTTCCAGAACCCCATGCATGCCTGCCCATATACACCCCTGCACATCAGTGAAAGAGCTACTGTAGGACTTTGCAAATATACTCATGCAGATAGTTTTTATTGTGAACTTCCTAGCTATATATAGTTAGCAGGCCAGTACTAAATATTTAACTGAACATTAAGAGCATTACATGCACACAAGCATTTCTCAGGTATACTAAGCAGTAACTACTATTTGTTACCTAGCAGCTATATAAAACACAGACCTCTTCAGCTACATCAGTACAATTCATTAAGGAGCCACAAATTAATAATTTGGGTTGTCTACACTTTACTAATAATACTAGCTAATCTGATGATTTTACCACAACTATACAAATCTGAAAAATAGGTATAGCACGGTGTTCAGATAAGCACATTATAGAAGAGGTTCAGCTTGGTCTTAATTGTTTGAAAGCTTTAACCATGAATGATTAGAGTATTTGAGTGACTGTATTTAAGTGGGAAAACAGTGTGACCAGCATGCTTTCAGAATTGCAATGGCCCGCATTGAACATTAGAAGACAAATTTCAAGGCTCTCTATCTTATACCAAGGACTACACAATTCAATTTCACTAGAAATACCTATCTATATTACAGCCACTACCACCACACCCTTCACTAGATTTCAACATTATTTTCACTTCAATATACCTACTGCTAGAACTAATTTTTATCATAATAGTTACTTTCTAAAATCCTTTCGTGATTGGAACTTACTACCCATTTCTGCTATCGAAGCTGCTACTCTAGATAATTTTACTAATCAACTACGTGAGTTATTAATTGTATAACTATATTATCGTAACTTTTCTTTTCTTTTTTATTGTAATATATGCACTATAACTCACTGATTGATTGTAACTAGCAATTATATGTATGTACTGTATGCTGTAACATATTATTTATGAATAGTAATTGTAATCAACACATGCACTGTTTATTATTAGTAACTGTAACATACACAATGTAGCATACATACTTTAACTTATTGATTGTAACGTGTTCTGTGATTTACATCCTAGGCAAACCAGCTGTGCTGCCTGCCTAGTAATTAATAATAAGAAATAAGAAGTGACTGTTGTATTAGAGTATTTTAGTGAGTGTTCTATTAGAATATATCGATCTTTTTAGCAAATTTCATCCCCACCTAGATCTTAGTTGTGTAGAGGTGGGGCTTAGCTCCACCTTAGTTAACACCTCAGAGCAGCCTTCAGTGCCCTACATATAGCCCCTCTCTACCTTTCGGCTGTCCATGTCTTATACACCAGCTTAAAACTTTTTTTAAAAATTGGTAATCCTGGTGGGGGGTTGTCCGAACCCCCCTGGTTACGGGCCTGATACTTTGGACACTTTAGCAGGATCAGTTTGGTTCACTACATTAGACCTGAAAAGTGGTTATTGGCAAGTTGAGGTGGCACAGGAGGATCGGGCCAAAACTGCATTCTCCACTCAAGAGGGCCTTTTTGAGTTTAACGTAATGCCTTTTGGACTTTGTAACGCGCCTGCCACTTTTCAGCGTCTGATGGATTCTGTGCTGGCTGGACTCAAATGGTCTACTTGTCTCGTATACCTCGATGACAAAGGCCTAGTGCCTAAGCATATTTTTGTATTTTAGTGTTGTGTGTATCCATTATCAATAATAATAATAATAATAATAATAATAATAATTATTCTGGGGAGAACTTTTGAAGAATATTTAGCAAACCTTCAGCAAGTATTTGAATGACTAAAGCAGGCTGGGTTAAAACTACAACCAAAGAAAATGTCAGTTTTTACAACATCGGGTAAATTTCCTTGGCCATATTGTTTCTTCGGCAGGAATCGCACCAGACCCATCCAAAACTTTAAAGGTTAAGGAATGGCCTAGGCCTACTTCAGTCCAGGAAACCCAGCAGTTGCTCGGACTCGCCAATTACTATAGACGTTTTGTGAAAGACTTTGCCACCATTGCAAAACCACTACACCAACTAACTGAGAAGAAAACTCCATTTAAATGGACAGAACAATGCGAGAATGCTTTTGCTTCCTTGAAATCGTTTCTTACTTCAGCACCAATTCTGGCCCTACCAGATTGGTCGCAGCAGTTTATTTTAGATACTGACGCAAGCAATACAGGGATAGGCACAGTGTTATCTCAATGTCAGTCTGATGGCACAGAGCATGTAATATGTTAAGCAAGCAGGATTCTTACCAGGTCTGAGAGAAACTATTGTGTGACTCGGAAAGAGCTCCTGGCTGTGGTTACATATCTTCAACACTTCAGACAGTATCTCCTCAGTGCTCCATTCACCATTAGAACAGATCACGGTGCGTTGGCATGGCTTCAGCAATTCAAGGAGCCTGAAGGACAGCTTGCAAGATGGCTGGAGAAACTGCAGGACTATAATTTTACAATTATCCATTGTCCAGGCCGAAAACATAGTAATGCGGATGCGTTGTCCCATTACCCATGCCGGCAATACGGCAGAGAGTCTCACCTCATGAAACAGCCAATTATGACCATCTCATCTAGCAACATGACAGGGGGATACTCTTCTGAGGACATACGTGGTTTTTAACTGGCTGATAACTGTGTTGGGTTAATACTCAAAGCCAAAGAAAAAGACCAGAAGCCAATACCAGACCTAGCCAAAGGTCATAGTGTTGAATATCGACGCCTCCTCCAACAGTGGGACCAACTCACTGTTCATAATGGAGTGCTGTATAGGGTTTATGTGCAGCCTATGAGCAACTCTAGATCATTCCAGCTGATTGTCCCAAACAATTTGCGAACTGAGATCCTATGTGAGGCACATGAAGGAACCAGTGGTGAACATTTAGGCCAAGAAAAAAACACTTAACAAACTGAAGGAACGGTTTTATTGGCCAGGGCACTATACTGATGTGCAAAACTGGTGCCAAACATTTTCTCAGTGTGCCACAAGGAAGAATCCATCCCAAAGACAGCATGCTTCTCTGGGAACTATTTCAGCTGGTTATCCCACTCAGATTATAGCAGTTGACCTAGTAGGCCCACTAACTGAGAGTGAGAAGGGCATTCCTATATTATGGTGGTTGGGGATTACTTTAGTTGATGGATGGAGGCTTTTCCGGTACCAAACCAAGAGGCAACTACAGTAGCAGAAAAACTTGTAGAAGAAGTATTCCTTAGGTTTTCAATACCAGAACAATTACATTCTGATAAAGGATGTCAATTTGAGTCCAAACTAATCACACAGATATGCCGACTGCTAAACATTAACAAGACTAGAACCACACCATACCATCCGTAAAGTGACGGGCTTGTGGAACAGTTCAACAGAACCTTGCTTGACATGCTATCAACTTGTGCCAGAGACCATCCCTTTGATTGGGAGCAGTACATCCGTAAGGTGTGTATGGCATACAACACTAGCGTGCAATCCTCGACTGGCTATACGCCATTCTACGTGATATTTGGCAGACAGGCATGACTACCTTTGGATGTAATGTATGAGACTAACACACCAACTCCATCAAGTTCTACTCCAGGAGAATATGCAATGGCACTTCAGAAGCAGCTGAGAACTGCCTACGACCTGGTGAGAGCACGATTATCTAACTCTCACATTTGCCAGAAACAGTTTTATGATCAGAAAGTTCACGATTAACCCTACAAAGCAGGTGACTTAGTCTGGCTTCATTCAGCAGTTGCAAAGAAAGGCCCTAGACAAAAGCTCAATCATCAGTGGATGGGACCCTTTAAGATAGTCAAGAAACTGTCAGATGTTACTTACCAGATTCAGTACACCCTAAACAGGAACCAGAGAAAGGTGGCCTACTTTGATTGGTTGAAGCTGTGTCCAAGTAACATGAGACTGAACAATTCAACACAACCGAGCACTCCACAAATGGATACACAACCACCCATCCCTGACTCTACTATCGGGAGGAACCTACAGCTTGTTGATGAAGATGATGATAATGTACAACAGGAGCAAACAGTGACTGCCCCATCACAACCACCAAGGCATTACCCTGAAAGAACAAGGCATCCACCAACACGCTATGATGATTATGTCCGACATTAATTAGTTCTGGGACTGCGGACAGTCCTCTTGGAGTGGGGAGTAGTGTAACAGAGTTTATGTTATTAAAATGTATAACAAAGATTATCCTAACTGAGATATGTAACTATATATTTATAGCAAGTTATTAGGACTTTTAAGGTATTATTAACACTTTGACTTGTAAATGCATACACTATATTATAAGAATGATCTCAATGATAATGATGAGTTGTTGTCTGTGACATGTTAAGTATCGCTGTAACACACGCATGCACAATACTAATAATGGCCTCACCAATAATTGATGCGGGCGGGGACCAGAAACAGGGTTACCACTTGGAATGGCCTTAAGAAGAAAAATACGAAGAGAATATGACGAACTATGAAGGCGCGTATCTCAGTGATGGATGGGCGGATTCCTATCAAATTTGGAATGGGAGGTGCTCTACCACGAAGGGAGTTTCCACAACAAAAATGATAAATTTCCGTCCAGCCATTATCGAGCTACGGATGTGCGTTTTCTTGGTTCCTGTAAATACACACTTAGCTATCTATCGTGCGCCCGCACTAGCTGTACTGGCCGCACGACACGGTGCCTTGATTTTGACAAAATTTCTTTCGGGTTATACAAAAAAAATTATTTACATAAACAAGGCGTGCACGAGGAAGTGTAAGAATTTGAGTTGTTGTGCCAGAAGTTGTGGTATATAGTGGCGAGGATAGTGGCGTCAGAGTTGGGTGAATTATTAAATTACTGCACAGCAGCCATGAGAAGAAAGGTACAATTTAATAACTGAGTTACGGTAGGGTTGGCAATGAAAAAATCGACCCTATTTGGATTAACTTGTAACTCAGGGGATGGAGCCTACCAATGGTCTAGTTTTAAATGGTGGGTTCGGTAGCGACCGAATGCATTCCGTTTGGGATGTAGCCGTGTCGTAAATTTTGACAGATTTCAGCTCATTTCATAAAAATGGACAGGAACATCTCGAATGTTGTCCGTTGCTATTTTAGGTTATTGGGTGAGGTGCTCTATAAAATACACTTGTTTAAAAGGTGATTCGCTGTATTGCAATTTTCGCTAGAACGGCACTTGACGGGTCTGCAATGAAAAATAAACCAACTGAAACTCACTTAACAAAGTCCAAGGTTGGTTTACTAACTCCCAGGCACCTTTTTGGATCTTATTAAGTGGACATTTACTGTGTTTACGTACTAACGCAAACTGATTCCCTCTTTCACGCTATGATTTAGAAACTCGCAGCATCTGTTTCACCAACAATATGCATCAGTTTTCTATAGCATAGTGTTTACCATGTAATGCACCATTCATGGAAACACTGAAGCGCTCTAAACAGCTTCGCTGATGCTGCTGCCCATTTTTATTTAAAAACCTGAAAAATCGCGAAAAATTTAAATGCGCACTACAGACACAGCAAGGGGAATCACCGCAGAGCTTATGATAAGACTTCTCTGTTGTCCTGCCACAATGTCCTGGCAAACCAGAATTGGCCAGACAATTTCCAAAATTGACTGGACATGTGGAAGATGAATGCCCAATATGTCCACTATAGCATAGCAAATGAACATTAAGTGGTAAGATGTCACATGCCTTACTGCAGCTGTTATGTGGTTACAGTACACTAAAGGGTTGGCATTGGTACATTTGTGGTCACTCCCTTGGGTTGTAAGAATGTATACTATCTCCTGGCAACCAAGTGACTGTTATTGTTGATGCATGCCAGCTCAGCCCTTAGGCTCCTTCCTTGTGCTTTGATGGGACACAGTGTCTGGACAAATTGCATTATGGTCAGACATCTATGCAATTTGACCGGATTTTGGCTAGTGTCTGGACGTTATCATAAGCTCTGCACCGTATTATTACCCTATGGTTTTGATGTAGACTTGGGTAGGATTGATCACCCAGAGTTGGAGGAGAAACTGTAGAGGTTGATTTTTCCATTGCCAACTCTAGTTATGGTCATCAGACGCATATACAAGTAGAAAATTAGGAATTTAATGGATCAAGGAAATAAAAAGCAGTGAAACAAGGGAGGTCGCCTACACCTGGAGATATACTGTAAGATAAATGGAGGTAACTTTGTGACTCCGTAAACATTAAATTTGATTGGCTGTAGCTAACTCCTAAATCGCTGATGAAAATTTAATATTTGTGTTGAAGATACACCATGGTGCAGGGTAGTCTCGCGTGGCCAGACCGCTTTTCCCGTATATTGGGTGGGGAAAAAGGGTCTGGTGCAACTCCAATAGCTGTTTACTTCTGAGCCGTCCCCAGACACTGGGGATGCTAATTGAACAACATTGACCGCCAAGGAGGTGCCAATGATACTGTGTAGCAAGACTCACAACCAGACCAGGAGTGTACGAATATTTCATTGTTTTACTGACGTCATGGCGCCTCCTTTGTGGCCAATGTTATTCAATTAGTGTCCCCAGACAGGCTCAGAAGTAAACAGCTATTGGAGATGCACCAGACCCTTTCCCCCCCACCCAATACATGGAAAAAAGCGGTCTGGCCATGCGAGATTGCATGCAGGGTATGGTGATATTGTCTGTGCCAAAGTGGAAGTTTCTAGCTACTCTGGTTTTTATAACAGGTCGGTTTGATTGAAGTATTGTAGCACAATTTTGCTTGAAAAACTTCAGTTGGCATACAGTAGCTACCAAAACTTTGCTATAAGTGAGGAAGTTAATGAAGTGCTATGCGAGTTGGCATTATGAGATAACTGCAGCTGAGTTAAGGACTGATTTGCTTATCTAGTTTTATTTATTTTATTTTTAAACGTGTTTTCTAGCAAAGTAAGACCATTTTCTTGTGTTACAGCAAGATTGATGGTGTTACTGGCTTACTGTCAGTAATTCACAAAGTTATCCTTACGCGGTTTTGACACTGTCAGCCATATCGTATCTCTGTAATGGTTACGTTCAGAGTTGGGGTAGTTACTTCAGAAATGTAACTAATTACTAGTTACGCATTACTTTTATCCCATGTAACTTAGTTATAGTTACAGTTACCTTTTGAAAGATAACTAAGTACTCTAGTTACTAGTTACTTTCGTAGTATAAATTATGACTTGTTTTTAGCTTTTGTAACATGAATTTTGCTCAAATATGCATCATTAAGGGATGCAATACATATGTGCACTTAAAATAATAATTCTGTGGCTATTTCAGGTCAGTTTTAATTATTGCTACGTCTGTTATTCAAGCTGAATCATAGAGAACAGTACACAGCATCTGTCTACTTAATGTGGCTGTAACATTTATGGCACAAAAATTGAAGTACTCTTGCTTTTAAAGCATAATTAGTTATAGTTACAATGTAACTATTGTAATTAGTTACTATTGTAACTTAGTTACTTTTCAGACAATTACTCCTAGTTACAAGTTACTAGTTACAAAGCAAGTAACTAGTTATATTACTAGTTACTTTAAAAGTAATCAGTTATGTAACTTAGTTACAAAAGTAACTAGTTACCCCCAACTCTGGTTGTCTTATTAACCCTCTCACCGCCACAACGGCCAATTGGCGGTTTTGATATATGAACATCCATAGCATCACATTCTAAGTGCTCTGTAACTTCAGTTAAGCATTTTAGTAGCTCCTGTGCTTATCCTGTGATGGCCACGCCCTTAAGTGAACAGTAATAGGGATAACCGGTCTCTCGTGCACTATCGAACGGTTAGATGATGCAATCACATACTTTAGGAATGTTGATAACAAGCATTGTAGATGATTCTTCGAAGTGATAATGGTACTACTAATGAAGAGAAACAGTAGGGAGGAGGATTATATAAGTTGGAGTGGCGTGTTGCTACTTTTTTATGCCTCAAAACATTGATCTCATGTCTGTATGTACATGTGCACTTGCTCAAATGCTGGAAAACCAGACTTGATGATCATCGCTTCAACTGTAAACAGGTTAGCAATGTTTATTGTGCTATTATAAGGCCACCAATTGTAGATTCCTTGTTTCCTGTCATCCGCCTGCATGGTAATTTTAGAGCTGCATGCAAATTTATTATTGCATTTGGTAGTCATGTGACCTAAATATTAATACTGGCAGGGAGTTCAGTTGTGTCCTTGTGTCATTGGGATGAAGACTAGGTTATTGGATAGGTGGACTCTTATGTGAGTTTCTGATGTTATTTGGTTCATGGAATCTAGCCTAATACTAGTAATGAATCTCTTCAAGTAGCCATTAGTAAACTTGAGATGCACATCAACACGAGTCCCATTCTTAATCTGTTATTGATGTGTGAAACATTCGAAAAATTTGTACTGTTGAAGTTGATAGAAGCTACAGAGTCAGGCTAGTAAATACAGTACTAGCTAGCATGTGTCACCACAAGCATGGTGAACCCATTCTGGCAGTACAGGAAACACTACAACACTTCAAAGTCAAATCTAACCTTCTAGAGGTTGAATCTTAGTCAAATCACAACCAACCTTGAATCTAGCTCTCCTGAATCCGAGAGAAACAAGTTGATGTTATTATAATTAAAGTACTTGGTAAAGGCAGAGCCTGTATACCAGAAGGCCTTATGTTGTACTACTGCTAGAAACCAGGCACCCATGCAATTAATACTATCCCATTCTAACTAAATTAATCAGCCATGTATATAATTTAGTTGATATTCATGTTATAATTATTATTAATTCACCTGGATAATTAGAATTTGTAAATACTGTAATTTACCATATTTTGTAATTCATAAATTATTTTGAAATTCAGTAATTACGTTGCTATACACTGTTAAGGAAGCGTAACTATAACAAACCACTTTAAACTGCAAATTACGCACAGAAGTATCTTCTCAACTGTTTTATAGTGTGTCTACCGTGTTTTCTCATGTGAATTGTATAGAGAAAGCCTCGAGGCTGCCCTTAATTTTTGTTCACATAAGTACGGGTAATGCCCCCTTTCATCCTGAAGGACATGCTACCTCTGATAGCCAAAGAGGCCTTCAGTGTTGTTTTAAAGTTGTTAAACATCTATAAATACCCATATCTCAGACCGCCGAGAAGAAACCACCTCAGGGAAAAGTTTATGTGTGTGGAAGTTTAATACAGACTTAATTTAGCTTTCATTTCTTACATGTTGGCTGCTTTTTATCATTTTTAATGTTTTTGCTCACATGGGTGCGTACGGACAAGCAAAGGTAGGTCGGTCGGTCGGTCGGTCGGTCGGTCGGTCGGTCGGTCGGTCGGTCGGTCGGTCGGTCGGTCGGTCGGTCGGTCGGTCGGTCGGTCGGTCGGTCGGTCGGTCGGTCGGTCGGTCGGTAGGTAAGTAGGTACACACACATACACACGTTTTTATGAAAACAATTTCAGTAAATCAGGTGTGTGTCCACAGCCGGCCTTTGGCCGGCTGTGGGCACGCGCCTGGTTTAAAAAGCAATTTGGAGTTAAAGGGCTCCCTTTAATATACTTGATTTTAAATAACAGATTTTAACAATATAATAAATAATAGCCGCCCGCCCGTATGGTATTTTTTGTCTGACTAGGGTAGGAAACAACGAATTTATAATCGTTGGCCTAAACAGTCCTGGCCTGTAAAGTAGACTAAGTGAAATTACAAGTTTGGTTTCACTTAGGCCGATTTTTGCACTTTAAAATTATATAATGGCTTTGTGGTTGTTCATGTGTAAACAGCAACTTGACAATCAAATTCCTTGTTCTATAGTGAGTAAATTGATAAATAGTTTTATAGGATTATATGGTATGGTGCGTAAGTTATAGCAGTTTAGAAGCAGTAAATTGGAGGCCTCTGCAAATGTGGCGGTGAGGGAAATTAGCTATTATGCCGGCATAATTTTGGAAATAAAAGGTGGTGAAAAGAATCAGAGAATATTCCGGAATAATTGGTCAAATTCTAGACATATCTGGAAATAATCTGGAACTTTCTGGAAGTAAGTGCAATGGACGGTGTATTGAACGATGTTCTTAACTCAGATGAACCCAGCGGGAGCGATGAATTTGATAATGAAATGGTTGATCATGAGAGTTTTATCGATTCGGACGTAGAAATCATTGGCAGTAGTGCTACCATAGATTATCTCTCTATGGTACTACTGACGGTGCTCAATCGCGAAGGTCCAGCTGTTCAAGTAGGGAACACGAGGGAGATCACGAGACAATAGAAACAATCTTAGGAGTGACCCAGCCACAAACCATTTCATTGTTGAGAATTTTGAAAGCTCCTAAGACCTTGAGCCTCTCTAGGAAGCGAGCTCAAGCTAGGAATCCCCCTTCCGGAAACAAAGGTGTAGAGGAACTTCTGCAAATGAGCCTAAAGGTATTGACCCTGCACAGTGAGTTAAAGAATATAGAAATGAACCCTTCTCAGTTGCTAACAAGAAATTGTTTTGTAGAGCTTGTAGAGAAGAGCTGAGTTAAGAAAAGCGTTGTGGAGAATCATGTGAAATCATCCAAGCATGCTAAAGGAAAGGAAAGGATGAGTAAAAAGGAAGCACGAGAAAGAGATCTAGCAGAAACGCTCCAGAAGTACAATGATGATGTTCACCTTCATTGAAAAACATTACCACCAACACAGCAAGTTTTTCGTGTGAAAGTGCTAAAACCATTTTTGTGAGCAGGTATACCTTTGAATAAAATTGGCCCTCTTCAGGATTTATTGGAGGAGGGTGGCTACCGTGTCTGTGACAGAATGCTTCTGTATGACTTAATTCCCTTTGTTGTAAAAGAAGAGATGCAAATTAAAGATGAAATCAAAAACAAGCATGTTGGTGTCATATTTGATGGGACAACTCATACTTGTGATGCACTTGCAATCACTCTGAGGTTCATCAGTGACTCATTTACTGTAGAGCAAAGGTTGGTTAGAGTTCAGCTACTTGCCAAAAGCCAGACTGGAGAGGAAATTGCTCGGGAATTGATCAGTGTGCTGTCAACTTCTATAGGAATTACTTTGCAGTTTGTTGGTGCTACGATGAGAGATCATGCCTCTTTGAACAACGTTGCCATATGCACAATGAAAATAATATACCAGAATTCCCTGGACATTGGATATTTTTCACACACTTTGGACCTAGTGGGTGATCACTTTAAACTTCCAAATCTTGCTGAATTTGTTAGTGCATGGTTGACTCTTTTTTCACATAGCATTAAAACAAAGTTTTTGTGTAAAGAGCAACCTGGCAAAGCTATGGCAATGTACAGCCATACTAGATTGTCGAGCAAGTGGGAGGTTATGCAACAGCTATTGCTATAATTCGGAGACATAAAACCATTTCTGACCAAAAACAGTGACTTTATTCCACACACCAGGCCTAGGCTACTTTCATTTTTTGAAGATACGCAAAAGTTACACCATCTGAAAATTGAATTAGCTGCTGTTGTTGATTGGGGAGAGCCTTTTGTAAAGGCTACATATAACCTGGAGGGTGATGGGCCTTTAGCATTTACTTGTTACGAAGTTATTCAAGAGGTGATTACATCAATTCAAGTGGAGAATATTCCAAATGCACAAGATATTTCACCAAGGCTCACAACCCAAAAAAGGCTCATAGCACATGCCAAGCAGTGTATTCAGCCAGGTTTAGAATATTTTAATCTACAGCTTAACACTAGCTTGAAAATTCCATTAAGCTTCACGGTTGACAAATCCAATAATGGTAAGGAATCTTAACCCTAATGCTTCATCAGTAGATCTTTTAAATCCTTTCCATTTCTTTCTGCTGAAGAAATATGCAACTTGAAGGCTGAGCTTCCGGCTTATTTTGCTAAGGCTGAGTATCTTGATGACACAGTTGACAAACTATCATGGTGGAAAAGTCAGGAAACAAGTCTGCCAAATTGGTGTGCTGTAGTCAAAAAAATTTTACTTGTACAGCCATCCTCAGCAGCTGTCGAACGAGTCTTTTCCCTGCTAAACTCTGGATTTGGAGACCAACTGGAACAGTTAGTTCAAGATTATAATCAAGCATCTGTAATGTTAAGGTACAACAATCGTTAGACAGGACATTGACTACATTATTGTGCATTGCTGTAATTATAAGTACTATACACTTGTGGTAAATTAAATCTGTAGTATAATTATTATGACTTCATACTCTAATTTATGCAATGAACTCTTTATTAATAGTGTGTGAGTTGTAAGCATGACTTTGGGTATAATATGGTGCTGTGAGAATAATTTTGGAATAATAGGTGGAAAAAAAAGAAGTGCCAGAAAGAATAATTGGAAAATTTTGGAGCATAATAGACTTAAGCCTAGGGGTTAAGGTTTTTGGCCTTGTCTTTTCCGTAGTCATTTGTTTTAGTGATCCAGCATGTCCTTGCTTGTGCTGGGGGTGGTTGGCAAGGGTGCAAGGGCAACACATCTATCCTGGGGGAAAAAAGAAACCACCTCAGAGGAAAGTTTACCTGTGTTGGAATTCACTACAGACTTCATTTCACTTTCATTTCTTATGTGCAAGCTGCTATTACCATTTAACAGTTTTGCTCACGTGAATGCGTATGGACAAACATAGGTAGATAGATAGCCAGTACACACACACTTTTCGAAAAACGATTTCAGTAAACCGGATGCATTAAGGTTGGCTAGGGCACATGTCTGGTTTTAAAATTCGTAAATTTTGGAGTGCTTAGTTCTTAGTGAAGAAAGGATCTAGCAACAAGAACTTGAATATCACTTTATTCGCTTAACCAAGAGGAGTTTAAAGTTTTTGGTTTCGTTGTAGTAAACAAAAGGATATGCATCCTGCCAAATCGATAGCAATAAAAATGTATTGAAATGAAAGCACTTGTGAAGTTCAGATACTCTCCTGCAAGTTGACTTAAAGTATAAAGTAGAGCTAGATGTGTGAATTTAATTGTGACATACTACAGTGTAGCCAAAAAGTGATAAGTAACATTGAGATATAGAATAGGTGTACATATTGCAGCAGTACAACTTTTCAAAAAATATAATCAGTATTTGATGCACTCCATTGAGTCTAAGTTTTGATGTCACATGTACAGTTGTAACTCCCTCCATGTCCAGCTTCTTGTGGGTTCCCAGTTGGATAGTGTACTATCATGTGACCAACTTCTTACTCTGAGTGCGAACCATGTCTACAAAACAAACTGCCATCCACTTGTCAATTAACTCCTGCCTCAAATATGATACTTTCATTACATACATAAGTGATGACACTCTGCATGACTGCATGTATATATGGACAACTACTCTGGGAGACATATGAAACAAGTTTCATGCAGCAGTGCAATGGGTAACCAGTAATAACAATAAATTATTGTGCATTTGTATTATAAAATGAAAACTAATATTGTGTAATGATTATACTTGCTGTCATGATTATGTACTGCTAAAGGCACAGCCTGTATACCAGATCAGCACATAACAGTACAAAATTAACAATTTATACAAGTTATAGTTGTAACACACCCATGAGGTTTGTATCTAATTTATAAAGATGATACCCGAGGGTGGAGTTGTTTACAAATCAGATACAAACCAAATGAATGTGTTCAAACTGATTTGTGGTATGGGACGTGCGCAGATCAAAGGTGCCCATTTGTAACACGGAAGGAGCAAGAAAGCTAATATTGGCTACCACTGAACGCTGTATACAAGGAAAGATTTTACCTGCCTTGATGGTTAGTTAATTCATTGTTAACTAGTTTATTCATTGGCAGCGAGTTTATTCATTGTTAGCTAGTTTATTCATTGTTAGACAGTTTATTCATTGGTAGCTCGTTTCCCATGTGTATTGATGCCAATCACTCCAGTCATGCATTGTACTGCTTCTCATTGTTTAGATGGGTATAGCTTAAGTGTCTGATATTCAATGTTGAGTTTTGCAATGCTACAATAGTCTTGATTAGCTTAATTCATTGGCGAACAAGCATGTGGTATACAATTAGTTACAGAGTCAGCCCAGCAGTTGTACTGCTTCCCATTCATTCAGACAAGTGCAGTGTTGTGTGTTAATTCGTTCCAGAGCGATTCATCTCCTTGATGTACACTATTAGCCAAATACATTGTGACTTTCTGTGTTTGTCTGGTGTTTGGTTTTGTTTGATGTCTTTTGAACTAATTAGTGGCTAGACTGTGTGGCCAAAAGGAGGCACTTAGCTATGTTACAATTACTTTTTTCAACTGATTTGTAACACTAGCAGCAGCCTTTTATCTGCCCACGCACCATACTTAAAAATTGATTGTAGTATGGTGAGTGGGCTGATCAAAGGCTGCTGCCAGTGTTTTGTAAACTGGCTTAAAAATAATTTTAACACGGCTAGTAAGTACTTCCTTTTGCCCACACAGTATGGCCACTAATTAGTTGAAAGACATCAAATGAAGCCATACACCAGACCAACACAGGAATTCACAATACAAGGCAACAAATTTAGCTAATACATCAAGGAGATGTATCGTTTGGAACAAATAAACACACAGCACTGCACTCATCTGAACAAACGGGAAGTGGTACAACTGCTGGGCTGGGTTGGTATCTATATACCACATGCTCTTTCACCAATACATCAAGACTATTAGAGCACTAAACAACTCAACAATGAATATCATACACTTCAGCTACACCCGTCTAAATGATGTGAAGCAGTACAATGGCTGGAGTGATTGGCATTAATATACACCTTGTGCTCATGCATGGGAAATGCGCTACCAATGAATAAACTAGCTAACAATGAATTATCTACCCATCAGGACAGTAATTAGTAAGTAAAATTGTTCCTTGTACACAGCGTTCAGCGGTAGCCAATAACCTTGCCTTCTTATTCCTTCCATGTTACAAATGGGCACCTTTGATTTCTGCACGCCCCATACCACAAATCAGTTATAACACACCCATTTGGTATGCATCTGAGTTGTAAAGAACTCCACCCTCGGCTTGCGGCCCTTGGGTGTCATGTTTACAAATCAGATACAAACCTCATGGGTGTGATACAACTATAACATAGTAATTATGTAATAAGGATTTAGAACTCTTTGCAGAATTAGCATTAACTACAAATGCAGGCAAAGTGTCCCCATCAATTAATTAACCTATTAAAAATATTTTGATCTACACTTTAATGATATTTAAACAGCATGAACTGGTGTCCCCTGGTGATGGTGGTATTGGAATAGGTAAAACCCATATTCATTTAAAATCTTGAATAGTCATCATACACTACAAACACACAGATGCATTTATGTCATGCAGCCAAGATGCAGTGTATATATCTTGGTATATTAAATCCGCAAAAATACAGTCAAGCTGTGAAAAAGGTGCAGCCTTAAAAAACCTTGGTGAAAAAGTTGTGAAATCAAAGGTGGCGGCCAAGAAATGGCTGCAATGATGTTAATGGTAACAGATATCAACAATGCACACAGCCATTATTAAAAAAAAATTTAGCATTAACATCATTGCAACCATTTCTTGGCTGCCACCTGTAATTCACAACTTTTTTTCACCTAGCACAGGAGATACTAGCACTGTATACGGAATGGACGCTGTCCGCGAATCATTTCACTTGGCGGACTGTATACGGGTGTAAACCCGTGCGGTGCCCGCCTAATGGCTTCCTCCACTACGCGGATACAACGCCTATATCCGCAAAGCAACTTATTCTACAACGCGGACAAGACGGAAGTAACGGGTAGATAATTATAGTAGCTACAGGCTCCCACAATGATGTATCTATAAGGCTAAAACCACAGATTCAGAATTATAGCCCATGCGCGTTATAGCTTGAGGCCTGCACTCACTACTGTCCACTTTACCAGTCAGGTACTGGAAGGTGAACATTGGAGGCAAAACCTGTACGAGGTGCTTATCACGAGCCTGGACACATAGAGGCCAATGAACGACTGATAAGAAAAATCGGGAGTATCGATGCCGGAGTTTAGGTATTAATGGTGAAACTGGCGCCTGGGCACTTGAAAGCAGGCGACCACTGTGTCTCGGTGCTGGAAACACTTTGCACATGATGCATCAGCTAGCATGAGACCCCTCCTCGCCACAGATTATACCCCAGCACTCGTGTTTAGTGGCAAGTACCGCGGGTGCGGTTACCATTAGCTGCAAGAATCCAGACCTGCAGTTCTGTGGCATATTATGGCACAATATACCTACATCAACTTTTTAAGCTAGCCTCACCCCCGGAATCCTGATACACCTACTGGGGATTTGACCATCTACATCCTGGGGCTTTTGATAGTGGCGGTCAAAAATCATTTTGATAAATTAATTCCCCTCAGAAACCCCCTTTTGAGGTGGGAATATAGTGGGGTTTTAGCTTCAGTACTGGGAAATTTGACACTATACCTTGTCAAATCTGCTATATTCCCCACCCTACCTGGAGTGGGACATGAATAGTGCATTGAAGTTTGGTATAACTCACCATAAAAGCTGTCATATTAACAAATACTTGAATTGGAGCTATGACATCATGGGAAGTGTGGCTTCATGGACCAAGTAACTAAACTAACTTCGTAACATCCCCCTTCTTCAATAAGACACTCAGAACATTGTTTGTCATGCATTAATCAATTATAAATTATTATACTTCTTTCATTCGTGTTTCCCATTTATGGTATGTACTGTCCAACTTGACAGCAGCTCATGGTTATAGGCTAGCTTCAATCACATGGCAAAGTTGTTAGCCCAGTTGCATACCTTTACCACGTCCAGTATGTGCATAGACAGGTGACATATATAATTATTACGATGATAATTTCACTGTGACAGTTCATTTAACCTGCAAACAGAAACAAACAACTCAATATGTAGTAGTTTCAATAGCCGTATGTGTCCAACTCAGCAAAATCCTCGTATGTGTCCAACTCAGCAAAATCCTCAGCATATCACAAAGCACCACTGCTGGACCTGTATAAGTGTTGTATATGTACAATTCATTAATTATCGAACCTGACAAACACATAATGGACAAATCACATGCTGGAAGGAATGATGTGGCGGACACGGCTTTACAATACAATCATTGTTATACAATTGCTTTACTTTCAGCAGGTAGTACATATGAATAATAGTTAGCATATTATATAGTTACTGTGGGCTTGTCCCACCACCCTTGCATACCATCCCACAATTCAGCTCCATTTCACAGTTTTAACTATGCCACTAATACAAGCTTGGAGTTCCACATGCCAGACAAGTGGGCAGTTTAAATCTTGCTACACAGTCACAACATTAAAGAATACTTATAAGCATTTGATCTGATTAATGCACAGTAAAGAGGAAATTGTTCACTATCAATATCAGTGGATATATAATTAACATCTTGCAGAGGAGGCTGGTCATGCTACATCAAACATCTTATGGTCTCCAAAAATTGTTCAAACCATTCAACTGTGATGCTAAAAATTATTGAATTTAATTATTTTAAAAGGACTCTGGGAACTTCCCAGAACCCTACTCAACACTTGTTTGGCTTTCGTAACTAATAAACAAATGCTACGAACATTATGCATACCCACTTAAAAGTGTCAAAGGACTCCATATGGACGATGATATTTTCAGTGCCCCGTTTGGTTCTGCAGGCAATGTTGTAGAGCTATGACACACGGCGAACCATGAGCTCCTCTGGTTTAGGGTAGTAAAGATCAATCACCCTATCTCATACACACTTATGTTAATCCAGTTTGGTAAATCAACTAAGTACTTACACACACACACACACAGACGCACATCCACACACCAGGAATATGGCAGGAAACACCAACAAAATAGTTATGAGAAATTTTGATAGCTGAGATTTCTGAAAACTTTCATGTTTTCAAAGCTGCAAACAGTGAGCTGCGTACCCACTGCGTACCCACATGCCAACAAAAGATGGGACATCTTGACAGGACATGCCAACAAAAGATGGGACATCTTGATGGCTGAAAATCATGAGTACCGTTTTGCAACTGCGAACATTGTAATAACTTTGATAATGATAAACAGCTACGTACCCACTGATTTTTCCTGACTAAAGATGGGACATCTTGACAGGACTTGCCAACAAAAGATGGGACATCTTGATGGCTGAAAATCATGAGTACAGAGCTAAAGCTTGTACGGCTTTGAAACTGCGAACACCGTAATAACATTGATATTGATAAACAGCTACGTGCTCACTGATTTTTCCTGCCTAAAGATGGGACATCTTGACAGGACTTGCCAACAAAAGATGGGACATCTTGATGGCTGAAAATCATGAGTACAGAGCTAAAGCTTGTACGGCTTTGAAACTGCGAACACCGTAATAACACTGATATTGATAAACAGCTATGTACCCACTGATTTTTCCTGACTAAAGATGGGACATCTTGACAGGACTTGCCAACAAAAGATAGGACATCTTGATGGCTGAAAATCATGAGTACAGAGCTATATATAGCTTGTACCGTTTTGCAACTGCGAACATTGTAATAACATTGATATTGATAAACAGCTATGTACCCACTGATTTTTCCTGCCTAAAGATGGGACATCTTGACAAGACTTGCCAACAAAAGATGGGACATCTTGATGGCTGAAAATCATGAGTACACAGCCAAAGCTTGTACGGATTTGAAACTGAAAACACCGTAATGACACTGATATTGATAAACAGCTACGTGCTCACTGATTTTTCCTGCCTAAAGATGGGACATCTTGACAGGACTTGCCAACAAAAGATGGGACATCTTGATGGCTGAAAATCATGAGTACAGAGCTAAAGCTTGTACGGCTTTGAAACTGCGAACACCGTAATAATACTGATATTGATAAACAGCTATGTACCCACTGATTTTTCCTGACTAAAGATGGGACATCTTGACAGGACTTGCCAACAAAAGATGGGACATCTTGATGGCTGAAAATCATGAGTACAGAGCTAAAGCTTGTACGGCTTTGAAACTGCGAACACCGTAATAATACTGATATTGATAAACAGCTATGTACCCACTGATTTTTCCTGACTAAAGATGGGACATCTTGACAGGACTTGCCAACAAAAGATGGGACATCTTGATGGCTGAAAATCATGAGTACAGAGCTATAGCTTGTACCGTTTTGCAACTGCGAACATTGTAATAACATTGATATTGATAAACAGCTACGTACCCACTGATTTTTCCTGCCTAAAGATGGGACATCTTGACAGGACTTGCCAACAAAAGATGGGACATCTTGATGGCTGAAAATCATGAGTACAGAGCTATAGCTTGTACCGTTTTGCAACTGCGAACATTGTAATAACATTGATATTGATAAACAGCTACGTGCTCACTGATTTTTCCTGCCTAAAGATGGGACATCTTGACAGGACTTGCCAACAAAAGATGGGACATCTTGATGGCTGAAAATCATGAGTACAGAGCTAAAGCTTGTACGGCTTTGAAGCTGCGAACACCGTAATAACACTGATATTGATAAACAGCTATGTACCCACTGATTTTTCCTGACTAAAGATGGGACATCTTGACAGGACTTGCCAACAAAAGATGGGACATCTTGATGGCTGAAAATCATGAGTACAGAGCTAAAGCTTGTACGGCTTTTAAACTGTGAACATCGTAATGCATTGACATTGATAAACAGCTATGTACCCACTGATTTTTCCTGCCTAAAGATGGGACATCTTGACAGGACTTGCCAACAAAAAGATGGGACATCCTGATGGCTGAAAATCATGAGTACAGCGCTAAAGCTTGTACGGCTTTGAAACTGCGAACACCGTAATAACACTGATATTGATAAACAGCTACGTACCCACTTATTTTTCCTGTCTAAAGATGGGACATCTTGACAGGACTTGCCAACAAAAGATGGGACATCTTGATGGCTGAAAATCATGAGTACAGAGCTAAAGCTTGCAGTTTATAAAACTGTGAGCATTGTAATAACATAAAATGAGATATCTTGAAAGCTAAAAACCATGAGTACAAAGTTAATTTGTATATTGACAGCGATTATCAAACATAGAACGTCTTTGAAGTGGTCTATTTTCTTCATTGCTCTACAGATACATATATGCAATTACGATGTGGGTTAGGTTTACACTAGTCTCGCGTGGCCAGACCGCTTTTTCTTCGTCACGGCGCTTATCGATTAGAGATTCTAAGCGCCTACTCCGAAATAGGGTCTGGTCCAGAATCAATACGTAAACTCGTTTTCACACCCCAAGCAAGAGCTCGGGGTGTTTAATTTATTATTTTTATTATTATTTATTATTATTAACACTTTACAGTGACCAGCACTGAAGGTCTACAACAACATGTGCTGCAGCCTTAGGATTACCTAACCTAGTTTCAAGGACTTAGACTTAATGACTTATACAGTAGCTGGAAAGGTGTAACAGAAAAGGGGCCAAAGTAAGGAAAAAAAAAAAATCCCTCCAACCCCAGGAATCGAACTGCAGGTCACCCAATGTCTAGTCGGGGCCACACTCAGTCTTCCTCCAGGAGGGATGGATTTTCTTCCTTGATCCTAAGGTATTTATTATTAACTTTCGTCATAAAACGTATACTCCCTTTTAAACTTCAAGCCACGTACGCACTGGAAATGCCATGAGCGATAGTCGGTAGAGTCGATGAGAAACACTGAGGGTGGTTTTCTAAGGCTAAAAAGAACACGGGTTGATTCCTTGCTCAGTTCGCCTTCAGTCTTTTCGTTTTCACAAGGAATCGATCCGTGACCTTTTTAAACCAGCCTCAGTGTCTCTCATCAACTCCACCGACTATCGTTCATAGCATTTCCAGTGCGTACGTGGCTTGAAGTTTAAAAGGGAGTATACGTTTTATGACGAAAGTTGATTAAACACCCTGAGCTCTTGCTTAGGGTGTGAAAACGAGTTTACGTATTGATTCTGGACCAGACCCTATTTCGGAGTAGGCGCTTATAATCTCTAATCGATAAGCGCCGTGACGAAGAAAAAGCGGTCTGGCCACGCGAGACTAGGTTTACACCTCTTGAGTTCACCAAAGACTTAAATACAGGTCGGCTCACCATTTGTGAGGGTACGGACAGTATACTATCTAACAGGATATCTCGTCGGATGTGTCAGTCACTCTGAGGATAGCTACATGTTAGCCGCTAGCTCAGTACGTCGGTAACGAAGAGACGGTTGTTTCTTCCGTTTATCGTCCAATACTTGAACACAATACAGTAGCAGAATGATAGGTACCACACGAGGTCTAAAGATTGTTCTGGAATTATTTTAACAGATGCGCACCATTTAACTGGTGGAGGCGTGCGCACAACAAACCATCTTTGATCATCAAAATCACGTGCGGTTTCTTTTTGACGGAAGTGATTGGATACTGACGCTAAGCAGTCTAACGCAGCCGGATTGTTGAAGAAAACTAGGGTTAAACATGGCGCAACATTGGCGCTACTCAATACCAATGATTGCGACAATACTTTCATGGAATTTGGGGGGTTTTCGGGTGCTTGGCAGCTGAGACGTAATGGCGCTTGACTGAGCAGATCTAGATGTGAAGGATACCATCGTGTCAAACACCTCAGATTGTTTTCGCCAATCGATACGGTGAAATACGTATTGTTTTTAATAACTGTTTTATGTATTATAACAGACATTCCGGGTAGAGAGAACTACCGTCCTAGTCTGCTTTCTTCTGTTAGAACACTAAGCTGTGTGATGGTATGTACTCTTTGGTAAGTATAGTTGTGTTTTGGTTGGTAAGCCATGGCTGTTTTGTAGTGTAGTTTATTGGACCGTGCCCTTAGTGGATGATTTCAACCCAATATCTGCTATGTTGCTGGGATGCAATCGTACCATGGGCTGTTTGGCTGTCGTAAGGATTTTAGTTACCTACTATTCAAATTCATGGTAAGACTTGTTTTAGTGTAGCTTGATATAATTTAATGTGTTTCTCTGTGTACCAGTTGTCTAGCCAGCTTTCCAACAGTAGTTCAGTGCTATCAAATGATTTTACAGCATTAGCATCTCAATGGAATTTCCTTGCCACTACTTGCAATAAGCTGTCAAGTACTCAATAACTGAAACACCAGAGACTGTTAACAGAATCCTATGGCATTAAGCCAGTCTTTGGAAGCCAGATTGTTGCAAGCTGATCGTAGCAGTATGATGACCCCTCTGGCACGTGATGGCAGACATCAACCACAAAACAAACTCTTTACCTTACCCAGAAACTTCTAATGGATATTCCACTTTCTGCTAACGTCAAAGTCAACTTGTAAACAGTGGTAGCTGATGGACACGTGACTATGGTACGTGCTGATAGTGTAACTATTTTCTTTCCATTATGTATAGGCTTTTTCCAGGTGTTGTCGTGTTTGCAACAAAGAACTATTCACACAAGTAGTGTTCACATCTGGTACTTTGGCATGTGCTAGGTTAGTGTATAGTAATGTGCAGTTTGTGATACACTGTAATGTATGTTTTTCTTCAGGTTGAACTTGCTTTGCTTCGAACAGTTATTCAAGGTACATGTGTAGTGTGTAGCTGCATCATCTTACTTTTGTTATTGACAGAACTGGAACGTTGGAATGCATGGAGCTAAGAATGTTGTGTAAAAGAATGAACAAGACATTTTTATTTTTATTGTGGAATTTTATGCATTTTAAATTATGCTCTCACGTGACAAAAACTGAATTCATTATCGGACACAGCGGCCCGCGCGTAGGATCCTGCGTGACCCTTTAGGCTCATTGGCGGACACCGGATAGGTGCTTACGGAGAACTAGGCGGTTTATTGATGGCACCGTACGGAATTCTTCGCGGGTGAGACGCGTACATCCGCGTATAAGTGGTCCCAAACGGGGTACTAACAGTAGTCCGCGTACGCCTACGCGGATAACCGCATCTCAACCGTCTGCTCCCACTACGCGGTGTCTAATCCCCTTGGTACGTTGTCCGCAATCAAGGTGCGTTATTCCTGTGTAGGCTTTGTAAAGCTGCACCTTTTTCACAGCTTGGCTGTTTTTGATCGGATATCACTTCTTAGTTTAATTGCAAGTTCAAAAACCAGCCTATGGTTGACTTTTATTCTTCCTTTTATCTTTTTCCCGATTTATTACAGAAATCGTCAAAGACTGTGTGGTTATATGTATGTATTTATAAAGGACTGATATAAGATGAATTTTGAATGCATGTAACTATATCCCATGGACAAATTTAATTCAAATTAGGAATATTGGAAATGCCCTACCTTGAGGAAGTTTCTACAGCAGAAATGGTTAAATACCATTCAAGCACTATCGAGCTATGGATGCATGAAAACGGCATTTTCTTGGCTCCATAATGGGTGAAGTCATACAAGTCCGAGTACAAGTCGATAATGGATAACGCACGATTTAAACTACACTATACATTCATACAGCCAACTTGATTACCAGCTATTAGATTGTGCTAGGTAAATTTTACAAGCTTTGAAAGTATTTTAAGGAAGCAGTGTTTGGTTGTGAAGTTATGTTCCTTTATGTACGTCTGAGTCAATAGCACAGAGATCAATTTCTTTTGAGTTCATGAACCATTACTAAGTGCCAGAATAACTTAAAGAAAGTTAAATACATTGATAGATACCCAACACCGTTTTCACCAAGTACTGAAGCCACACATATACATTGTTGTGATTTAATGTTTTCGTTGATGTATAGTGAAACCACATGCTTATATACAGGGATTCTCAATGTGTATAGTTCTCTATGCATTTGACATGAATGATTATCCCATGCTAGTTGTTCCAACCAGCATTGGTAGTCCTATTAGTTATTTAGTATCCCTTGGCCAGGTGAAAAGAAAACATCAGTCATCAAGAATTGGAAACCTTGTTAGTGTGTTTATGTTTTCCTTGTAACCATGGGACTAGCATATGACTTCACTGTTCACCAGTGACAGTATTGTTTAATCTAAATTAGTGCCTTGTCTGGTCCAGTTCTTTAGCTCATAACAAACAGGCTGAGCAGGTGTGTGTGTGTGTGTGTGTGTGTGCGTGTGCGTGTGTGTGTGTGTGTGTGTGGGTGGGTGGGTGCGTGCGTGCGTGCATGCATGTGTGCAAGAAACAAGAAACTTTACTCACATTGCTACAGTATACCCAGCTGTTTAAATGGGACCTGATGTTGTCAACTGGGAAAGCAGACCACCCAGTTGTATCATCAATTGCTACCTGATATTAACCAGGGATACAAATGCCAACTGTATATGTCTCACACAGAGGGTGAAGGTTCAGGTAGGACTTTGGATGCCCACACCTTTACCCATGGGGCAGGGTACAGGCTCCTGTGCAGGAGTATTTGGCTGCACTGACTTGTAGCACCCGTGTAGTGCATGTATACATCTTGTTTTATGTTGCAGTATATCAGTATAATTATTATCTTACACATTACTAGGCTACAAATTGAGGCCCTTCATAGTTCCAAAAGTAAAAGCCTTTAGCTACCATGCTAGCATGGTCATGCCTACCCAGTGAACCAGCACTGGTACACCTGGCATGCAAATGTGTGCATTTTTGTAGTGTGTGATGATAGTAAGTACAATGGTGTCACAAAACTATTAATGCATTCATAAATGTACAAAATTATGTGCTGTTAAATCCTCAGCAACCTCTGCATTAAAAGCAAGGAAATACTCTAACACAGTAATCAAGCAGCTACTCTAATAGAGCAACCACAACTCCAGCTGAATGTTAACTTTTACCCTAACAGTATAATGGATACCACTTTAAACCCTAATATCTAAAGGTTGTTAACAACAATAATCTGTGTGTTTATGGTTTATGCCTTCAACCATATGAGCAGCAGAATGTATCACAGATGATATCACTTGTCACTAGCAATGATTTAATGCCTTGTCTGGTCTAGTTCTTCAGATTCAGAACCCTGTCAGTATCTTATGACAGGCTGAGCAGGTGTGTATCAGCTTGTGTGGTGTGGTATGCATGTAAATTATGTGATAATAACAAATAAATTCCCATTATCATCATCAATAAGATGCTGTATACATATAGTGGAAAGCCTCAATTTGTAGCCTAGTACCAGGACACATGGTAGTGTGTCATGCGGCCAAGTACAGCTAGTGTGGATGCGCGACAGACAAATCTGTATTTAACAGAAGCCAAGAAAGTGCTGTTTTCACATATTCGTAGCTCAATAGTGTTTGAATGGAAATATACCAGTTTTGCTGTGGAAACTCTATCAGGGTAGGGCATTTCTAATTCCAAATTTGCATTGAATCCACCCAGCCATCACTGAGATATGTGCCTTCAAAGTTTGTCTTATTTTCTTCGTATTTTTCTTTATCTTCTGACTTCTTTTTCTTCATTTTATTCCTCTCACTATAACTCGCATATGCTTTAGTTGATGGACTTCAAATGTGGAGGGCAGTAAGAACATAATTCAGCACATTTACAGCCCAATGTTCATACAGATTGAACTATGACCAACAGAATTATACAATATTTGTGACCGGGCCTACGAAAATAGGGCATGTGGGCACATAAAAATTACCCACTTTTTCACGCATTGATTCATCATAACTTTGTATTCCATTGCTGTTTGGCCAAGAACTTTTCAGCATGTACTAAATATTTAGTTGGCTTTAACATGAAAGTTACAGAATAAAAATATTCCATATTGGTACTGAGATATGAGATGTTATGTGTCGGGGTGTAGTTTGTGCCCACATGCCCTATTTTCGCAGGCCCAGTCACATTTTGAAAATTGCAAAAGTGATTTTTTGTCATGCCTACAGGGTAATCCACTTGACTGAATAACTTGAAAATTGGTCTGTACGTGAAGTTACTATCGTAGTCCAAACCTTTTGTGGTTTGAAATAGTGAGATTATTAGCTAAGGAGATGTAAAGCAAAACCAAAGATGTGAAAAAGCACGATCGAGATACTCTAATAGAACAGTCACCGTGAAGTTAAAACGTGTGCAAAATGTTGAAAAAAATTTCTCCAGGTTTCAAATCAGGGACCTCCTCACCTATATATCCAAGTATTTTACCACTCTGCCACTGCTGTCAGTTGCTCATCTCACTTAATTTCTGCCTTATAAATGAAAGTTCTGGTTTATGTAGCCACATTAGAATGATAACTAATAGTGGAAATTTTAGAACATTCTAAATACATTGTATTGAAGTGCTCAGGAAAAATGTGTGCTTTATTAGAGTACTATTATGAAAATAGCTATAAAGTATTGTGCAGCCAAGTACAGCCGGTGCGGGCAGGCACTAAATGACATATTTTGTAACTCTGTGTCGTTTCTCCAGTCAAACAATCCCTCAGTCTTTGTCTATCTTCAGAAAGGAGTGGAGAGTTTAAGGAGTTTACTAGTAACTAATAACATATTGTTGCAAGGTGTGTGCGGAATATAAGTCAGAAGAATCCATACCATAATTGAAGTTTCAATAGATTTCTTTGCACCAGTTTAGAACTTTATGAGAGCAACCAAAAGCACTTTACTTCTCCAAGAATCATCAGTGAGTACTATTGTAATAGCGATACAAATATTCATGTAGAATCATCGTGTTGACATAACAATGGGGTGGGGTAAAACTGGATGGGGATGGGAAAAAGAGGAGTAAAACAGGGACGAGGGAGTGGTGAAAGTGGACCACAGGCAGGGGAAAAGCAGGTATACAGTCCAGGACTCACCTACTGTTCATGTAGAGTGACAGTGGATGGACAAGGCCAGCTCTAGGATGGTTTCTGAGCAGTTCAGAAACTGATAAAACCAGGGGTATGAAACCTCTACAAATCACGTATGCCCTTCAGCTACCAAATCAACAAATCTCATACGAATTCGCCCACACAAATAATTAAAACTGCTTCTTAAAACTAGTCTTGACAACATATTTCTAAAAACAATGCAAGCTCACAGTGATGCAATACTAGTTTTTAATCATGAACTATTGCCTTTCAGAACCCAGTAATAAACTCACAAATCACACTGCAACAATCACATGTGAAGTTTCTAATCAAGTTTCAAATCAAAAATCCAATTTCATATCACGAAACAGGCTTCAAATCACGAAATGATTTCAAATCACGTACAGATTACGAAGGTGTCGCAGCCCTTGGGTCAAACAAGATCGAGATACCCTAATAAACAGTCACTCTAATAGACCAGCCACCATAATAGGGTAGTCACCCTAACCCTAATGCAGTAAGGGAGTCTAACTTTTAAAACTTCCCAAGGATCATTCTCTAATCCCCTGTAGATTAAATGCATCATTTCACAGTGTGTCTTCCTTTCTACACTTTTGCTGCATAACTATAGGTAGATAAAGTCTGGATTGAAAATCAGTCTATGACTGTAAACAAGGGAGGATCCAGAGATTTAAAATGGGATTATCGAAAAATCATTAGCAATCATTGCACGTTTAGCTCTCTCTCTTCTTTGTAGGTAGTTTGAGTGTTTTCAGCATACTAATAGTACTAGAGTGTCTTGAAAAATCATTAGAACAAAATCTGGCATTACACTGCCCCAATTTTGTTTAAATTATTTATGGTATGGGGTCCCATACAGGCGATACATATTCAAACACTGGCCTAACCATATTTTTGTAGCAATTACTTTCGCAGTACTTGAACAATGGCACGTGCATATTTCTGTAAATAAATGAATTTGATTAGTTTTGCTGAATGGGGTCATTGAAGGTAAGTTTGTTGTCTATGGTGATACCTTAAAAATTAGCAGATGTAACTTCCTTATATATAGTAGGATCAAAAACAGTGGTTTCGTTACCGACATCTAGTTTGATGGTTTGTATTGTACTTTGGGATATTTTAACATAATTAAGCTCCCACGCTGTTTTAAAATCTGGGGAAAATTCAGTAGAGCCAAAAATCCAAAATGGTTACTAGCTGACATGCACAAAAATAAAGCAATAAAAAATTTCAATTAAAGGCTCTTTTTAGACTAATTTGGGGTCAATGAATCCATTTTTGATGGTGTTTTTGTGATTGGATGGTCTGTTAATTTAAATTTTAAAGGCTCTATAAGTGATATAATGTACTGTATATAAGTGGCGTATTTAGTCTACTTCAAGGTTCATCCAATGACTCCAACTCATTAGTTTTTTTGATGACTCAGATTGAGTATCAAAATCAGATTCAGATGCAGCTTCAGATTCAGACTCTGAATTGGCCTCAGAGTCAGAGTCATAGCCACCCTGTCGCATTGATGATTGATCGATTGATTATTTAAACTCAAGCCAGTCAGCATAGCCTTGATGGGACTGGAAGTGAAGTTGGAAGGGCAGGTTTTGTGTGGCGTACTGGTCTACAACAGCCATTCACCAATTCCCAACCATGATCTATAGGAGAGAGGAGGCCGAAATGTTAGCATGTTTGATACGTATGTTGCTCTTCATCAGGAATCAAACGCATCAAAGATTTCTTCTATAGTCTTTTCCACTTGATTGCACGGGCTAAATTCAGAGAGGAACTTTTGTGCATGTGTCTCCATAGATGTAGCGGATAACAAAGGAATTCAAGACATTATCACTCAGTGGAAGGCCTTCCCCACACTTTGAGATGAGGTTAAAGGCCTCAGTAATTGTTGACAATTTCTCATAGAGTGACATCTTGCAGTGTCCAAAAAACAGCTGTTGGCATTACAGCCAGTCAAGCTGTGAAAAGGTATGACATTTGGCAAAATCTTCAGTACCAGGGCTGCCCAGAGAAATTAAGGGGCCCAGGGCAAAGAGTTAAAGTGGGGCCCTTGACCCAAATTGTAAGGTGAAGACCAAAAAAAAAAAAAAAAAAAAAAAAAGGTCACAACCTGCTAGCAATAACAATAACTACCCATCACCAACCATATCTCCTTATCTATAAGCTTGCTACACTGCTCCTCTGAAGAATGCTGTGACTGCTCTATTAGAGTATTTAGATCTGACTGCTCTATTAGAGTATATCGATCTTTTAAACAGGTATTCAGGGGGCCCTTTCAGGCTGGGGCCCCGGGGCAAAATGCCCCAGTTGCCCCCCCCTCCCCTGTGGGCGGCCCTGTTCAGTACACATACCTCTTCAGAAAAAAACAACAACTGCTTTTTATGCAGAGAATACCTAGAATGTCCTGTGAAATGGCTGCAACCTGAATGTACACATCTTTGTTTTCTACATCAATTACTATGGAATTGCTGTGACCAGATGACTTTCGATCTAGAGCTGCATAAACAGATAGCAGCCTCACCCTGGCTGAAGCTCAGGTTGTCTTTGGTGTCACCAGTTGACAGGCTCACACAGTCAGTAGACCAGTTCCTATCCGATGGGCTTAGACAGCTCTGAGATCTGAGTTTTGATTAGAACCTGGAGGCGTTTCTTGTTGCCAGCACTGCAGAGAATTGTCTTGAATTTGTATGTTGTGGAACACAGGTCAGCTGGCTTCATATATACATTGGGTAGGGGACCGTGGCCTTGAATATGCAACTTATACTCATCTCTTTGATGGTTTGATGGTGTGCTGTATTGTTAATAAAAAGCGCATGCCCCAGAGCGGGATAGGGCATTAGCTAGAACGCTGAGTGAAGTAATACGTGCACCGGCTGTAACAAGTTGGGGACTTGTCCGGGGAGTGAGACGGCAGAGGCGAATCGGTCAAAGAAGCAAGCAGAAGAGTAGCAGTAATCGTCCGAGCAGTTGTAATCGCGTGTGCGTGCTGGAAGGTGGATCATCCGAAAGATTAAGCAAGCCGCCATTTTGTTTTCTTAACCTCAGACACAAATTCCTTGGTACCGGGTTAATGGTACCTGAAGAGGTATACGTAAGATTGTGTTACTGTATTTCTCGCTTTGTTTGTTAGTAGAGATTGACTGTCATCGTCATCGTTTATCGCCATACTCTGGCCAGCTGCACTGTTTTAGTTTTCCTGCCCTCGTGAAGAGAATCTGACAGTGGTTAACGCTTCATTATCATTTATGTTTAATAGTCAAACAATGGAGCCTTTCAATATTAAAACTTTTGTGAAGGAACCGACCCTGACAGTTGTCAAGTTGTTGAAGAAGGCCGAGTTAGTATCGGTAGCCCAACATTACAAGCTGGAGGTTGGTAGTACAATGAAGAAGGGCCTAATCAAACTGTTAGTTATTGATTACTTAGTGGAAGAGGAGATAGTTTCAGAGGAGTAGGTTGAACCACCAATGGTGTCTGGTACTGATCAGAACAGTTTAGGATTGCAGAGACTTGAACTCCAGGATAAGGAAAGGGAAAGAGAGAGCCAGCTAAAGCTTAAAGAATTGGAAATTTGTGAGAAAAAACTATCTATCCAACTACGAATGAAAGAATTAGAAGCTCCTCCTGCTACCACCCCATGACCTACCAATCCTTCCCAGTTTGATATCAGTAAGCACATGAAATTTGTCCAGGAAAAGGAGGTAGATAAATATTTCTTACATTATGAGAAGATTGCTACCAGCCTGGAATAGCCACGAGAGACATGGACACTTCTACTCTAGAGTGTTTTAACAGGTAAAGCCCGCAAGGTTTATTCCGCACTGTCGGTTGAGCAGAGCTCTCGATATGACTCAGTCAAGAGTGCAATACTCAAGGCTTACGAACTAGTTCCAGAAGCTTACAGACAGCAGTTCTGGAACAGCCGCAAGGAGGACTCACAAACTTTTACTCAGTTTGCTAGGGAAAAGGAGGTGCAATTTGATCAGTGGTGTGCGTCCAAGGAAGTAAATCATGACTTCAACAAATTTCGTCAACTTATCTTACTTGAGGAATTTAAATCTTGTGTATCCGCCCACATAAAAACGTATCTTGATGAACGGAATGCAGAAAGTCTTCACCAAGCTGCTGTCTTGGCAGAGGATTATTCACTGACTCATAAAGGTACCTTTTCAAAAGATTCCCAGAGTGGTGCTGGATCCAAGGGTAATCACAATGGTGCAGCATCAGGGACTACCAGTGGTAAGTCTTCTAATGATACACGTCAGCTTGATGGATTGAGGTCCAGTAAGTACAATGTGCCAGTGTGCTTTTACTGCAAGAAGAAGGGCCACGTTATGGCTAAATGTTGGAAATAAGAGAAGAAGACTGCCCGGCCCAACTCTTTGGGTGTACCTCATCGTGTATAACCAAAGTCTGACAGCAGACTTGTGCCATTGTCTCTACATGAGCAATTTAACCCCTTTGTGTCCAAGGGTTCTGTTTCACTGTCAAAGGAAGGAGTACAAGTGCCAATTACAATCTTAAGAGACACAGGGGCAACTCAGAGTCTCATTGTGGAAGGTACCTAACCGTTATCTAAGGAAACAGCAACATGTTCATCCAAGGGGTGGGACTTGCTCCTGATAGTGTGCTGCTCCACACTGTGTTTCTTCATTGTGATTTGGTTACTGGACCAGTTGTAGTGGGGACAAGGCCCAGCCTTCCAGTCCAGAGGATTTCTCTACCTTTAGGAAATGATTTAGCAGGCAATATAGTGACACCTGATTTGTCAGTGACCAGCGACCCTGAGTTGACTACAGATGTGGACAAGTCAACACCCACTATTCCAGGGCTTTTTCCGGCATATGCAGTTACTAGGGCTGCAGCAAGACGAGCAGCTTTGCAACCCAGTGACACAGCACAATCTGACGTTGCTAGCTCTAGCCAACAGGTTTCAGGTGGTGTGATGTCAAGTGATACTGGTGATGGCTAGGACACTGTGTGTGCTAATGATGACCTTGTAAGTGCTGAGGCTACTATGTGTAGTAGGGAGAAGCTGATTGTAGCCCAGGAAGATGATGTTGAATTGCGTTTGTTAATGAATGATGCTGTTGTTGAGGAAGAAATGTATAAATATGCTAATTGTTTTTATAGGAAGTCAGGGGTACTGATGTGGAAGTGGAGACCCCCGGACGTACCAGCTAATGAGGAGTGGCAGATTTTACAATAGATTGTCCTCCCACAGAAGTTTCGAGGGGAGGTTTTGTCTCTGGCCCATACATCTCCCATGGCTGGACACCTAGGTGTCAACAAGACGTATCGCAAGATACTTGCTCATTTCTACTGGCCAAAGCTGAAGCGTGATGTTGCTCAGTTCTGCAAGACCTGTCATGTTTGTCAAGTGGTGGGCAAACCGATTCAACCGATTCCAGAGGCTCCATTGAAGCCAGTCCCTGTATGTGGTGAGAAAATTCAGTGATATCCTTATTGATTGTGTTGGGTCCCTCCCAAAGACGAAGTCGGGGAACAAATTTTTGTTTACAATAATGTGTAAGTCCACACGCTTTCCAGAAGCTATACCCCTCTGCAACATTAAGGCTCCCAAAATTGTTGATGCTTTGGTGAAGATCTTTACTTTTGTAGGCCTGCCAAAGTCAGTTCAGTCAGACCAAGGCTCAAACTTTATGTCTGGAATTAAGCAGCCAGAAATGTGTCAGTTAGGTATTAACCAGCCAGTAATGTGTCAGTTAGGTATTAAGCAGTACAGGTCATCTGCCTACCACCCTGAGTTCCAAGGTACGTTAGAACGCTTTCATCAAACTTTGAAAAATATGATCAGGGCATACTGTACGCAGTATCAGAATGAGTAGGACCAGGGCATACACCATTGCTGTTTGCAGCCAGAGAAGCGGTACAAGAATCATTAGGGTTTAGCCCCTTCGAGCTAGTTTTTGGTCGCACAGTGTGAGGCCCACTGAAGTTGTTGAAAGAGATGTGGCTTGCCGATGATCCTCCTGGTAGTTTGCTAGACCAACACTGTGAAAAAAGAGGGATATAAGATGGTATTTCCAGTGGCTTATGGAATACAAAAAAGCTTGATATAACCTGTATTATACTAACAATCTCATGTAAGGCTTTAGTTAATGTGTTAAACATACTGAAACCATATATGTGATGGTATAGTGTGGGTATTATATTTGATATAAGCTATTTCAGGCAATGTGGTAAATAAACTGAAACCATATATGTAATAGTATAGTATGCATTATACTAAACCATAACATGAGTATAATACAGGGTTTATATTAAGGCTTATTTGTATTCAATAAGCCACTGGAAATACCATATTATACCCCACCCTTTTGACAGTGCAAGTCTTCAGTCTTCGTTACCGGCTGATAAATGCAACCCACTTGACACAACAGAATCTGAAGCATTCCCAGTGCAAGATTAAGACATGGTATGACAAGAAAGCGAAGAGCAGGAGTTTCAAGGTGGGAGAGAAAGTCTTAGCATCACGTCCGATTCCCCAGCACCCCTTACAGGCAAGATACTGTGGCCCTTATGTAGTTATAAGGAAGGTTAGCAACTTGGATTATGTCATTGACACACCTGATTGATGTAAGTCTCAGCGACTATGCCGTATAAATATGTTAAAGAAATACCATGGCAAGGAGACAGAGAGTGTGGGTGCTGCAGCTTGTGTAGTGCAGGAAGTAAGTAAGACTGAGCAAGAGATAGTGTCTGATGAGTTAGTTGATGGTAGCCTAAGGTTCAGTAATTCAGAGATGATGTGTAACATGGAGAATAACTTAGAGCATTTACCTACAGCAGATGGTGGCACTCATCACAGAGTTTTCTGACCTTTTCTCAGATGTCCCAGGGAGAACAAACTGTGTTCACCATCATGTTGACATAAGGAATGCTGCCCTATCAAGCAGAATCCATACCAAGTTAACCCTCGGAAGTTGAGTTTTCTCAAGAAAGAGTTGGACTACATGCTGAAGAATGACATCATCGAGCCAAGTCAGAGTAACCGGAGTTCGCCATGCCTGCTAGTGCCAAAGAGTGACGGGACATACCGCTTCTGCACTGATTATTGTAAAGTAAACGCTGTTACAAAGTCTGATTCTTATCCTATTCCGACAGTGGAGGACTGCTTTGACAGGATTGGCTCTGCCCAATATGTGAGTAAGATTGATCTCCTTAAAGGATACTGGCAGGTATCATGACTCCTATGGCCAAATATATATCTGCTTTCGTAACACCGGAGGGATTCTACCAGTATAAAGTGATGCCCTTTGGCATGAAAAATTCCCCTGCAACATTTCAGCGGATGATCAACCAGATAGTAGAGAATTTTGAGGGCTTATATTCATGATGTCGTCGTGTTTGGCAGTACATGAGAGCAGTACCTCCAGTGAGTGAGAGAGCTTTTTTGTCGACTGAGGCTAGCCAATCTAACCGTGAATTTAGTGAAGAGCAAATTTGGACATACTCATGTGACATACCTTTGACACGTTGTTGGACAGGGTCAAGTGAAACCTGTAAATGCCAAAGTGGAAGCTATTTTAAAGTATTCTGTCTCAACCAGTAAGAAAGAACTCATGAGGTTTTTAGGAATGGCTGGCTATTACAGAAAGTTTTGTAGAAATTTTGCCAGTGTTTGTGAGCCTTTGACTAACCTCCTCAGAAAGAGTAGTGTTTTCATGTGGAGTAGAGTACCATCAAGAGCTTGCTTGTGTCTGCCCCTGTCTTGGCTACACCTGATTTTGACAAACCGTTTGTACTCACTGTTGATGCCAGTGGTGTTGGTGCAGGAGCAGTGCTTTTACAAGAGGATTCCAAGGGAATAGATCACCCTATCGGCTATTTTTCACAGAAGTTCAATGCAAGTCAAGAAATTATTCGACAAGTGAGAAGGAGGCCCTGGCTCTCGTCTTTGCATTACAACACTTTGACTTTTATGGTAACCCTGCTCGATTCCCCATACAAGTTTACACAGACCACAACCCATTGGTGTTCCTGAACAAAGTGAGGAACAAAAACCAGCATCTATGGCAATGGAGTTTAGCTTTGCAATCCTATGACCTGGACATTCATCACATTGCTGGCAGAGACAATATTTTGGCTGATGCCCTGTCAAGGGAATATATAAACATCTGAACTTGTGGACTCTAATTAGGTTTGATTTCTGTTTTGTTGTACATATTTATCTGGGTTTTTGTAGGCTATACCTGTAATGTTAACTTTGTTGTTTTTGTAGGGATTATGCTGTTTGTGTGACAGAGTGTTTCTTTATGGGGGGGGGGGGGGGGAGGTTGTGATGGTGTGCTGTATTTTTAATAAGAAGTGCACGCCCCAGAACGGGGTAAGGCACTGATTAACTAGAACGCTGAGTGAAGTAAAATGCGCACCGGCCATAACAATAGACTCAGCATAGATAGTCATAGGGATCATTGATGTAGATGATGGTGGTAGCATTGACACGGCGTGCTAAGATCACAGGCCCTATTTGTTGGTGTAGTCACCCCAAGTGTATGGAGACCCATCACTCTTGACCCTTTCCTCTGCTGTAGGAGATGCTAGGCATCACATCACATCATGCCCATGTCCACCAATGCTCTGTAGGAGATGACATTGAGGGGTGCCAATTTCTGCAGAAGTTTGCTCTTTTGAATTTTTCTGAAAGTACCATTGGAATTAAATAGTGCTAGGCGTTCTTCAGATATATGATGTTTCATGAGCTCAAGGAGACACAGATGATCACTGACATCAACAAGGTTGACAAAGGATGTTAGCAATCTGCTTTCCATTTCTCTTTGTTACATTTTTAATGCCTCTTCAGAGACTTGTCTTAATGGAATCTCTGTGTGTTTTTGAGAGAGTTGCTTTCTGAATGTGAAGAGCAGCTCGAATTTGACCAATGTTTGTTGACATTTTGGTATCAGTCATTAATTGCTTCTCATTGCAAAGAATTGACAGCCAGCCACCCTTCATTTTTGAACCCTTGTTCATTGTCATCTCTATCCACAATGGATGAGTATGGTTTACCTGTCATACAGTGTAGATTGAGCAAACATTGAGCTGAAAAAATGGTTCTGCTCAGTATTTAGTGACAAGAGCTTATACGGCCTCCTCGTGTAATAAAGCACCAAACTACCTGTGAGTGTTCTTTTGGCATGTGCCCAACTATTATCCCTGTTTTTACTACTACCACTGAGTATGAGTTGTGTCCATTCCCATCTTCAACTCTTATCACCAACTCTTCATCGATTTCAGGCATCCATATCTCTTTATAAACATGATGGCTATGTACAACAGACCTGAAGTCTACATGTTGTTCAATTGTCTCTCCAGCTACTGCCAACACCAACAACAACAGGATCACCTGCACAAAAGAAAATGTAGTTGTTAGTAAATCTTTCATGTTACGTAAATAATTTATCTCAATTGTGTGATGGCCGGGCTGAGCTGGATGAAAATATATCGAGTGAATTATAATGTATAATATATTATAGTAGTGCATAGCAGTGTATTTTGTTGTTACCTAAAGTATAATGTTAGACAGAGTGCTCTTCTACGCTAGTAAAAAAATAGTAATGCACCCTCGAATAGTGCGGCACTATTCGAAGGATTTTATCCTTATTTTTGGGCATAAAAATAATAGTACCCCTGGGGCACAACTCAAGTAAATATGTTATATGTGTGTGTGTGTGTATTATTGTTCTGAACTGTGTAAGGTTTTGCTGACAGTCACATACAAAAAAATAATATTTTATGCAGGGACTAGCAATTGTGACTGGTATTCTTTTATTGGAATTATTTTATTCTGGAGTTGAAGGCCAAGGTATGAATGTGTACAACATAATTATTATCTAAACCAAGCTGTGAAAAATCAATATGACCTCAAAAAAGCCAGGACGAAAAGGTTACAAAATCAAAATATGGCAGCCAAGAAAGGCTGCAATAATGTTTATGATCACTCATCATCAAAAATCATTGGAATTAACATTATTGTAGCCATTTCTTGGCTGCCACCTTTGATTACACAACTTATTTTCACCCTGGTTGTTTTGTGGGGTGGCACCCATTGTCACAGATTGGCTGTTTTGGTATTAATATCAGTTCTTGTTGTTATTGCAAGTGCCATTGGAGCTTTTATTTTACTTGACTTTTTTCTTAAATATAGGAATGAGGAAGAGAGGAGATTTTTTGTTTGTAGTCTATATGACTGTCTGTTTGAACTATTTTGTTGCTAATGCATTAAACATTTGAACTGTAAAATCTACACTCCATAAATGAATGTATTATAGGGTTCACGTTTTGAGTAGTTGATGTTGCGTAGTTGAAGGGTATACAAGATACCTTGTTATGTAACTGAACTATCTACTGGATGATTTGTAATGTTACTGAACTCTCTACAGGGGTTTGTAGCTGAACTTTCTAAAGGGTGACTTATTTGTAGCTGAAATATCTACAGGGTCACTTCTAACATGGATGAACTCACTACAGGGTAAATTACTGTATTTATAGCTGAACTTTTGCTGCTGAACTTTTTACGGGTAATTTGTTGATTAGCTGAACTCTCTAGTCTGCTCTCTGCAGGGTGACTTGTAGCATAACCGAACTTTCTACAGTGTGACTTTCTTTACAGGGTGACTTGTTATGCAGCTGAGCTATCTACAGGGTTTATTTGTATTCTCTACAGGGTGTCATGTAATGAGGCTGAACTCTCTACAGGGTGCCTTGCTATGTAGCTGACTGGGTAACTTATAATGCAGTTGAACTCTCTAAAAGGTGACTTGTTTGTAGCTAACCTTTACATGTAACTTAGCTGAACTCCACTCAGGGTGACTTGTAAAACTTAACTTTCTACAAAGTTATCTGAAGTCTCTACTTGGTGACTTGTTTATTTGTTGCTGAACTCTGTATAAGGTGACTTGTAATATAGCTGTATTCACTACAGGATGACCTGCTATGTAGCTGAACCCTCTTCAGAGTAACTGGTAACAAAGCTGAACGCTGTACAGGGTGACTAGTATTGCAACCCTGAACTTTCTACAGCATGACTTGTAAAATCAAGACACACGGTAGTGTGTCGTGCGGCCCAAGAAGCCGGCGCGTAACACCCATGAGTATATTGACAGGAAGAAAGAAAACGCAATTTTCGCACCTCCGTAGCTCTGTGCTTCCTTGATGAAACAAGACGATTTTTGCTGTGGACATGCCCTCTAACTGCAGTACTCCACATTCCAAATTTGAGCGAAATCGCTTCGCGCGTTCCCGAGATATGCGACTTCAAAAATTGGCTCAGTTTCTTGGTTCTTTTTTTCTTCTTATTTTTCTTTTTCGTGTTGTACACTTACAAAAACTGCTATAAAATGCGAACGCCACATCCGATTGCCTTGCAATTTGGCACACAGAAGGGGGATATAAAGGCGCTTCTCGGTATCAACTTTGGCTGGAATACAATAAACAATCAAAGAGTTATGAGCGATTAGTCACGAAAAATAACACCAATATGTTGTCACACCTACAGGGTGAACCGCGTATGAGAAGAAACTGAAAATCGGTGGGTGAATAGGTTAACTATTGAACCTCAAACCTTTTGTGGTTTGAAAGAAATCGAGCTAAAAAACAGAAAGATACAACGAAAAAACCACTAGTGTGTAACAATTACACAATCGGGATTAGCTAATAAAAAACGACTGCTTGCCACGCCTACCGGATAAACCGCTTGGGGTAATGCTTTGAAAATCGTTGTACAGATGGAGTAATCATCTTAGAAAGGCTCATCAATGGTGTAGAAGAATCAGACTTAAAGCCACGGAGTTATAACACGAAATCCAACTTAGTGCAGCAAGTGCGAGATCGAGATACTCTAATAGAGCAGTCATCCTAATAGAGCAGTCACCCTGAAGAGAATTCAAGAGATCAGCTAGAACAAGAAACCTGTATAGAGATCAGCTACACACAAGTCACCCTGTAGAGAGATCAGCTAGAAGAAGTTACTTTGTAGGGAGTTCATGCAACTATGGAAAGAGATAGTTCAGCTAGAAGAAATCACCTTGTAGAGTTCAGCTACAAAGAAACCACCATGTAGAGAGTTCAGCTACAAACAAATCGCCCTGTAGAGAGATCAATAGAGGAAGTTACCTTGCAGAGAGTTCAACTACAAAGAAACCATCATGTAAAGAGTTCAGCTGCAAACAAATCAACTGTAGAGAGTTCAACTACAAGCAAATCTCCCTGTAGAGAGATCAGCTAGAAGAAGTTTCCTTGTAGAGAGTTCAGCTTCAAACAAATCACCCTGTAGAAAGATCAGCTAGAAGAAGTCACCTTGTAGAGAGTTCAGTTACAAAGAAACCACCATGTAGAGAGCTCAGCTACAAACTAGTGACCTTGTAGAGACATCAGCTAGAAGAAGTCACCTTGTTGAGAGTTCAGTTACAAAGAAACCACCATGTAGAGAGCTCTGTAGAGAAATCAGCTAGAAGAAGTTACCTTGTAGAGAGTTCAGCTACAAAGAAACCATTCTTTAAAGAGCTCAGCTGCAAACAAATCACCTATACAGAATTCAGCTACAAACAAATCACCCTGTAGAAAGATCAGCTAGAAAAAGTTACCTTATAGAGAGTTCAGTTACAAAGAAACCACCATGTAGAGAATTCAGCTACAAACTAGTGACCTTGTAGAGACATCAGCTAGAAGAAGTTACCTTGTAGACAGTTCAGCTACAAAGAAACCATTCTGTAAAGAGCTCAGCTGCAAACAAATCACCTGTACAGATTTCAGCTACAAACAAATTACCCTGTAGAGAGATCAGCTAGAAGATATTACCTTGTAGATAGTTCAGCTACAAACAAATCGCCCTGTAGAAAGATCAGTTAGAAGAAGTTACCTTGTAGAGAGTTCAGCTACAAAGAAACCATTCTGTAAAGAGCTCAGCTGCAAACAAATCACCTGTACGGAATTCAGCTACAAACAAATCACTCTGTAGAGAGATCAGCTAGACGAAATTACCTTGTAGATAGTTCAGCTACAAACAAATCTCCCTGTAGAGAGATCAGCTAGAAGAAATTACCTTGTAGAGAGTTCAGCTACAAAGAAACCACCATGTAGAGAGTTCAGCTGCAAAGAAATCACCCTGTAGAAAATTCTGCCAGAAACAAATTGCCCTGTACAGAGATCAGCTAGAAGAAGTTACCTTGTAGAGAGTTCAGCTACAAACAATTCACCCTGTAGAGAGAGCATCTAGAAGAAGTCACCTTGTAGAGTGTTCAGTTACAAAGAAACCACCATGGAGATTTCTGTAATCAATATAATATTATGTATTATATATATAATTTGTACATTTACTGATAAAATATTTAAAGTACATCTACTTCACCTTTTCTTCTTCCTGTGGTAAAGAGAAAAGCATAGGTTAAAAAGTCCCAAAGCTGGCCATAGGCCGGCTTTGGGGTATACAAATACAAAAAGAAATGAAATCTAATCCAAAACAGCCAAGCTGTAAAAAAAGTGTGTGGCCCTCAGAAAGGCTATGGTGAAAAAAGATGTGAAATCCAAGGTGGCGGCCAAGAAATGGCTGTGATGGTAGGTTAATGGTAAAAATTTTAATAATGACAATTCAGGTGAATGTTGTGCCAAGACCAAGCGGCACAAAAATTCACCTGAATTGTCGTTATTAAAATTTTTACCATTAACCTACCATCATAGCCATTTCTTGGCCGCCACCTTGGATTTCACATCTTTTTTTTTACCGTAGCCTTTCTGAGGGCCGCACACTTTTTTTACAGCTTGGCTGTTTTGGATTAGATAACTTTCTACAGGGTGACTTGTGACTTGGCAAAACTCTCTACAAGGTCACTTGTTTGTAAATGAACTCTTTACAGGGCGAAATTTGTTGTAGTTAAACTCTTTACAGGGGAACTGAACTCTATAGTGTGACATGTAATGTAGCAGAACTCCCTACAGGGTAACTTGCTTGTAACTGAACTATTTACAGGATGACTTACAGGTATATCGTAGTTGAACTCTCTAAAGGGTGACTTGTAATGTAGCTTAACTCTTGACCAGGTACGTACCTTATTTGTAGCTGAACTCTTTACAGGCTGATTTGCATGTAGCTGAACTTTGTACAGGGTGTCTTGTAACATAGCTGAACTTTCTATAGGGTAACTTGTAATGCAGCAGCACTCTCTTCAGGATTACTTGTAATGTATGCATAGCTGAACTCTCTGCAGGGAAGTTGAAATTTCTACAGGGTGACTTGTAACTAAGCTCAACTCTTTACAGGGTGACTTGTTATGTAGCTGAGCTCTATACAGGGTAACTGGTACTCTGATCAGGGTGACTTGTAACTTTAGCCTAACTCTCTACAGGTTGACTTGTATACGTTAATGTTTACAAGGTAACTTGTTGGTGGCTGAACTATTTACAGGGTGACTTGTTCTCTCTACAGGGTAACTGGTAAAGTAGCTCAACTCTTTTCAGGTTACTTGTAAAATAGCCTAACTTTATACGGGGTGACTGTAACGTACGTACCTTAACTCTTTACAAGGTAACCTGTTTGTAGCTGGGGTGACTTGCTTGTAACTAAACTCTCTATAAAATTACTTGGTTAATGTAGCTGACCTCTCTACATGGTGACTTGTTTCTAGCTGAACTCTCTACAGGGTAACTTGTAATGTAGCTGAACTCTCTACAGGGTTACTGGCAATGTAGCTGTACATTCTACAGGGTGACTTGTAATGCAATTGAGCTCTCTACAAGGTGACTTGCTATGTGGCTGAATTCTCCAATGGGTATAACTTGTAACATAGCTGAAATTTCTACAGAGTGACTTTTAACTTAGCTGAACTCTCTACTGTATGACTTGTTTGTTGCTGAACTCTGTGACTTGTAACTCTCTTCAGGGTGACTTGTTTGTAACTGACCTCTTTACGGTGTAACTTTGACTTGCTTGTACAGGGTGACTTATTTGTAGCTGATTTCTTTACAAGATGACCTACGTAAACTCACTACACAGTGACTTGTTATCTGCTGAACTCTAAATGGTGACTGATTGTTATGAAAAGGTGACTGCACTATTAGAGTATCTCAATTTCACATTTGCTACATGTTGTTGCCTTTTGCATCATAACTGATGGATCATTCTAATGAATGAAAGATGATGATTAATCTACCTACTGTATATACTGGCTTTTGGCTAATTCCTTTCAGCAGTTTGCCTGGTAGCCATGGCAGTACTTGTTTTTATTTGCAAAACTCTATCCCACAATTGTTACACACACTGTTGATTTTTACACTATATGTGACCGAATGTGACAAAACCAGGCTTCTACACACATCCAGTTTTATGACTTTGAGAGATCATAACTCATTGTAGAAGAAATATGCCATCAGCTTCAAATTTTTGCCTTTGTTTTGTATTGTGATGGAAGCATTATGTGAAAATTTCAGGTTAATAGCATGCTGGTACATCATGTTACAGTTGATCAAAGTCAAAGAATTGGATGTGTGTGGAAGCCTGGTTTTGTCAAATCCAATCACATATCTTCAAGTACTTCATCTCAATTACTTCTAAACCATAAAAAATGTAGGCATGATAGATAACCTACCCATGTACGGATTTTCAGCTTCTTTCCATAAGCAGTTTACCCTGTGGGCATGACAACATATTGGTGATATTTTTCATGAATGATTGTTAATAATTCCGGAACTGTTTATTATCTATAATTATTCCCATCTTATATGTGCCAAATTTCCATATGGTCAGGAAAAACATTTGCGTTTTATGGTAGCTGCAAAATAAAGAAAAGAGAGATTCAGCCAATCTGTGACCGGATCTGTGAAAGGGGTCTTATAGCCTTTCCAATTGCATGTACTTGACAATCCATGACTTGACTTGTGAGTATTGTACCAGCTGGAAATTTGGTCACTTTACACTCCTAACATAGCACTATTACTGGATTTAATTTTAAGACAATAGATTAAACATATGATGAGGCATGGCTTGTCAAATGTGGAAATTTGGAAATGCTATAAAACCGCTTTTCGCAGATTTGGTCACATTTTTGAATGCTTGTATCTTGGTCATTCCTGGAGCAATATTGCTCAAAGTTGATATGTGGACTATTGATGATGGAGGGGATTTCCATAGCAAAGTTCATTTTGATTTGTAAAAAGCTACAGCATGCATATGCATGCATGGAAATTGTATTATTGTTCGTCCTGTCAATAACATCCTGGTATAACACACTGGTTTCCTGGACCACACAAATACTGTACCATGTGTTTGATGGCACCGTTTGGCCATAACTCTATTAACCAACTCTGGGTAGTCATCATGAAGTCCATGTGTCACCAGATATTTAAAAACTCAACATTATAGCGAACTTTTATTTAAAAACTTCTCTGGTGAGGTTTCAGCTTTCCATGCTGAGAACTTCTGGAACTATATAAATACAGAGTACAGTAGTAAAAGCAGGAAGACTGATATGTGCAGTGAGGAAAAAAAACATTGTGGACATAATATCGTTATAACTATGATCAAGACACATGGTAGTGTGTTGTGCAGCCCAAGAAGCCAGCATGCCACACCGTGAGTATCTTGACAGGAAGAAAATGCGGTTTTCACACCTTTGTAGCTCCATGATCCATCATCTGATTGGAACCAGTTTCACTGCAGAGTTACTGTTGTTTGTTTTCAACACTCTATAATGGGTGAAACATAACTTAAAAAATGAAGCAGAATGGCTACTTTGTATTTCAATAATTGATACAGTAGTTGTGTTATGCGTTCAGTACAGCGTTGAAACCGGATCACTACTGCTGACCCGGATGACCCACTGACCCAGATAGCAATCCGGGTCAGACCCGGATTTGACCCGGATTAATTAAAGCCGAGGCGTGCGATAAGAGCTATGTTTCGGCTAGTTTCGAGTGAGCAAACGAAACTACGTTTTGAGCGTTCGATTCGTGTTGAGTAAATATTGCAACTTCAGCCTAGCTGTAGGTTGAAGACCAAAAAAAAAAAAAGGTCATCACCTACTAAAAATAGCTACCCCTCAGGCTGAGCGTATGTTGGTAGCGCGATAAGTGGGCGTGGCTCACGAAAGAGCTACGCGATAGCGTTTATGAGTCTCCACGTTGTCAAACAAACAATTTCATGTCTCACGTCATCCAAATCCGGGTCAGATCCGGATAATTTGTAAACCGGGTCAGACCCGGATGACCCGGAGAAAATGTGACCCGGATGACCCGGATGACCCGACCCGGTTTCAACGCTGGTTCAGTAGTGCCTAGCTGCAATATTTGAATTCCTTTTTTGATGTAGTATGCAATTATCCACACAAAAACAGCCAAGCTGAGAAAAAGAGTGTAGTCTTCAAAAGCCTGGATGAAAAAAGTTGTGAACTCATGGGTGGTGGACAAGAAATATTAGCATTAAAATCATTGTAGCCATTTCATGGCTGCCACTTTTGATTTCACAACTATTCTAAAGGCCGCACAGTTTTCACAGATTGGTTGCTTTGCATGGATTTCACTTCCTTTTGTACTTTATAAGGCCCCAAAGTCAACCTATCAGGTTTATTTTTACCCACATTAAATTTTCTTCTTATCTAATAATGATTATTGAGGGCAGAAATTGTCGATATACTTGGCTAAGAACTCACTGTCACCTGTTGTAACAATTGCGGTGTTGCAGTTTCATGACAGTACATAATTATTCCAATGCTCCTAGTCATTGTAAAAGTTTCTAATGCTGAATTCTTTTTTTAAAAATAGCAAATGCTGAATTCTTGTGGCTTGTACACTACACAACACAGATATTGCATGGCTATAATGCTGTGTAACTGTGATATGAAATACTGCATGTGGTGCAGTGGTTATGTAGGAGTAGTGATGATGTGGTGTGGTGCATTGTTTTGGTGCTGTGGTGTTTCAACAATCGAATAACTCATCATCGTCCCATAGCCAACATCTTGAAATCGAACTACTAATACAGTATTCATGATTACAGACCAGATGGTATGTATGTTACAGAGCTAGCTACCTGTCACAAGACATGAAACTTTGACAAACATAGTTTAACAAGGTCCCCTACTCACCCCCATAAGGGAGCTATGTGCGAGCCCAGCCTGCCTGCTCATATGCCACTTAACCACCCGCGAGCTCTTAATGCATGCATGCCGGGCTCCTTGCACCTGACTCTAAAGGAGGGAAGGGGATCTTTGTTCTCAATCACACACACATGTACATTTATATCTGCATAATCATACATACCATACATTTATTTGTGTATCTGCGTGGCTTAATTACCAGCGTGCTTACTCATACTCAGGTAGTGCTGTCTGGTGTTTGCTAGCCTGCTATGCTAACTTTGGAGTGACAAAGTGCAACTGAGGAATCATTGGGCAGCATTGCTTAATTTATTTGGCATTGCAGTTGACGACACGTGTTATGGATTATACAGTAAAATTAATTTTTGTTGTTTAGCATGCAGCAGCATCAGCAGCAGCAGTGGGAGCGCACACGTGTACAATAGCTATGCGGGGTAGGTAAAGCAGCCATGCAGAGCAAGGATAGCAGCAGCAGCGGTAAGAACCCATATGTGTACAATAGCAGTGTGGAGTAGGTAAAGCAGTCATGCAAGCTATGGTAGTAGTAGTAGCAGTAGCAGCAGCAATTGGAACCACAAGTGTACAACAGCATATGCAGAATGGGTAATGCAGTCATGCTAAGCAATTATAGCAACGGTAGCAGCGATGGAAATGTACATACGTACTAAGCTAAGCAGAGAAGCAGCAGCCATGCAATGAAATTTATGGCAGAGCCCGCATGCCAACAGCTGTGATGCTCGTGCAATATTGTATTCTTAGTTAAGCCATATAGGCTATGGTAACATAGACCACAGCGTCTTGCGGTACCGAACTTAATTTATTAATGCATTAACAAGCAAGACATGGTACTCATTTTCTCCCAAATTTTTAGTGTTTATTGCTGCCCTTTGTCACTGTGATGCATATCAAAGGTTTAATGTCAGTGCAGACATATGCATACCAATTGGCACACTATAAGTCCTATATTATATTAGCCAACCATTTATATTAGTGTAATGATGAATAACGTGTAATCATACACATGATAATTAGTATCTGTGAACGCATCAAGTAAAATCAGGAATTCAGGCCAGTGTATTTAAGAAAAAAATTTTTTTTTCTTATTTCTGCACTATTGATGACTTTTCAATCCACTGTAAAAATTACAGCATTATAAGTTATAACATGCCTTTTATACAGGAGTAAATATTTAGCTGTCCAGTGTATGTATGTGTAGGTTATAAGTTTACTGTGTACATGGTGTCCTTTTTACAAAGTTTTTAAGAACTACTATCTTACAACAATCAATCATAATATTGTTATACATGACTAGATGCTTGTTCAGTTAGAAAAGGCAGCCAACGATCATTTGGGATGAAATCTTTGCACATTTGCTCTAGGTGTTTACGTTTGGACTCACTCAAAGATCTTAACTCTTCTAAACTTTTGTAGCTTTTAATTTCTGAATCAGGAATAACAGATTCTGTAGCATCTCGACCACTCAACACATGAGTTGTAGCATCCTGAAATGGGCCTACATAACAAACTTTTTGGACCTTTGAACAACTTTGTTGGTGACAGTGTTTTTTGTGAAAACAAAATCATGCAGACTGCAAATCCCTGGCAATTTGGAGTATTTATTCATTGGATTTCTCCAATCATAAACAATATCCCCATCATCAATGATGACATCAGCGTACTGGGAAATAATTCTACTCAATTCAATTGTGTTGAAAACATCATTCCTGTTGTATCTCTGTGCAGTCTTAGAAAACAGAAGATCCGGTGAAAACTTTGTGTGACTAGCAATTAAAAAGGACTCTCTAAGAAAACACAGCTTTCCTTGCTGAATCATCTCACATGCTGATGCCATTAAGTAACAGTTTTTATTGGTACTGGATGCATTATCCAGGAATAAGTGAACACGACAGATCCAGTCAGGAAGCTTTGAAATCCAATTTGAAAGGTAAGAGATGGTGTGGTCCATATTTTTTGGACTAACTCGTTCATCAAACAAGTATACAGATGAAACATTGGTTGCATGATTTACTATACCAAAAATGTCATGATTAAGTTTCTGTAAGTAGTACGTGCTTCCAGGCTGTGCTGAAAGGCCCCAATAGGGAACCAACTTCCCCATTTGGTAATCAGCACTAACCACAACATTAAATTTGTTTTTTAGTGATTCCAATATTTGTACTTCTTCACTTAAATCAGGTTTCTCATCAAGACTGGTTATCTCTTTCCACTCCCTTGCACAACAAGTGCATACCTCAGTGTAGTACTCGTGGCTCTTCTGTGCTTCTTCGCGAGTACTACACTGCATACCTCAGTGTAGTACTCGTGGCTCTTCTGTGCTTCATCAAGACTGGTTATCTCTTTCCACTCCCTTGCACAATGAGTGCATACCTCAGTGTAGTACTCGTGGCTCTTCTGTGCTTCATTCCAAATCCTCCTGAAGAGCTTCTACTTCACCTTCCAGTTGTTTGACTTCATCAGGATTGACATTGCTTGATTGTAAAAGTCGATTAATAGTAGTCTGCTTTGCATTGATCTCAGTTTTTGACCTGGCACAGGTGTCACAGTAATCCTCTTGGTGTGGATCAATGACCACTTTTGGTCTATGAGTTTTCAACCAATTGTGGGATGATCCATTAGAGCATCCACTTCTTCCACACTCCTGTTGAGTACGGTTAAACTCACCCACAACTGACCTTTGTAAACGTTCTTCATAGTGATTTACTCCTGGCTTTGGTGCCTGTATAGTAGAAAACTTTGGCAGAAAGTACAGTGTAGGACCTGAAGAGTCAGCAGATCTGCCGTTAGGCTGACTGTTGGTGTCTACAAACAATAAAAACTCTTCCATGGTTGTTTTCTTGGCTGAATTAGAAACTTTTAGAGCATTTCCATGTTTTGCATGCGGGTATCTTACATCCACACTAGTTGAAGGCTCCAGAGGTTTCCACCAATTTTTAAATGAAGACTCAGTGTTGGCAGGCATTAGTACATAATCACCTAAACGTTGTATTTCCACCTCAGACTTTGTAAATTGAACAATTGGATGCTGAAATTCCTGACGCTTAATATCTCGCTGGTGTGTGAGCCTATCTTTAGATATTCTAAAGCTAGATATAATGCAATTTAAGCAATACAAATAATTTCCAACACTATCAAAAACATTGGCCCTCAACCACTCATTTTGTCTGGTGAAGTCACGATAATGAGTAAATTCACTTTCAGGACGCTTTGGCGAAGGATTAATCTTTTTTCTCTTTTTCAACTCAGTTCCTTGATGTATCATCTCTTTGAAACCGTTAGCATGATGAGAAAGAACTGGTTGACACTGAGGACAGACAGCAGAATTCCTCTCACCTCGCCTCTCACCATCAAAACCTTTGCCTGTACCTTCAATTGACCTTGAAGAAGAGTATGAGTATGAGTATGGGGAAATCTTGCTTTTCCAGTTAGGTAGTTATCGCGTTGCTTCTCTTTCTATCTTTCCGTGTCAGGCGTGTCTTCGGAATTTTATTAGAATAACAATAAATTCTAATTAATGTGCACTTCTACTATGAGTAGCCCATTGTAACTGAAGAAGGTATAGTGTTGTTATTGTTGGTAGGAAGCGACCACTTGTGACTATATCCCCTTGGACATTTCAAAAAACGTAAAATGCTTTGTTTCTCTTTAAAACGGTTTTGGCTTTAATTCCTGATTTTTATTTGATGCGTTCACATCTGTTCTGAGTATGATTTTTGTTGATGGCCCAACATGCAAGGCTCTTTGCCCTATAGGAAGGTAATTCTATTGTAGCAGTGATTAAAGCAGCAGTTGCAGCAGTGAGTTGTGAATAATCCTGTCCTAGGTAGGATTTAACAGGTGATGTAAGATTACTACATTGCTTGGGGTGGGCGCTGTGTACTAGCTAAAACTCATAGCGTATTACAGTAGATGGTGATACATCTGCAGTATTTGTTGTAAATTCTTTGAAGTACATCGTATTAACACATCACTAAAGTAACTGCTGTAGATTCCCTAAAAATTCGACAGAAATAAATTAATTCCATTCGCATCTAGCCAAACAATTAGGAAAATAATGTACTAACCCGGTGCTATTGTCAAATTTTTAGGGATCTATCACTAATACAGTCTGCACGCTTCATGGCTATGTTATTTTTGATCCGCTTACTGTTTACTTTCAGGATTTCTTTCCACAAGGACCAATAAGAACATCTTGAGGTGGAACTAACGATACCGCAACACTAAACATTCACTTGGTTGCAGCGCTATATACTATGATTGCCTACATTATCCAGGAGGGATGGTGAATGTCATTACTACATTGCTTTTGAATACAATCACCCAGATGTAATATAAATGATTTTAACATGTAGCTAATAAAAATAGAAACCACTATCAATAATATTATTAAGCTATCTCATGATAAATCTTGCTACCAGATTTAACAAAGCATTATTTGATGGTATATCATGTTACACGGAGATATGGAGCAAGGAGAGATTTTATTCTGTGAACAGAAATGAAGATCGTTTTGCGGTAGCTAGCCATGATGTCATACGATGATATCGTTGGGCATGTTCCCTGAACAATTTCACCCTTTGTGCTTCATCCAGCATCAAGGTAGCATATTGTGTGATGTTACTAGTAATCCTCATGAGACCTTTGTCAACTAGTACTCCAAGTGCTGAAAAATTAGCGTGCTTATAATTCAAAATTTTCCTGTGTTTGCCAAAATTTAGAGCACATTGCGTTCAAAGCACGGTGAGTGCCGAATATTTAGAGATGCCGAAAGTTTAGGGAATCTACGGTAATACAAGAAAAGATAGATTACACAGTCAGCAGCAGAGGGAGAATCTCAATGACATTGCAAGGGAGAAGTATATTGCAACTACTTTATTGCAATATACTCATGGTTTACGGTACAATTGTTGAATGCCAGGATGCAGTAGCAGTAACAGTAGCAATGGTAGTGATGGCGGCAGCAGCTGTAAACCAGCAGCAATAATAGCAGCAGGATCAGCAGCAATATCTGATGCTGTGATTTGTATTCCCTTTACCCAGATGTTCAAAGATAAGTATAAGGCGACCACTCTATTGGAAGATGCCTATAATTCATGGTACAATTGTTGAATGCTGGATTGCAGTGGTGGCAGCAGTAACAGTGATGGCAGTAGCATATCAGCAACACCGATGACAGCAGCAGGAGTAGCAACCCATAATAAGCCTTGTGATTTGTGACCCCACTTACCTAGGTCTATTATTACTTGGCACCTGCCAGAAAAGGGTTAACAGCACTGGTCACATCAACAGCAGCAACATAGTAAAGCAATTATGTTAATGGATGTTTGGGCAACTGCAAACCGGGTTCTGAGCAAGTGATCTCTGTGCTATCCATCCAGAAATGGCTACTGGTAGGGTTGCATGCATTTGGTTTGTATGTACTTAGTGCCAATTGGTGCAGTTGATTTGCACAATTGCTGGTATCTACTACTAAACATAATATTATTATGTTTCATTGCCAGCTAATGCTATGTACAAAGGCCTACTGTGTGTAATCAGGTCAGCAGCGTACACCATGCAGTAATTGTAATGAATTAAAGCGTAATGATGTATGCCGGCAGTGGTTTAAAGCCAATTTCTTAAATCTGACCAGTATTATAGTACTGATGCACATGTATATCAGTTTATATGTTAACTTTAGGCTACCACAAGTAGGAATTCCTGGACAGAACCTTAGGCACTATAAGAAAAGTAAACATGTACATAGGCTAGGATATAGACAATAAGGTGACCAATGATTAGGGATGAATTCGAACTGAATCTTGACAACACTGTATAGATTAGTGTACCACCAAAAGGCTGACACTGTAGTTGTAGTCATGAACAATGAGTAGTAGTAAGGTGGCCATAGCTAGGCATTAGGGACCAGTCTATTTTGCTTTTTTTTCTACCTATTTTTCTTTCCAGCAATTCTTTTATTTTTCATCTATTATGCTCCATATTTTGCTCAAGAATTATAATTTTGCTCAGCACTGATCTTTGTTAATTGAATATTTCCAAGTGCAAAGCTACAGTTTCGCCTTAAAGTGACTGTTCTATTAGAGTATCTCGATCAGAAATTACTTCTAACATGTAAAGCAAGAAGCCAGCTAATATTGCTTAACACGTGCGACTGTTTTATTAGGGTATCTCGATTGTCACTTGTTGTTCTTGTAACAATTAGCTATGCATTGTCGATATTTTAGCGTGTCTGACTGTTCTATTAGAGTATCTTGACCTTTTGTGCAATTTTTATGTCCACTTCACAAAATTTGCACTTATTATGCCAGCATTTTGCTCTTTGCTTTTACCCAACCATTATGCCAAAGATTTTGCTGGCGAAATCGACGGGTCCCTACTAGGCATACAATCTACAAAGATTCACATCATTGGGTGATGTTATGGAATTATACTGCACGAATCTCATAACAGGTGCATGAACCCTCAAAATAAGATGTAATTGAAGCTTGGTTACCTTGTGTGGTGCTGTATAACAGTCAAACAGAACAGCACTGCCGTTATATTATAATGCAACAGCCATGACAATGCAAGTAGCCATGATGATGCAAGTAGCCAAGATGACGCAAGCAGCCATGATGTCATAAGTGGCCATGACGATGCAAGCAGTCATGATGACGCAAGCAGCCAGGATGACGCAAGCAGCCATGATGATGTAAGCAGCCAGGATAACACAAACTGCCCTGATGAAGCAAGCAGCCATGACAATGCAAGCAGCCATAGCCATGACGATGCAAGCAGCCATGACATCACAAGCAGCCATGATGACACAAGTAGCCAATGACGACACAAGCAGCTACGACAACTATTATTTTAGCACTTTACAGTGACCAGCACTGAAGGTCTGACAGCAACATGTGCTGCAGCCTTAGGATTACCTAACCTAATTTCAGGGACTTAGACATAATGACTTGACTTACTGACTGAAAAGGTGTAACAGAAAAGGGGCCAAAGTAAGGAAAAAAATCCCTCCAACCCCAGAATTCGAACTGCAGGTCACCCAATGTCTAGTGGGGGCCACACTCAGTCTTCCTCCAGGAGGGATGGATTTTCTTCCTTAAACCTAAAGTATTTATTATTAGCACTTTACAGTGACCAGCACTGAAGGTCTGACAGCAACATGTGCTGCAGCCTTAGGATTACCTAACCTAATTTCAGGGACTTAGACCTAATGACTTGACTTACTATTATGACACAATGAAGGTACACATGGTGTGCCATTATCATTACAAGGTGCCAGCTACCCAAATATAGATAAGAACTTAATGCAGTATTTACCTGACTGCTCTTAGTTGTGGACGAGACTATACATTATACACACTCCTATTATTGAGCAGCTGTTGTTTAACTTGTCTTATTACTTATGTCAGGACTTTAGTCTCTTAGTCATTGTCATCACATTAGCATTCTAGTGCAGTGTTCATGATTACACACCAGATGGTATGATACTGAGCTAGTTACCTGTCACAAGACATGGAACTCTGACAAGCATAGTTGCATAGTCAGTGGTTGTGCATTTAGTATTTCAACCAAGACCGCTGTACACAATAAGAAGCATCACATGCAGATTATGCATGGACTACGGTTTGGCTCACTGGTGCTTAATTGTAACTGTATTTACACTTCATACTTGCTACTTGTTTCATGGCTGGGACTTCTTCCAAGCTATATAATACTGTTTTCTTCACTATAGGTACAAATATAACTTGCCATTGTAGCCATGCACTGTATGTGTAGTGGTGGGTTTGGTAGAATGTAGTGATGGCTTTGGTAGAAGATTATTATGTTTCAAGACACACAATAGTGTGTCGTGCGGCCCAAGAAGCCAGCGCATCACACCGTGAGTATATAAACAGGAAGAAAATGCAATTTTCACACCTATGTAGCTCTGTGATCCCTTATCCGATTGGAACCAAATTTGCTGGAAACGTGCCACCCAGTTAGGGGAGTCTACATACCAAATTGGAAGAAAATTGCTCTAGCCATTTCCGAGATACAAGTGAACAAAATTTCATTTTAATTTCTTTGTCTTTTTCTTCTTCATATTCATTTCGCAGACTTTGTAAAATTTGCCATAAAATACGAATGCGTACTCGGATTGGGCTGAAATTTGGCACACTTAAAGGGCTCATCAAGGCGGATCTCCGTACCAACTTTGGTAGGAATCCGATGAACATTCACGGAATTATGACCGATTAATAAGGTCGGAGGTCTGTCACGCCTACAGGATAAACCCCTTGGAGGAATCAGTTGAAAATTGATATGTAGATGGAGCAACCATCGTAGGAGTGCCTTTTTGTGGTTTGAAAGGAATCGGGATAAAGACCATGGAGATATGACACGAAAACCCAAATTGTGTCAAAATTACGCGATCGATTTTTATTAATAGAAATATTAGTTTTCGTCTCTACCAGGCAAACTGTTTATAGCAATGAGCTGAAAATCAGTATGTAGCTGGAATAATCATCATAGAAAGTCCTTGCAGTAGTACAGAAGAATCGGAGTGCAGATTACTGAGTTATGATTCAAAAGGCAACTACGTGCAGCAAATGCGAGATCGAGATACTCTAATAGAACAGTCACCCTAATAAGGCATTCAGCTGCATTTATAATGTACTCAGTTATATTACATTGCAAGTTATTCTGTAGGGAATTCAGCTACAAACAAGTCACCCTGTAGTCAGATCAGCTAGAAGAAGGTACCTAATAGAGAGTTCAGCTACAAAGAAGCCATCATGTAGAGAGTTCAGCTCAAATAAATCACCCTGTAGAGAATTCAGCTATGAACAGAGCACACTGTAGAGAGTTCAGTTAGAAACAAGTCATCCTGTAGAGAGATCAGCTAGATTTCACCTTGTAGAGAGTTCAGTTACAAAGAAACAATCATGCAAAGAGTTTAGCTGCAAACAAATCACCCAGTAGAAAGTTCCGCTATGAACAGATCACACTGTAGAGAGTTCAGTTAGAAACAAGTCATCCTGTAGATAGATCAGCTAAAAGAAGTCACTTTGTAGAGAGTTCAGCTACAAAGAAACCACCATGTAAAAGAGTTCAGCTGCAAACAAATCACCTGTAGAGAATTCAGCTACAAACAAATCACCCTGTAGAAAGATCAGCTAAAAGAAGTTACCTTGTAGAGAGTTCAGCTACAAACAAATCACTCTGTAGAGAGTTCAGCTACAAACAAGTCACCCTGTAGAGAGATCAGCTAGAAACAAGTCATCCTGTAGAGAGTTCAGCTAGAAGAAGTTACATAGTAGAGAGTTCAGCTACAAAGAAACTACCATGTAGAGAGTTCAGCTGCAAATAAATCGCCCTGTAGAGAATTCAGCTACAAACAAATTACCCTGTAGAAAGATCTGCTAGAAGAAGTTACCTTGTAGAGAGTTCAGCTACAAACAAATCACCCTGCAGAGAAGTTAGCTAGAAACAAGTCACCCTGTAGAGAGATCAGCTAGAAACAAGCCACCCATAGAGAGTTTAGCTAGAAGAAGTTACATTGTAGAGAGTTCAGCTACAAAGAAACTACCATATAGAGAGTTCAGCTGCAAACAAATCGCCCTGTAGAGAATTCAGCTACAAACAATTTACCCTGTAGAAAGATCAGCTAGAAGAAGTTACCTTGTAGAGAGTTCAGCTACAAACAAATCACCCTGCAGAGAGTTCAGCTAGAAACAAGTCACCCAGTAGATAGATCAGCTAGAAACAAGCCACCCGTAGAGAGTTCAGCTAGAAGAAGTTACATTGTAGAGAGTTCAGCTACAAAGAAGCTACCATGTAGAGAGTTCAGCTGCAAACAAATCGCCCTGTAGAGAATTCAACTACAAACAAATCACCCTATAGAAAGATCAGCTAGAAGTTACCTTGTAGGTAGTTCAGCTACAAATAAATCACCCTGTAGAGAGTTCAGCTACAAACAGATAACCCTGCAGAGAGTTCAGCTAGAGTCAAGTCACCCTGTAGAGAGAATCCTGTAAAGAGTTCATCTACGTACAAGCAAATCACCCTGTAGAGAGTTCAGCTACATTTCAAGTCACCCAGTAGATAGATGCTGGCCATAGGCCGGCTTTGGGTATACAAATACAAAAAGAAGTGAAATCTAATCAAAAACAGCCAAGCTGTAAAAAAAGGAGTGTGGCCCTTGAAAAGGCTATGGTGAAAAAAGGTCAAGTGGCACCAAATTCACCTGAATTGTCGTTATTAAATTTTTTCCATCACAGCCATTTCTTGGCCGCCTCCTTGGATTTCACATCTTTTTTCACCATAGCCTTTTCAAAGGCCGCACTCCTTTTTTTACAGCTTGGCTGTTTTTGATTAGATAGATGTACCAATTGGTTCAATGCACATTCATTATGTTGCTGTGTAGATTGATTGAAAAGTAAACTGTTGAAGTGAGATTCCTGGTGTACAGTAGATGAAATAATTGATCTAATCTGAATACACATTAAATATATTATTTATATTTGCTATTTAGGTGGTACTAGGACTGAAACAAATTATTACTTTGGATACTTCACTAATTACAATAATACTGAACAACAGCCATCCCTCATAATAACAACATCAGAATCACAACCGGTGTTCTATTCAATTGAGGCTCCAGGAATAGGATATTATACTACTGGTAGTGTCACAAGTGATAGTGAGGTCATTATTAATCTTCCTACTACTCTGATAACATCATCACATAATGATCAGGATAAAGGAATTCACCTGATGATCAGTAGCGATAGGGTGACTGTGATTGGTCAAAATGTGGAAATTTATACCAGCGACTCATTTCTTTGTTTACCCATTACAAATTTGTGTGCTAATGAATATGTGCATTATGGGGTAACTGTACCTAGGGCCACAATTCACAGTGCGTTTATTTTAAATTCTATTTTAGTAGTTGGTACAGAGGATAACACAATGATGAATTTGACAGTCACACAACCAGTCACCATTAGTGTTAGTGACTCTACAGTTAATCTCACTGCTGGTATACAGTACTCATTTGTGATTAGCAGGCTCCAAACTGTGTTGATTGGATCAGTTGATGATTTGACTGGAACTAAACTTGTTACAGACAAACCAGTATCTGTATTGAGTGGTCATCAGTGTGGTAATGTACCAGTGGATGTTGCAGGTTGTGATCACCTAATAGAACAAGTTCCACCCACCACATTATGGGGTACAGTATATTATACTGCACCATTAGCCACCAGAAGGTCATATACTATTAAAGTACTGGCAGCATATAACTCCACTGTTGTTGATATTTACTGTAGCAATACAAGGGAGTCTTACAGTATTAGTGAAGGAGAGTATGTTAAAAAAACGTTATCACTACAAGAGGTTTGCGCCATTACCTCCAGTAAAGAAGTGTTAGTTGTTCAGTTAAGTCATGGACGCCGGGATGATGGTAATGACACCGAATATGGTGATCCAATGATGACACTAGTACCAGCCACAAATCAGTATAGTAACAAATTTCAGTTTTCTACACTTCAAGGTCTACCAAGTTTCACGCACTACATTAATATCATAGTATTAGCACAGTATTATCAACCTGACATGATCTACCTGATATCAGGAGGAGTGAATAGGTCACTAGACACATACCAATGGGTACCAATTATGGTCAATGATATCATTGAAGCTTATAGTCTACAACTGGGGATATTAGAGGGTGTGGCTGAGATTTCACATAGTAGCAAAGCAGCTATGATCAGTGTGATTGTGTATGGATTTGATGATCGCCATGGATATGGTAACCCTGGAGGAATAACTTTTCAAGGTTTGTGTTATTGTACAGTATTTCTTTATTATGGACTCATGTTTGTATGAATAAATTACCTGATTATCGCATGTAATGAACACACTTTGGCCTATTATCTTACTATGCTTTTGAAATTGCCTGTTATGCTTTTGAGCAATGTTCCAAAAATATCAGAATCTCTATTATGCTTAGTTGTGCTCCATTATTCCTCAACTGTGACTACTCTATCAAATGTTCTATTAGCAGTACTAGTTCTGAGTTTTAATCGCTCTTCCCTTCACTAAAAAGGCTATAAATCTGATTTTGTGTCTGTTGTACAGTATTGCAGTGTCCCAATATGCTTTGTGTAAAATGTGTAGAATTGTAACTCCCTATAATATTATTATGTTTAATAGATATGTAGAAATTGTACCTATGTATCTAGCATTATGTTCCATGCTTTTTCCAACCACCTATTATGTATGTCCCATATTATGCTGGCATAATTGAGAAAAGCCTAACACTGAAAGCAAAGCACATTGTATGAATTTTTAGCCATGCAGAGGAAGTCTGTCTGTTGTAACACTTTTTTCTGTATTATACTGTTAAATAATTGCATTACATAATAACATTGTACCTATGCAAGAATGGTTTTAGAGGGATTTCTACCCTACTCCTCTTTGATTTGGCTCTGCTCTAACAATAGCTATGGGACAAACGTAATATTAAATTTTCGTACATTAGTCAGGAATGTTAACACTTTGTAAAGTTTTGACAATGGCTATCCTTGTTTATACAAATGACTAACCTAGTGAACTTCTTTCATTCTACATTGAACCATTGAGAATGGCTGTAGCCTTCACTTGTGTATTTCACAAATGTCTGAAAAGCAATGGTTGTTGTAATATATCTTATAAGGTTCCTATATAGACAGTGTGACTTCTACAAAGATTGAGATACTTTAATAGAACAGTCACTCTATTACATTCAGGCAAATATTCAGTCATAGTAACTGTTAAAGATCAGTCTGGCATAGGGTACAAAATTTTCCTAGGTGGCATGTATATTTGGCAGAAAGCTTGCTGTATTATAAAAATTCAAACTTGAGATGCCCTAATACAGCTAATATAACAGTCTAATAAATTATAATTATACTGTGATAAATTATTAAAATCACTCTCATATTTAATCTCAGAGAGTATAATTTTCAGAAATTTCCGAGGGGAATTACCCCAGACCGGCTTGGCATGCTTCACATGCTAAAACTGTCAATAAGCTTATCAGTTCATGGTTAGCTACATTTAACATTTCATTGCTGTTCAGTTTATTTCATTGATTAATTATTAAATGAAACTGTACCATCCCAATGAATACTTCACTAAGGATTTGAAGTATATAACAAAAAGTAAAAGTATATTACTAGCTCAAGCTTAAATCACACCACAACAAGAGTTTTTGGAGCCATGTAGTGAGGGTCCTCAATGAAAAATATTGACTTTTATAATAAATCCTTAACCACTGCAAGATGTTAACTTTGTTGTGCTATTACATATTTGAACCACTGCAAAACAGTAGCCATGAGCATTTTAGATTGAGAAAAGCATCACATCATGTTTTCCAGCATAGCATAGATTGCAGTAAAAAAGATAGAATTGTAAGTCCAGCTTCAGCTGAGTTTACCTTTCTCAGCAATTTTATGTTATTTAAAGTTTGTTATGTTCTGCAAATGTGCATAGTAATGGGTAGATGTCTAGCTGGATAGCTTGTACTGGGTCATTTTTGTTGAGAATATTTGTGACGGGATCTGTGAAAAGGGGTATTATAGCCTTCCCAAATGTCCAAGTTTGACGAGGCATACCTCATCCTGTTTGTCTTTAAATTACATCCAGGAATAGTGCTATGTTAGGAGTGTAAAGTGACCAACTTTCAGGCTGATACTATTCGCAAATCAAGTTATGGATTGCCAAGTACATGCAATTGAAAAGGCTATAGACCCCTTTTCGCAGATTCATTTCTGGGTTGCTCTGGCACCCACAACGAGAGGCTACCTCAATGCAAATACGTAGATGTCACTCATTCTATTCTGCAAGTTTAAAAGGAATCCAAGATATCTGGTTGAGATGAAATATTTATTACATTAGTTTTATGCAAAAAAGTGCAGTCCATGACTTGTGTAATTGTAGGTATGGGATAATTAATACACCAACCACTAACATTTTTAAATGTACCAAACTAGAGCTGCAGCTGATTTGGTGGCAGAAATCCTCAGCATTTGCTTACATCATGAAATGTGACCTAATTTGGGAAAACCGTCAATCTACAAACATCAAAGATTGTGAGGAACATGATTTTAAACATTTCAATCCAGTATAGCTTGGGATGGACAAAAGCTACGAGTTTGAAATTTTCACCATGAATGCAGCCAACCATAGTGTTTATTTTCTTTAATTCATAGAAAACTAGCTATTGATATAACCATGATTTTGAGCACCTTTTTTCATGACTTTATCTGTAACACAAGCACGTCACTATGGGTGATGGTGGGGGTGGTGGGTGATTGATATATGAACAGAAAATGACCGAGTGGGTCATATGGTGTCTCCATTATTAATATTGGGCTCTCAAGACCACCTGTGCCACTGAAAATTAAAGAAATGTATGTAGAAAATATCAGGAGAACTGTCCAAGGCTGTTTATGTCTCTAGTCTCGTGTTTCAGCTGGCCAGCGGCATTAAAAGATGCAAGAGCGTTCCCAGTGGTATGGTTGAGCGATATACCAGTATGACAGTAACAAGGCGATATTACAGCTGGCAATAATCGATACTGCCTTGTTTTTGAAAAACCGCCATACCGGTATAAATGGTTATTACGATATCATGGCGGAATACAGCTGCAACTACACACTTACACGTGTTAACAACACCATATTGTACTTGTCAATCAGTATTTCAGCCTCCTTGTACTAGTAAACAAGCCTAACCCATGCACTACTACACTCGCTACTACACGAAGTGACACACCAATTATTAGAATACACGCGAGGCGAGGTGAGGCACGTGTACCTGATAGAGCACTACTGTGATTGTGGGATAAAACTTCTGGCTGCACATTAGTAAGTCTTCGTAAATTATCTGATAGCTATATACATAAAAACTAGCTATGTCTCCTTCAAAATTTATATGCACTCCATGCTCTATAAGTTAGGTTGGTTTTTCCAAACTCCTTGCAGTTGTGGTAGCTGGTAAACAAAGTTCAACCATGCAAATATACTGTGTAAACAGTTTTGAGTGTACTTGCTATAGTTCATTTCAATACCGTAATATTTGCAATAATCGTGATAATAAACTCCACAATAACCATGGGAGGAAATTTTCGATATCGCCCAACCCTACCCAGTGGCTGGCACACATCTCTAGAAATCCACTCGTGAAAAGTAGCCTGATTAAACCGGAGGCATGGCTGTGGTGTAAATATGTAGAATATTGGTGTGGCTATCCATTCACGGTGAAAAGTGAACTTCACTGGTGTGTGCTTAGATCAACAATTTTCAAAAATTTGGTCACAAATGTAATTTATTGCTCAGCAATAAATTGAAGTTAACCCTTAAACCAGCATAATCCAGAAAACTTGATTTACACTTAATAAATACACATGCTTTGCACAAAGCGCTGTAACTTTCGAAGCGTCCCTCCTATGGCTATGCAATTTATGTCATTCTACTCATGATGTAGCAAGGATCAAAATGATACTTAGGGTTTTACCCTAACACTAAATGGTGAAGCCAAAACTAGTCGTGAAAATAACTTTTCAGTAAGGAAACACGCAAACCCTTTACATACCTTTATAAAATGGTCGATAACTCAATGGTAGTTGATTGTATCGCTTTGCAACAACTTGCATTCAACTCTTCTTGAAATTCTGCATCAGGCCATATATGACTCATGTGAGTAAACCCACAATCGAAATTAAACACGAGACAAGAATTTAGAAACACGGAAACATGGCTCGTTGCTGTTCACCACTTCATAACAAGTAAGCCACTGTAGTTACAGTGTTCATTTAACCTTCTCCAAGTAGCCCAGTAAACACACTTTTAATCTACAGTATGTGTATTTGTAGGCTGTAAGAATTAAGTTACCCCACCTAGTGTCGCGATGCATGTCCATATTGTGTATTTCCGAAAAGTTTTCTGCGGGTTTAAGGGTTAACATAAAATGTTGGCTACAGCATTAATAGAGTATGCGCACGCCCATGCAGGGACTAATTGTAATCATAAAATGGTTTGGTGGGTTCATTGGCTCACATGTGTTGCTGAAGAAAGCCATGAGGAGCGAAAAGGCAGTTTGTGCCAAAACACTTACGAGGAGTGGGAATGCAGTTTGTGGTGACACACTTAAACAGCTGAGTTTTACGTGCCACGTAACACTGGGTAGCCACGTAGTGTCTGTTCTTGTGTTGTATTTGTGTCTCCTACTTTTATGCCGAACATGCTTGCCCACCCAAATAAGCAATTGATTACAAGTACACGAAAAAATTTGGAATTTTCAACTAGAGTAGGGACCATAGCACATTGATAAAAAGTACTGAAACAAGTTGGAGTAGTCCATGATATTAAATTACTGTAAAACAATAAGAAGTGTTATATCCTTACTGTGCTCAAGTAGGGATATAACACTTCTTATTGTTTTACAGTAATTTAATATCATGGACTACTCCAACTTGTTTCAGTACTTTTTATCAATGTGCTATGGCCCCTACTCTAGTTGAAAATTCCTTTTTTTTTTGTGTACTTGTTTGTTAACTTTTTTTGTAAATAATTTTATTATGACTGGTGTACCCACGCATACCACATCTGAAAAGGCACTGCACCCCAGCTATATCATTATCGTCTGAAAAGTGAAGTATCCATTATGCTTCATTGTCAGCTATGTTCAACCTGTTACACAGCATTTCGAATCAAGAACTGTTTGTAAAGCACCTCTACAATCCACTCATACCAAAAGAAAGAAATCGTGCCGCACCCCAATCATATTAATTATCATCTGAAAAGTTAAGTATCTGTTACGCTTCGCTGTAGGCTATGTTCAACCCGTTACACAGCAGTACGAATCAAGAACTGTTTGAAAAGTACCTCTGCAATCGAAATAGCCATGATGAAAAATACAGACGATTTCCATTTCGAAGGGAAGCCATCACGTTCTCGCGCCAAATCGACACCTTTCCCTGTCAGCAAAGATGAATGGAACACAAAGGAGGACACTGGTACGTAAGTCCATGAAGAATGCATTGTATGTACTGTGGTATGCCAAAAGGCACCTGTCGGGCCGAAGCAATGTCGAACAGTGAAAAAATCAAACCCGTAGCCTTAGCCGTTATCGAGTTACGCTTGTCTGAAGGATCAGTCAGTCAGTCAGTCAGTCACTTACTCAGTCAGTAGAAAATTCCGTTGAATAAAAAATTTATAAAATTCCGTAGCAACTTGTTGAAAGTGTTTCGGGTCGATCTGAAAGCTTGTTTGGGCTTAGTTTTACCTCACCAATACTGCTTCACCATCGTAATGGAAAATTGAGGCTGGTTTTGGGGTGATATTATTTCTTCGGCCATGCATACTCCTTTGTGGTCCCTACTATACAGTTACGATCGTACTGTATGATATACAACCTCAGCCTACCCACATAGCAATACTGCTTGAATCTTTGTGGCAGTTATCAATTATTCCAATTAATGCCCACTGTATGATCTAAATAATGCTTATTGTTTTCAATTAATGCTTATCATGCAATTTTAGTTGAGGGAAGTGTGGTTTAGCCGTTTCTACTAGTTTGCTTTACATTTGCATAATGTCAGGTCAGTTGAACTACTGGCATCAGTTCATTCTCGGACTACTGTGCAGCACCAGCACTTGAAGCAAATTTTATTTTAGTAATTGTGCTGCTGATTGCTTGATGCCAAATTCAGCCTTGCTTGGCTCACTCCTTTGGCAGGTCAGTGTCTACTCCTGTTAGGTTCCGGCCTATTATGCCCAAAATTTTACCTATTATGCTCTTGAGCATTGCTCAAAAATTAAGTCTATTATGGTCAAAATTATGCTTTCGAAATCAAGAGTATGCTCTAGAACTGACTGTTTTATTAGAGTATATCAGCCTTTCCTGACTGCTGTATTAGAGTAAGTGACTGCTGTATTAGAGTATCTAGATCTTATTTCTGCAAAGTGTGAATAACTAAAAAAAAGAAATGGTTTAATAAGTTACAGTATATGTTTTCAACTATGAAATGCACTAATAATAGTATTGGCAATTAGTATTTGCTTTCTTTCAGGCACACATATTGCGCATTTTAATTAAATTTTCAAAATTCGTCCCCATTATAATGGCATTATGCTTGATGCTTTTGGTCACTTTAAATTATGCCAGCATAATCGGCTGGTGCCTAACTCCTGTGCAGCTTCAATAAAGCTCATTTGTGGTAGTCCTGCCATTGTTTCTTTGCCACGACCACGGCTTCATTATAATACAAGCAGAGCGCTATCAGCAACTGCTATACAGTACAGTTCACGGGTAACGTCGCATGTACATGCATGACACGCTTGACGTGCGCTCGAGTGACCCGTGTGGATGCAGCAAGGCTACAGTAATGCTCCATGATAGCTAACTTGACTCGAGAGTGTCACACAAGACCAGATAACAGGTCTCACCTATGGTCTTGGGAGACAGCACTGGCTCAGTTCCGCCAACTGTGAAGTCTCCTATTGCAATGCCTGTGTTGTAGCTACCGAATACTTGGTAACTTAGCTACTGACTTGACCTTGACTCTGTCATGGATTACAGTCAGTGCTGTAGCTAGCAGTATAGCTACCGTAAACCTAGATGGATTGGTCACCAAGTAATGCCACAGAATCCCAGTTAGTGCATTTTTCTAATTCGTATTTTCTTTATCTAGATAGTTAAAGGAATGGTCAACCGAAGTTTCAACTCTAGAAGGCAAAAAATTTCGAAGTTACAGTGCTACGAAGGGCCTACGAAGTGCTAACAGCAAAAAATTGATTTTTACAGTGACAATAAACTACAGTTGTTAAATAAAATGATCATAACATACGGATGCAGTCCTCTACCAAGATGCAACTTGCACCATCGAATTCTCCATGAACAAGTAAATCCATTGCTGGGTAAGTTTTGTCTTCCAGGCCTTTCCTACATCCATGGGAGACCGGCGAAGGCAAACAAACATGAGAAAAAGCGATAGTGAACCTGTACTTGTCTAACGCAAAGCAGGCTAACGCTGATATATTCTGTCTCCTTAAGAGTACTGACACGAAACAAAGATTTTGGAACTCCTCTTGCTTTTGGGATCACGATGCTGCCAAAGTTTTTTGGTGTTATCACTTTCTTTCATTGTGAAACAAGCGCCTTAGAATTTACGATTTTTTTTTCGTTTTCGTAAATATTCCACCCATTGCGTTCTGCGGGCCCAAGCATGCGTTTATTGCATTCTACTGTATAATTAGCTAGCTACGCTTGCACGAACGTAATTATGGGACCGATCACAAATGTTTATGTGATCTAAGTATTGTATGAAGCTACTAAACTCAGTAGCGAGTGTTCTCATGTGTGGCGAGTTTCTCGCGCAGCTAGTGCATATCCACACGATATTCCACAGGTATTGTACAGTACATTGCAAAAGAATGATCTCGTGAGAAGATGCGAGCATTACTCGCATGTGTATACTAGCGACGTTACCTTTGAGCTGTACTGTATATACCACCTGCCGTGTTTGGCCTTCTGCCCTACTTGGCTTCCATGTTCGGTCAGGCCGACATGTTTTGTCTGTGACCCACTGCAGGTTTTCAGGAAATTTGTTCTGAAATTGAAGCACCATAATATTATTACAAGCCATGGCACAGTAGTGATCATCGCAAGTGCACCGCACTTCGCAGTTTTTCTTCCTGGTGGCATCAGTGCTGTTTGTCACAGCATCAAAACTGGTATATAGCTGCTTTCTGGCTTTCAGTACTGCAAACAGGTTGGCGATGGTTATTTGTGTTCCACCCCTTAGGTTGTAAGAACCTAACATCCTGATGTTATGTGACCCGTATCCACGGCGATGTGGCACAGCAATCACCAACAATATCTGGTTTCTAATCTTCTAATTAAAGCTTACACGCATGTGCAAACACATCTCATAACACTCCCCCCTACAAAAATGCATTCCCATATGCATACAACTGTAGGTGGGGTGTGCTTTCAACAACAAATGAGATGAAGTTACAAATAGATAAAACATGAAAACAGAGTACATTCACTAATAAAATACACCATAATACCTACTACATGACTACACAGTCAATCAGAGACAGAGGTAAGTTCACATTGCTCGAGGCAACACGTCAGCTATAGCATTGTCCTTTCCTCGGATGTGGCATATCTTCAGGTTATATTCTTGTAGAGCAAGACTCCATCTCAATAGTCGCTGATTCTTGTCCTTCATCCGGTTAATAAATACCAGGGGATTGTGATCTGTGTACACCAATATATCCTCCACAGCACCTTCTAAATATGCACAAAAATGTTGCAAAGCAAGCAACAACGCGAGAGTCTCTTTTTCACATGTCAAATAGTTTCTGTGGTGGCAATCGAATTTGTGTGAAAAGTAGCAAACAAGGTGATCTATTCTACCCTCTCCTTCTTGTAATAACACAGCACCACCACCCACATCACTGGCGTCAACCATGAGTTTAAATGGTTTGCCAAAATTTGGTGCCATAAGCACCAGTACTGATATAAGTAATTACTTAATCTTACTAAATGCCCTCTGACAATCTTCTGACCATCTAAAGTGCTCCCGTTTCTTTAACTGTCTGGTCAATGGTTCAGCAATGACTGAAAAGTTACACAAAATTTCAGTTAATATCCGGACATACCAAGGAACCTCATCAATAATAATATTTATGTTTGTTGGTTGGGGCTGGGAAGGTAGCAATGGCTTCTACCTTTGTTCTAACAGGTGTGATTTCACCCTGGCCCACTACATGGCCTAAAAATGTCACCCGTGCTTGACAAAACTCACTTTATACCAGATTGATAGTCTAGTTAGCTTCTTGTAATCTGGCGAGACATGCCTTAAGTTGCTTGATGTGCTGGTCCCATGTGTTACTGCATACAACCAAATCATCGATATAATTATGCATCACATCCCTCCAGTCCAGCTACCACAATCATTCTCTGAAAAGTAGCTGGTGCATTCTTCATTCCAAATGGCATCACAAGGTTCTGGTAAAGACAATCAGGCATTACGAAGGCTGACACTTCCTTGGCCCTCTCTGTCAGTGGCACCTGCCAATATCCTTTTAGAAGATCAAACTTACTGATGTACTTTGTGTGCCCTATGCGGTCAATGCAGTTATCTATCCTAGGAATAGGATGGGAGTCTGTCTTCGTCATTGATGTCACTCTTCTGAAGTCAGTAGAAAACCTATAGTTCCCATCTGGCTTAGGCACCAAAACACATGGTAAGCTCCACTGACTATTACTTGGCTCAATTATACCGTTTCTCAACATATATTCAACCTCCTTACGAATAACCTGCAGCTTAAGTGGTTCACCCTATAGGGTGTTGTTTGACTGGTTGTGCCTGCCCCACCTCCACATCATGGTAAACAACTTGTGTCCTTCCAGGGGTATCAGGAAATAATGAACTGAACTCTCTAATCAAGGATTTGAGTTGCTCCTGTTCTGTCTTGGGCAGGTGTGCTAGCTTCTGGTCAAGATTAGATAGAACTAGATGAATAACAATAAGCCAGAGCCACATGGATAACGTAGAAAACCAATGCATAATCCGTTATGTGCAAACTATTGCTACTGTATAAATAATGGTAGCAATATCGGTCCACCTGCTGTTCTGTACCGATACCGATATTGGTAAAAAATACCATATCGGTGGCCGATATTGTAGCCGATCCGATTATCGGTATGCCTCTAGTTTTGGCAACTGAATTCGTCCTCTTGGCAATTAAATTTATCATTTTGGCAATTGAATTTGACGCTTTGGCATTAAAATTTGTCGCGTTGGCACAAGAATTCGTCATAATTAAATCTTCGATAAAACAACCACTCATCACGAAGTGAATCATTTCGCCATGGAGAGTTACACTTGAGACATTAGAAGGTAATTGAAACTAGTTGTACATGAAACTGATAGCTGTCTGGCAAGTTAATTAGCTTGTTCACGAGTGACCACACCCATCACTTATTATTATTATTATTATTTATGATGTAGTTTCAACCGCATTTCTTATTATTCTTAGTACTTGGTTGTGTAATTATTATTATTAGTCACATATAACTAAGTATATACAGTGTAGCTCACAGGTAATGTCGCGAGTATACACATGCGAGTAATGCTCATGTCTTCTCATGGGATTGTTCTTTTACAATGCACTGTACAAGACTTGTGGAACATTGTGTGGTTAAGCACTAGCCATACGAGAAACTCGCCACTAGGCATGAGGCTATTATGCTCCAAAAATTGAGCATTATGCTTTTGAGCAGTGCTCAAAAAAAATCACCTAGTATGCTTTTGAGAATTGTCCATTATTCCCAAAATTATGCCACAATAATTGGCTAATAATTCCAGTTTATTGCTGTATCATACCATTTTCATTGATGTTTAAGCTTCAAATAGTCTTGAATTCTTTAACCGGTTGCTGTATTAGAGTATTTCATTTCAATGTGACTGCTTTATTAGAGTAAATAATATCCAGTGACTGTTCTATTAGATATTCTGACTGCTATATTAGAGTATCTCGATCTTTTTTAACGGAAATGTGCAATCTGCAAATTTTCCTACTGTTAAAGCTTTATAATCACCTCAAAATGCTAGCATAATTCCTGATTCCCACACAAATCTATTATGCTTGAAATTATGCCGGCATAATCGCCGCATCCCTACTCGCCACTGAGTTTAGTAACTTTATACAACACTTAAATCACATAGTTAAACATGTATAATCAGATCTGCAAGAATCCCATATGTTTGTGCAAACTTACAGTAGCTAGCTAGTTTTACAGGGAATTTAACACTTCTTGCAATTTTGTAAGTGGGAATGCGTATGCATGCATTTTTTTATAAGCGATTATTTGGTGCCACAATGGTGGTGGACACCCATATCATGCCTCAGTCTGCTGTACACGCGACAAATTTCTTTAAAAGGGTGTAAGCACAGATCAAGAATAGTGAAATGCAACAGAAATCACACTGCGTGCATTTCGCACGAAATTGCAAGAAGTGTTAAATTCCCTGTACAGTAAATGCAGGGCCTGCAGAGCACATGCACAATGGGTAGAATATTAACGAAATCGAAAAAAAATCCGTAAATTTCAAAGCACTTGTTCCACAATGAAGAAAAGTGATAACACCAAACACCTTGGTAGCATCGTGATCACCAAAGCAAAAGGAGTTACACAATCTTTGTTTCGTGTCAGTAATCCTAAGGAGACAGAAGATATGAGTATTAGTCTACCTTGCATTGGACGAGTGGTTCACTGTCACTTTATTTCTCACGTTATCGCATCCACCGGTTCGCCCTGTTTGTAGGAAAGGCCTGGAAGCCAAAAGTTACCCAGCAATGGATTTGCTTGTTCATGGAGAATCCGATGGTGCAACTTGCATCTTGGTAGAGGACTACATTCATGAGTTATCATCATTTTATTAAGTGCCTGTAGTTTGTACAGATCAATTTTTTGCCATTGCCACTTTGTAGCACTGTAACTTCGAATGTTCTTGGCTTCTAGAGCTGAAACTTCAATTGACCATTAGGTGAGTCCTGTCATCTCATCTTGCGTGACGCTCTAGAGTAAAATTTGCTATCATGGAGCATTACTGTAGCCTTGCTGTATCCGCACGGGTCACTTCACATGTGTCGTATGTGTGCATGTGACGTTACCTGTGAGCTGTACTGTACTCCAGTTAGACAACATACATGCATAGTGCATAATACAATGTGACAGTGAAACGTTACATACTGGTGCTCTTATACAAGAAACAATAAAGTTGATGTTGCAGCTACCATCAGGGCATGCACCAGGCAAGAAACATTATAACTGTACTATTAAAGAGCAGCCAAATACCCTAACATGGCAGTCAAGCATGTACTTTAAAACTAGAAACCAAAAAGGCTATATAATTATTAGAAAAACCTTAGAGGCATTATTGATTATTCAACAACTACACACTTTCACATGATGGGTTATGGAGTAATTGCATGTATTCAATGGTTTTATACTGTTAGCAGAGAATCTACGGTAATGCACCTATAAAAGGACAGTTCATCAAGCCATATGAAGTTTCAATTTTACATCCTTTAAAATTGTCCATGATGTAATAACTTATTGCATTTTATCCACTAAATTGCAAACTTGTAGTTATCTTCTAAGAGATAATTGTAAACAAAGTGATATAAAATTATACTGTTACTCATAAGGTATCTCCCTTTCAGTTAACATGATAAAAGAACCACTCTATAAAGTTCACCCTGTGCGAATTGCAAACAGCTGCATCATGACAAACTTGTAATGGTATCACTGAAAAGAACTTATATAGCGGAACCTCAGTTATCCAAACCTCTTGGGACCAGGGGTGGTCCATAAGTCTGAAAAGTCAGCATCTCTGAAACTGTATATATATAAATAACCTAAAATAGCATACAAGTATTTTTAAAATTTCAGTTATATCAACTACTCTAATAGAACAGTTACAACTCTAATAGAGCAGTCATTTCCATAGTTCAATTCACTGAGAATCCAGATAAGTGGGGTCCGGATAACTGACATTGTACTGTAGTAAACCAAGCCTGTCCAGTTAATTATGGTCTACAAAGCTGCTGTGTTGATTGCTACATTTCCAAGTGCCGTTGCATTACCTTCAAGCATTTAGACCATTTACAATCTTCTACACTTAAATAACATGTAATAAAATGATTCCAAGTTGTTGTAGCATCCTGTAAGGAAGTGAGAATTGTTGTTCACTACCCAACCACAGTTTCTGAATAATTATGTAAAAATGTACCAAATACTTGTCACACTTGTGTGGCTTTAGTGCTTGCATGGCTTGCATGGTGTACTTCCCTAAATTCTAGGGTGTAGTGGCAATGGATACTATTATGATAAGATTTTTTTGTCCTCCTTACAAACCAAAATTGATCGGACAGTTGCCTTGCTGCAGCTCTTATGTGGTATAGTATCCAATAGTACATTTGTGGTCACTTTTCAGACATGGGGCCAAGTACATTTAAAAGTACTTAAGTAAAGTACGAGTACTTTTGAGTTTTCGAAGTACAAGTACTCCAACTGAAATCATGAGAGTACTTAAGTAAAGTACAAGTACATGCAGGAAGTACTTGTAATGTACCCTCTAAGTACTTAAGTGAGCAAGTCCCTTGACTTATAACACGCGTTAACAACTCTTAATAGTTCAATATAACTGATAACACAACCATATGACAACTAAACTAAAATAGTCCAATAGACACTATATATACAAGTGTTAATCATTAATGACGTCATACATAATAACCTGATAATTACAACATGATTAAATAATAAAAGTCTGAGTTCATTACATCTCCCCCTTCTTAAGCTTTAACATATCAAGTATACTGAGAGGTATCAAATCGTTCTGGTGGCTGTCGAGTACGTGTTGACCGACGCAGTGTGGACTGCTCATCAATATTTGCTGTAGGTTGTGAAGTGTCTGTTGATTGCTCAGCTGAGTCACTATTTACATAGTCCCAGTTAGTGTCATTTCTTGATGGTTGTTCTTCTCTAGCCTTTATGTGATCAACATGACGACGAACTGTTTTGCCATCTAACAAATCTATGATGTAAGATAATGGTCCAGTTACCTTAGAGATTTTTCCTGGAAGCCATGTCAGTTTGTTGTTATTGGCAAAGTTCTCAGCGTACACTAAATTTCCTTCCACAAATTGGCGGTATGGCTTCTTGACATCATGATGTTTCTTCTGAGTCATTTGTGACTGTTGCACTTTGCTTGTAAGGCTTGGCTGCAGTAAGTCTAGCTTAGATCTTAACTTTCTTCCCATCAGTAATTCTGCTGGTGGTATTCCAGTGGTGGAATGTGGCGTAATTCGGTATTTAAACAAAAACTTTGCAAGTTTCTCGGTTATGCTTCCCTTTTCCTCTTTCATCTGGCGTAAAGCTTGTTTAAAGGTTTGCACTGCCCTCTCTGCCAGTCCATTAGATGAGGGATGGTATGGAGCTGAAAAAGTGTGTTTGATTCCATTCTGTTCCATGAATTCTTTGAATGTCTCACTCACAAAAGTTGGCCCATTGTCTGTGACAATCTGTTGTGGGAGGCCATGAGTTGAAAAGATTAAGCGTAATCTTGCAATGGTCTTTTCACTGGTTATTGTATCCATAACTTGTACATCTAACCATTTAGAGTGTGCATCTACTAGCACTAAAAACATCCTCCCTAGATAAGGACCTGCAAAATCCAAATGAAGTCTGCTCCAAGGCTGTGCAGGCCATTCCCATGGGTGAAGTGGAGCCTTGGCTGGAGCTGTACTGGTCTGTTGACAGTTACAACACTTCCTGGCTATTTCTTCAATCTCAGAATCCATCTTTGGCCACCAAATGTAGGATCTGGCCAGAGCTTTCATCTTGCTTGCTCCTGAGTGTGTTTCATGTAACTCATCCAACACAGATTTCTGACCTTGGGTTGGTATCACCACTCTAGCTCCCCATAAGATGCAGCCATTTAGAACAGTAAGTTCACCTCTGCGTGACTTGAATGGCTTGAATTCTTCACCTGGTAGTGTGGTTGGCCAGCCTTGTAGGACGTATTGTCGAACTCTTGAAAGAATTGGGTCAGTGTCTGTCCATCGTTTGATGTGTTCTGAACTGGTCGTGGTGGTTGACAGATGGTTTAGCAAATGTACAAGATCACCTGGAATGCAATCGGAATCAGTGGTAGCTTTTCGCGGTAAGCGACTAAGAGCATCTGCATTTCCAAGCTTCTTTCCAGGCTTGTACTTGATAGTGTAGGAATAAGCACTTAGAGTGAGTGCCCATCTCTTGATTCTAGAGGATGCTGTTGGTGAAATTGCCTTAGAATTGCTGAAAATGTAAGACAGTGGTTGATGGTCAGACTCAATCATGAATTGTCTACCATAAAGATAGTTGTGAAACTTTCCAACAGCAAACACAACTGCTAGGGCTTCTTTTTCTAATTGGCTGTAATTCTTTTCTGCTGCTGTTAGAGCTCTAGAGGTATATGCTATTGGTCTTTCTTGGCCATCATCCATGATATGGGACAAAACACCTCCTAGCCCATATTGAGAGGCATCACATGCCAACACTAACTGTTTTGAATTGTCATAATGTACCAAGAGTGCATCACCTTGTAGTGCATTCTTTGCTGCCTGGAAAGCTTTGACTTGCTTGTGATCCCAGGTCCACTTGGACTCTTTTTGAAGTAAAGCATACAGTGGAGCTAACTTGGTTGACAGGTTTGGCAAAAATTTGGCATAATAGTTGATGATGCCTAGAAATGACCTCAATTCACTAACATTTTGTGGTTCTGGAACTTCTCTGATGGCTTTTACTTTTTCTTTGGTAGGGTGTAACCCATGTTGATCAATTACATGACCAAGGTACTCAACACTAGGTAGCATAAACTTGCATTTTGTCAGATTCAATGTTAACCCAGCTGTTGCCATTATACCAAGAACTTTGTCTAGGTTTTCAAGGTGTTCTTTCACTGTTGACCCTGCCACTAATAGGTCATCCAAACAAACTGACACGCCTTTGCACCCTTGAAAAAGGTTTTCCATGCATCTCTGAAAAACTGCTGGTGCAGCAGAAACACCAAATGGCAATCTTGTATATTGGAATAAACCCTTGTGAGTGTTAATGGTAACTAACTCTCTGGAATTCTCATTTAGTGGCACTTGCAAGTATGCTTGTGACATGTCAAGTTTTGAAAAATATTTTCCACCTGATAAAGCAGCAAACAAGTCTTCCACCCTTGGTAGTGGATATGCATCTACTTTGGCTGCCTTGTTAATAGTAACCCTATAATCACCACAAAGCCTCATAGTGCCATCTTTCTTTAAAACTGGTACAACTGATGCTGCCCACTCTGAATGTTGTACTGGAATTATTATTCCTAACCCCTCAAGTCTCTCTAACTCTGCTTCTACCTTTTGTCTTAAAGCCAAAGGAATGGTACGGGCTTTAAAGAACTGTGGTGCTACATCTGGTTTTGTTTGTAGCTTGACCTTTATACCTTTCAAGGTACCAAGTTTGTTAGAAAATACTGTGGCATGCTTGTCTAATATCTCTTGTAAACCAGCAGGTGTTAAGAGACTGTTAATTACACCAACAGTTAGGTTAAGGCTTCCTAACCAGTCTCTTCCCATGAGATTTGGACCTCTCCCATTAACAACATACACTTGTAATTGCTGTGTTATCTCACCATACTTGACCTGTATTTTGGCTGTTCCCAGGATACACAGAGCCTCTCCTGTGTATGTCTTGAGATGCACATCTGTTTTCTGCAAGGCTTGAGTATGGCTTCTGCTGCAGATTCTATCATAGGTAGCTTTGTTGATGAGAGATAATGATGCACCCATGTCAACCTCCATCTCTACTGGAACCTGGTTGATGTCTACTTGAATGATAATAGGGTTTGGGCTGTTGCCTTCAACTGTAAACATGCCATATGAGCTATCAGAGTCTCTGTTGTGCCCTGTAGCAACAGTGGTTACATCATCTTCCTCAACATAATGGTTTGACTTTTGGTTAACTTGTTGGCTCTTCTTGCCTTTCTGTTTTGACTTACAAGCCTTAGCTATGTGCCCAACCTTCTTGCAAAGGTAGCATTCAGTAGTACGAAACTTACACACATTTGCTAAGTGTTCACCCAAGCATCTGTAACATGTGACTGCGGATTGGGTCTTGGATCTTCCTGTTGCGGAACGCTGTTGTGACTTCTGGATTGGTGTGTAGTGGATGTCCTTTTGTGCCATAGTTGTGTCATTTGCCTTCAGGTCTTTTGTTCCCTTTTCAGCTGTCTCCATGGTTAAAGCAATTTCCAAAGCCTTTTCATAAGTTAGGTTTTTCTCAGCTAACAGTTTGCGCTGAATACCTTCATGATTGACTCCACACACCAGCCGGTCTCTCAGCATGTCTTTCAAAGTGTCTTTATATTCACAGTGTTCAGCTATCTTTCGTAGTGCAGCAACAAATGCAGCAATAGGCTCACCAGCTGCTCTGGTTCTGTTATAAAACTTGAAGCGCTGGACTATGAAACTTGGCTTAGGATCATAATGAGCTGTGATAATTTCCACCAGAGTATCAAATTTAGCAGTGTTCAAAGTCTCTGTGTCCACTATGCTGCGAATTGTCTGGTAGGTCTCAGGTCCACAGCCAGAAAACAGAATAGCACACTTCTTCTCATCACTCTTTACATCATTGGCTATAAAGTAGTAACGAGCTCTTTCTATGTATGCTGTCCAGTGCTCCTTAGCCGGATTAAATGCTGAGAGTTCACCATGAGTTGCCATCTTCACAGGTTGTGCTTCTTGTATATAAGTAGTAACAGTTTATCCTCGTCGCCAGTGTAATGTACCCTCTAAGTACTTAAGTGAGCAAGTCCCTTGACTTATAACACGCGTTAACAACTCTTAATAGTTCAATATAACTGATAACACAACCATATGACAACTAAACTAAAATAGTCCAATAGACACTATATATACAAGTGTTAACCATTAATGACGTCATACATAATAACCTGATAATTACAACATGATTAAATAATAAAAGTCTGAGTTCATTACAGTACTTAAGTAAAGTATATACAAGTACAGTACATTTTCCTATAGCAAAATTTATGCAGCCATGCATACAGTAATAACTTAAGCTTGAGATACAAACACGCAAGGTACAGTTTTTATATTCACAGAGCTATTACACTGAATAGTATCCATTCAATCTTTAGATCAATATAAGTCTACTATGCTCAGGTTTAAATTCTTTTCCTGCAGTGCTAAATAACTTCTTAATTGGGATAAATGATACAGGTACTGACAGGACATCTTTTGCCACAATGGAAAGGTAAGGATATGCTTTGCAATTATCTTTCAAAAAAGTTTACAGGGTTGATTTTTTTTTTGGTACACATGGGGTTTCCAAGTAGCCATCAAGTTTAGCATGTAAAGTTGTGTTGTCTTCTTCACAAGGAGTGGTGTCTGGCGTAGAATGATGCATGCACTATAAATGATAGTTTCGTGCCAACAATTCAACAAAACTCTTATTACAGTAGTTTCATATAACCTTATACAGTCTCCTTCAGATAAAACTTCAGGAATTGCATAATATTTTAGGACAACAGGTACTTTCAGGTTTTTGTCAACCATTCTCTTCAACTCTCAATTTACACAACAGCATTGTTATCTTGTGGCTACACATAGAGTGTGGTTGCTAGGATCATATGCCTTATAAAAGTTTGCAGAAAAAAAATGATCTCGTCATGATCATTATTAGGTATGAGGCTATTATGCTCCAAAAATTGAGCATTATGCTTTTGAGCAGTGCTCAAAAAATCACCTATTATGCTTTTGAGAATTGCCCATTATTCCCAAAATTATGCCACCATAATTGGCTAATAATGCCAGTTTATTGCTGTATCAGACCCTTTTCATTGATGTTTAAGCTTCAAATAGTCTTGAATTCTTAGCTGGTTGCTATATTAGAGTATTGCATTTCAATGTGACTGCTTTATTAGAGTAAATAATCTTCAGTGACTGTTCTATTAGAGTTTCTGACTGCTCTATTAGAGTATCTCGATCTTTTTAACAGAATTGTACAATCTGCAGATTTTCCTACTGTTAAAGCTTTATAATCACCTCAAAATGCTGGCATAATTCCTGATTCCCACACATACCTATTATTCCCGAAATTATGCCTGCATAATCGCCACATCCCTAATCATTATGGATTCACTCCCTTGGAATGGCGTGAATTGAGGTCGTTACATGTACCAATATTTTGATTTTTACTGTAGTAAATCTGTGTTTTGACTAGCATATCCCAGTGCTTTAATCCTGTCTTTAAACAGGCTATAGAATCAGGTGTCCTACAGACCAGGTAACTGACAAGACACCTAATTGTACACAGTCAGAGGCAGATCTAGGATTTTACAAGGGGATGTACCATGACCATGCAGTGTAGTAGGTACAGTGTAGCTATATAAAGTGGGGGTCTAGAGGAGCAGCCTCCCAGAAACTATAGGTATTTTACATGTTTGTTCAGTACACAAAATCATTAATCAAGAGCTGCATGTAGGGTTAGTGATAGTCATGGGTTTAGCAATCAAATAAATAAATAAAATTCTTGCAGGCTACATAGCTATAATTGTGCCCTTGGGTTGGTGCTAGTTTTCAAACTCAGTGGAGGATTTTAATAGTGTTACATACGTATGGTGACTGATTTATTATAATATTTTACTGACTGTATGATCTTGTGTATAGCATTATTGTGTATGTGTGTGTGGGGGGGATGGAGACTGCTGTTTGGGTGGTTTCCACAGCCTCAATCTGCACATGAAGCCAAGAGCAGGTGCAGTGCATGTTACAATCAATAAGAGTGCGTACGTAAAACTGTCCAGCTTGTAGTATGTTAGCTAAGTTTTTCTTGTAAAATTACTCTCATATTAAATCTCAGAGTCTAATTTTCAAAAATTTCCTGGGGGGATGGGTTTGCATGCTAAAACTGTTAATAAGCTTATCAGTTAGTAGCTAGTTTGTTTTTATTGTAGTCTATTAGCTAGTTAGCTAAGCTTGCTCTTGTAATATCCTTTTGTCTGTGTTTCTTTATTGAAAATAGAGCCCTACATTCTAAATTTGCCCTGGGCCCTCTAAATCTTCTCGGTGGCCCTGTGGTCAACTGGCTGGCAGGCAAGCAGGCAGGCCTAAAATTGAATTATGGTAAAATTGTAAAAATCTAAAAGTAAAAGTTTTATTACACTTATTTGCTAGATTTGATGTTAGATACACTGCAACTCTTCCATGATGGTATTTTCATTTATGCAAAAAAAAAGTTATTTCTTTGCTGATTTTTAATGACAGCATTTTGAGAACTGCCATTTTCTTTGAGTGGGATCCCACTATACTATACTATCACATGTGCTGTATATTCTACAACACAATTCAAGTGCATATTTGTACAGGTCCTCCTTCTTCTGGAAACATCACCACTACCTCCATGTGTGTGAACGGCTTCACAATATCATGGGATCCCTTCCCTAGTAACCCAATCTGTGAGCCAGTCTCTTATGAAGTTACATTATTGTCATCTGATAGAGTAATAATGGTGATGGAAATAACTGACACCTTCTACAATTTTACTGGATTAACACCTGATAATAGTTACACTGTCACTGTGGCTAGTAGAAATCATGCTGGCATGAGGGAGTCTAGTATGATAGTTGTGAATACTCCAACTATTGCAGAAGCTTTGCCAACTGGTAATGATAATACTACTGTATGCATGTAATCAAGGATGAATGTACACATTGTGTGACTTACTGTTACAGTAGCAAAAATCTAATCAAAAACAGCCAAGCTGTAAAAAAAGGTGCAACCTTTAAACAAGCCAGGGTAAAAAAAGAGGGTAGGTGCATAATTATAAACAGTGGATCCTGAGACCCACAAGGATCCAGCCTTTTTTTCGAATTTTATACACTTCACTATAATTATTCTATACTTGTACTAGGTACCTCTGCAAGTATACTCGCATGGCCAATCCACTTTTCCCCTGTCATGGTGTCTCACATGATATTTATACCAATTAGAAATTATAAGCGCCTCTGAGAAAGTGTCTGAAGCTGACTGCATTTATAGGCCACTTGCCTGCTGCACAATGAGCATACTGGACGATAGTCTATTATGTCGCCTAGTTACTAAAGTTTAGAAACATTGTGAAAATGCAGCATTTGTATGAGGTCCTATTGTAGATGAAACTTGCCGGCTATGAGGCTTAGCTAGTAATTGTTATTTCCCTGGAATAATTGTTTGTACAATGTTTCTAAACTTTAGTAGCTAGGCGACATAATAGACTGGTATGTTCATTGTGCAGCAGGTGAATGGCCAATAAATGCTGTCTGCTTTAGACACTTTTTCAGAGGTGCTTTTAATTAATTTCTAATTGTATAAACGTACGTGACGAGGAAAAGTGGATTTGCCATGCAAGACTGTTTACAAGTCCAAGTGTAGAATATTGTAAAGTGTATAAAATTCTGGATCCTCGTGGGTCCCCGGGTCCTTGGTCCCTGGGTCCACTGTTTATGCCTACCCTAAAAAAGATGTGAAATCCAAGGTAGCAGCCAAGAAATGGTTGTGATGGTAGGTTAATGGCAAAAAATTTAATAACTACAATTCAAGTGAATTTGCGTTGGCACCTTGGATTTCACATATTTATTAACCCTGGATTTTTTGGAGGCCGCACCCTTTTTTACAGTTTGATTAGATATCTCTTCTTTTTGTAATTTCATACCTAAAGCCAGCTTATGGCCAGCTTTTTGTATTTCTTTTAACTTGTCTTTTTTCTTTGCTACAGGAATGAAGATTATGAGGGAGCAGATGTTTAATGATTTGTTTAGCTACATGCACATTAATTTTAGGCAATATTATTTGTGACTGGATTTTGGAAAAACGATCCAAATCGCACATTAGAAGTTCCGAGATAAATGGTTTTAAAGAATTGAAGCCAGCATAACTCTCCAAGGATAGCAAGCACGCGTATGAAATTTACACAAAAGATGCATCAATCTGTTACCTTTCAAGCCACTTCCAGTACTTGTAGCTGCTTGTACAGTTTCCCGCCAAATAAGATAGAAACTCTGAGCAGTTGGACGAGCAAAGTAGTATCACGAGTGCTCACAAAGGGGTGGAGGCTGGGGGGTGGCGGGGAGGGCAAAAGTTAGACCTCAAAATGGAGACAGACCACGATTGGAGTCCAGACACCAGATTACAGGGCTGTGCTGGCTCCTTAGTGGCTGATATGTAGCAAAATCAGCAAAGAACACGTCTGGCCAACATTATAAGGCTGTCCACCAGTAAACCACTGACTCTTGCCAAGCCAGGTCCTTCACAAGGCCTGAAACCGCCATTTGAGCACTCCACACCACCCAGAAAAGACGTGTGTAAAAACCAGCCTCGTGTAGTTTGAGTAGTGCTGAGGGTCAAAACTTGTAGTACGATAGTGTAGCTATCCACTGGTGGTGTTAGTTTGATTTTGCCTGATGTGCGATTTGGATCAGTTCTGTAAAATCTGGTCACATTTAGTAATTTACAATCGTGTTGATTGATTATAAAAATCAAGTCACCATAGCTATACAAGTTGGACTGATTGCAGCTGATTATTCTACAGGGAAACGTGTATGTAGCTGAAATTTCTACATGGAGACTTGTAATGTAGCTGTGTTATTAGACTACATGATGAATGGTTTGTAGTTGAACTCTCCACAGAGTGGCTTTTAACCTAACTAAACTCTCTATAGAGAATTGTGACATAGCTGAACTTTCTACAGGATACTTGAAGGTGAACTCATTACAAGGTGACTTGAAATGTTGAATTCTCTGTGACTTGTTTCTAACTGATTTCTCTGCAGGGTAACACGTTTCTAGCTGATTTCTCTACAGGGTGACTTGTTTCTAGCTGAACTCTCTTCGGTTGACTTGAAATGTAGTTGACCTCTCTATAGAGTGACTTGTTTCTAGCTGATCTCTGTACAGGGTGACTTGTTTCTAGCTGAACTCCCTTCGGTTGACTTGAAATGTAGTTGAACTCTCTATAGAGTGACTTGTTTCTAGCTGATCTCTCTTCAGAGTGACTTGTTTCTAACTGCATGATGTCTCTACAGGTTGACTTGTTTCTAGCTGAACACTCTTAGGGTAACCTGAAATGTACAACTGAACTCTCTATAGGGTGGCTTATTTCCAGCTGAACACTCTACAGGGTGACTTGAAATGTAGTTGGGGGTGACTAGTTTCTAGCTGATCTCTCTGCAGGGTGATTTGTTTCTAGCTGATCTCTCTACAGGGTGATTTGATTTGAGTTGATCTCTCTACAGGGTGACTTGCTTCTAGCTGATCTCTCTACATGGTGGTTTGTGTAGCTGATCTCTCTACTGGGTGACTTGTTTCTAGCTGATCTCTCTACAGGGTGCAGTAACTTGTTTCCAGCTGATCTTTCTACTGTGTGACTCGTTTCTGGCTAAACTCTCTACAAAGTGATTTGTTTCTAGCTAAACTCTACAGGGTGACTTGTTTCTAGCAGATATCTCTATGGGTGATTTGTTTGTAGCTGAACTTCCCACAGGGTTACTTATTTCTAGCTAATCTCTGTATGGGTGGCTTGTTTCTAGCTGATCTCTTTATAGGATGATTAGTTTGTAGCTGAACTCTCCACAGGGTGACTTATTTCTAGCTGAATCTTCTACAGGGTGACTTGAAATGTAGCTGAGCTATTTATAGAATGACTTGTTTCTAGCTGATCTCTCACAGTGTGACTTGTGTCTAGCTGATATCTCTACTGGATGATTTGTTTATACAGTAGCTGAACTCCCCACAGATTGACTTATTTCTAGCTGATCTCTCCACAGGGTGATTTGTTTCTAGCTGATCTCTCTATGGGGAGATTTTGTTTCTAACTGATCTTTCTATAGGGTGACATGAAATATTCTAGCTGATTTTTCTGCAGTGTGACTTGTTGTTTCTAGCTGATCTCTCTACAGGGTGACTTGTTTCTAACTGAATTCTCTACAGGGTGACTTGAAATGTAATTGAACTCTCTACAGGGTGACTTGTTTTCAGCTGAACTCTCTACAGGGTGACTTGTTTCTAACTGAATTCTCTACAGGGTGACTTGAAATGTAATTGAACTCTCTGCAGGATGACTTGTTTCTAGCTGATCTTTCTACAGGGTGACTTGAAATGTAGTTGAATTCTCTACAGGATGACTTGATCAAGTTGATCTCTCTACAGAGTGATTTGTTTCCAGCTGAATTCTCTACAGAGTGATTTGTTTCTAGTTAATCTCTCTACAGCATGACTTGTTTTTAGTTGATCTCTCTACAGGGTGACTTGTTTCTAGCTAAACTCTCTACAGGGTGATTTGAAATTAGTTGAACTCTCTACAGGATGACTTGATCAAGCTGATCTCTCTACAGGATGACTTGTTCTTCTAGCTGAATACTCTACAGGGTGATTTTTTTTCTAATTGAACTCTATACAGGGTGGCTTATAACAGAGTTAAATTCTCTAGATGAACGCTTTAATAGAGTAATTTACTTCTTAGCTCTATTGGGTGACTGCTGTATTAGAATATCTGGATCTCGCACTTGCTACACGGAGTTGGATTTCATGTTATAACTCTGTGGCTTTGAGTCTCATTCTTCTACACCATTAAATGGCCATTCTAAGATGATTAATTCATCTGTACATGGATTTTCAAATCGTTCCTCTGATCAGTTTTCTGGTATTGTGGAGAATTTAAAATAATGGAAATAATTTTTATTTTATAGCCTTGTGTAGTACTCCATGAGGATCTCATAAATACTTAGTTTTTAAAAATCCATCATAGGACGGTGGAGTTATAAGCAATTTTGTCATTTAAAAATGGTAAACTTTTCTCCATATCTTTCCATTGAAAAAGTCTTTAAAAATGGCACAATTGAACAAATGCTTATCACTCAGCTTTGCAAAAATATTTAGAACTTCTGTTTTGTGTTAATAATACCTTAGTATGTGGGCCACAATGCAACCTTACTTGTAAGACCCTCTGAATAAAGGTCACCTCTGTAGAAGGCCACTAAACACGTAGTTGCATGCATTTAGCATTAAGATGGTAAAACAACTTGCATTGGGTTGAGTGCAGCAACTCTGTACCAGTCACCTCCACCCATAAAATACAATGTGCATGCTAAACAGGGAGTTGCAGTATTGATTTATAGCTGCTTATGTAATTATTTTTACACTTAATGTACAGCTCTTAATAGCTACCAAAATGGTGCACCAAAGAGACAAGCTACTTGTGTTGCAAATTTGCTGACTATTATCATACTAATATTGAAAAATACATGGACAAAATTATGGTGTAACTAACATGTTCAGGGTTGTTTCTTGCAAAAAGAACATAAAATAATCGTGGTAAATATATTGCAAAACAATATTATAATTGGCATAAAACACCACACAGACATAGTTGTAGCAGGAAACTAACAGCTCCATCATATTCCTCTCCAGGAAAATTTATGCTAAATTTATGGAATTCCAGAATCACTACCACTGGTAGGCGTGGCATAGATAGTATATTCTACGTACCCGGGATTGGTGTCTAAGCCTATCAACACCAACCAATACCTGCACTCCATATTGTAAAGTAATAACCGGAATTTAGTTATATTTCCGTATTTGTATCAAAAATGGTAACGATGAATCCAGTTCACTCCTCTAAAATCTATGCTTCAATTCTCTTGATGAAACTCGCAAGGGAAGGTACCAGGCAGTTAGCTATGTCGTTCCCACAAGTAGTTAGCTACACCACTTCAGTGCAAGCTTCTTCAGACACGACAGAACTGAGGTATATAATATAGCCATTTTAGCTCTATAGTCTATGTCCTCGTTTCTATCAGCCGGGCTACAGCCATAGATTATGCGTATTCTACGCACTATCAGTATATAAGCTGGCTTGCAGGTGGTCAGCCAGACAGTTTTTAGCTGCACATTGGCTAGGGATGCGCCCATTTTTCCGGCAAAATTTTTGGAAAACTACGTTGGTAAAAACAAAGAGCAAAATGCTGGAAAAATAGGTGGAAAATTGGAAAAATGGGCACCAAGGAATGGCAACTTGGCACATTTTGTATGATGAAGATTGAGATACTCTAATAGAACAGTCACGCATGGTATTAGGACAACATATGCTCATAGGAAATGGTGACTAAAGATCGAGATACTCTAATAGAGCAGTCACTACGTACGAAATATTCTAATAGAGCAGTCACACATACTTGTAAGCTAGAGATACTGCAATTAATTTTTACTGATGCTCAGCAAAATAGAAAAATTTAGAGCAAAATATTGAGCAAAATAGGTAAAAAATAAAAGAATTGCTGGAAAGAAAAATAGGTGGAAAAAAAGCAAAATAGGCTCATCCCTAACATTGGCTGGCATGAGGTGGATTGTTAACTTTTTATTTTCATGCTACACTCTGTGTGTTTACTGTTTCATGAATTAACTTTGTTTAGGAGCCATCTCAATAAAACAGGATGAAGATCTGTTGGTTAAGAGTTTGCAAATGGTCTGCAAGATGTCTCCTGAGTTGTAAGGTGAACTCACCCACATGACTATTCACAAAAGGAAGTTGACAGAAAAGTTTTGGCATAATGTGGTAAAAATGAAGAAGTTGTGTACAGATTTGCTAAGAAGTTGAAAGATATGCTCTATAACAAGTGATTGCCTGGAGTCTCCAAGCTAAAATAATCAGTGAGATCTGTATACGTATTTGGATGAAGATGTGTAGCTAATCACAGATAGTATATTCTACTATCTATGAGCTAATTTTGTTGACCAATTGTATCTGCCAACTTTGAACATCCTCATGAATTAACAAAGATTGTGAAAGAATTCTTAACTCTGAGAGCCGGGTTTTACAAAAGCAGGGACTTAATAGAGAAAATGTTCCCACACCTGTCACCATATGGCAAAAACAGTGTAATGACGATTTAAATCAAGCACAGCATCACGCTAGACTCTAATCTCGGACTACCCGACAGTAAACAGCATATACCTAGCAGTCAACAACAAAAATATGAAGATTCATAGCTTTCTTCCCTTCCTTTCAAATCATCAGGGCAGTAGCAAACGCCATCACGGCATCTTGACACTTCAAAGGATGAGGTGTTAATAAGGCAATGCTGACAGCACAACAAACATCAAAGGTGCTAAAGTCAGACACCAATCCTGGGTATGTAGAATATACTATATATGGGCGTGGCAAGTAATTGTTTTTATTAGCTAATCTCGATCACATAATTTTTGCACACTGTTGGTTTTTTGTGGTATCTTCATAGTCTTTAAGTTGATTTCTTTCAAACCACAAAAGGTTTGAGGTTCAATAGTTAACATATTCACTTACATACCAATGTTCATCTTCTTCCCATAAGCGGTTTACCCTGTAGGCGTGACAAAATATTGGTGTTATTTTCGTGAATAGTTGCTAATAACTCACTGATTGTTTATCGTATTCCAGCCAAAATTGGTACCAAGATGCGCCTTTATACTCCCCTTCTCTGTGCCACATTTCAAGGCAAGTGAATATGAAATTTGCGTTTTATGGCACTTTTTGTAAGTGTGAAAAGAAAAGAAAAAAAACAAAGAAACTACAGTAAGCCAATTTTTTAAGTCTCAAATCTCAGGAATGCTTGAAGTAATCTTACTGAAATTTGGTATGTGGTTTACTGACGGTGGAGGGTGTGGCCAAAGCAAACATTGCATCATTTTGTAAAGGCAGCACGGAGCTACGGATTCGTGAAAATCACATTTTTTCTGCTTGTCAATATACTCACCAAGGGGTCGCCAATGCCCCCGCAAAATTCTGATATGATGTACGAGAGTCCCAATGTTTACATATTTCAAAAATATTTCAGGTACAATATTTTTTACTTGTGAATCACAGAATCATAGTCAAATATTGCATCATATAGCCATCTTCATTCGCCTTGACAAGTCAATACTTCAGAAGGAAATGAAAAATTAATATCCAATTTCCAGATGAGTCTAGGTTTCAGGATTTCTAAATATTTTATAAATTTCTAATTGGATTTCTCTGATAGTATACAAGAGTCCCAAGCCCTCAATACTCATGGTGTGGCGTGCTGGCTTCTTGGGCCGCACAACACACTTGTAAGGGAGGTAAATTAGCTCAAAATTCATGGGTAATATAAATGATCATAACTTTGGAATGAAATTACCTATTACCTTCAAATAAAAACTAAGTTGTGTCATTCAACAAGATCTCTTTTGTAGTACCATGTTTTAACAAGTTACCTAATGCCTCGGGGAGATATACACAGAAATGATCAATTTTCTGGGCAAAAATGTCCATAAAGGTCACCAAAGGTCAAATCTGTGATGGCACTATATCAAAAACTTTATGTCATGAGGAGTACTACTTATGTGGAAAGTTTCATGTTTTCATGAATAAGTACATGATTGTTGCATTGTGCCACTATACTATAATAATTATATGAAGTTTAACCAGTTAAACAAACTTAATATATCGACGGAACACAAAGGGGAGGTGTATGTGTTAATTGGCAACTGACCTGGTAAAAGTGGGCAGTGCAGGGAAGCGAAACTATTGTTGGGAAGTCAACTGGCGTCTGCAACAGCCATGAAGGAAAGTGGGGTGGCCACACATCGAGGGGGAACCTTAATTGGAATACAAGTGTTGTGCATGCGTTACCAAAAGGTGATCACATCTTGATGGGTGGACATTAATAGGAAAACAACTTGTTGCGCATGCGTTATCAGAAGGCGTGCAGTAAAGTGTGAAAAAATGTGGAGAGCTTGTTGAAGTGTAGTCACCCGCACTAGTATTAGTAGGATGCCACCGAAATGTCGAAGGACTAAGCAAAGGCAGACTGAATCACGTTCAGCAGAAGATACTATGCTGATTGAAGGTCGCGATGGAAGGGAGTCCGTTAATGGAGACAACTGCACCCAGCAAGACAGTACCTGGAGGTCAGCTGGCAGCGATAACAGTACATGCGAGAGTAGTTCTGGTGGCAGTAGTACGGCCACAACAAGTGGTGGCAGCAGCAACGAGCCTGGAATTAGCAATGTTAATAATGGAGGAATGCCAACCCCATTGACAAGGGAGGACATCCCCGTGTTGGTGAGAGAGATAGCAAGAAGCTTCGTACGGACAACACAGACATGCAAGTCCCACTCGTTCCAGGTATATTCATGGCCTGTAACTATGTAATGTTTTGCAGGATGCTCCTAGGGACCCACTAAGTACTGACACACCCAGGTTCCGGGGCCTCACTAGTAGTTTTTTGGATGAACACAGGGGGTGTGTTCATAGGCTTCAGCTGGGTACTGATATATAGTAATGTTCTGTGGGATGCTTCTAGGGACCTACTACTTACACACCCTGGTTCAGGGGCCTAACTAGTAGTATAGTTTTCGGATGAGCACAGGGGGTGTGTTCATAGCCATCATCGGGGTATTGAAAGCAGAAGTACGGTTAGTCGGCAGAGGCGACTATATATAGGTATGTGTTTAGGGTCCTTTTAGCAGTTGGGTTGAGCAAAATTCTTCAATCATGAATATATATACAAGTACACGAAAAAGTTTGAAACTTTCAACTAGAGTAGGGATCATAGCACATCGATAAGAAGTACTGAAACAAGTTGGAGTAGTCCATGATATTAAATCACAGTAAAACAATAAGAAGTGTTATATCCCTACTGTGCTCAAGATACCATAACGGAAATGAACAATAGGGACATAACACTTCTTATTGTTTTACTGTGATTTAATACCATGGATTACTCCAACTTGTTTCAGTACTTTTTATCGATGTGCTATGATCCCTACTCTAGTTGAAAATTTCAAATTTTTTCATGTACTTGTTTGTTAGCTTTTTTGTAAATAATTTTATTATGACTGGTGAATCCACGCATATCGCATCTGAATTCCCAGCTCCTTATTGTCTGAAAAGTGAACTATCCATTACGCTTTGTTGCCAACTATGTTCAACCCATTGCAGGGCTGGAGCCCAGAGATTTTGAGTGGTCCGGCCATCCATGGACTGTCATAGTCATGCACACTACTCAGTTTTTATTGATCTAATAATTATGATCTGTAAATCAGAGATTATCTGCTTTGGTGTGTTACACAGCATGCTAAGTTAGAGGGGTCAGGGGGGATGCTCCCCCAGGGAAACTTTTGAAAACAGATACTCTGAAATGGCATCTGGTGGCTATGCAAAGTGTCTTCTTTTAGTTAACATCAATGGTAATTTTGTGCTATATTACCAATTAATTGAGTTTCATATCTGACTATTATAGCTAGTAGCTAATTTTGTTTTCATGATGTATACAAAAATTTCTCAACATAAATGTTCAGTTTTAGATTGTAACTGCATGCTAATGCATGACATGCATGATCAATTAGCTCAATGCAGTGTGCCATGCAGATGATTCACTGGGTATTTTAAGACAGTTAACACATATGTCATGGCTTAGATTGTAAGTACTGAATGCTTTATTAGAGTATCACGATGACTGTTCTATTAGAGTATATTTTGATGACTGCTCTATTAGAGTATCTCAATCTTTTCACTGAAATCAAGTATCTGAAAAGATTGGCCAGACCGTGGGCTCTGGCCCTGACCCATTGCACAGCATTTCGAATCAAGCACTGTTTGTAAAGCACCACTGCAATCCATGCATACCAATAGAAAGAAATTGTGCCACGCGCCCCAATTATATTAATTATCGTCTGAAAAGTGAAGTATCCATTATGCTTCACTGTTGGTGTTCAACCCGTTACACAGCAGTAAGAATCAAGAACTGTTTGAAAAGCACCTCTACTTTCAAAATAGCCACTATGAAAAATACGGACAATTTCCGTTATGAAGGGAAGCCATCACGTGCTATTGCCAAATCAACACTTTTCGCTGTCAGCAAAGATGAATGGGACACAAAAGAGTACACTGTTAAGTCCATGAAGAATGCTTTGTATGTACTGTGGTATGCCAAAAGGCACCTGTCGGGCTAAAGCGACGTCGAACAGTGAAAAAATCAAGCCCGTAGCCTTAGCCGTTATCAAGTTACGCTTGTCTGAAGGCATCAGTCAGTTACTCAGTTACTCAATCAGTCAGTAGAAAATTTCATTGAATAATTTTTTTTTAAAATTCCGTAGCAACTTGTTGAAAGCATTTCTGGTCGATCGAAAGCTTTTTTGGGCTTAGTTTTACCTAACCAATGCTGCTTCATCGTTGTCTGGGAAAATTGAGGTTGGTTTTCAGGTGATATTATTTCGTGGGCCACGCCTGCTCCTTTGTGGTCCCTACTATACAGTGGTATCGTACTGTATGATATTTATACACTAAGGCTGGCTGTGGGCTATGATTATGAATTTCAGAGTGTGGGGTCATGGTATCTCGGAATTTCAACAATTATAACCTAATGTGTTATCGATAACTGCTCCCCTGGTGGAACACAGGCAGGCATAACTTAATGGGCACAGCATTAATGGTCTGCCAAGCCAAAAAATATATAATACTAATTGGGGAATAACTTTTATTGGCATTATACTGTATGTAATCATATTACCATACAATGGTGGTGGCGTGTACTGTAATTATATATGTATATATATTTAGATTGAAAACCAGATATACATTATTTTATTAAATAGATAGAGATTCATATTATAGCTGTAGCAACCACCCCCCTCTCAGTTGTAGTTAGCATAGCTCCGAGTCATAAACAAAAATATTCTGTAATTCATAGCAATCGCAAGCATACCACCACCTGGAGCTATCAGTCATATCCGGGAAACACCTGAGGAAACCCCCAGTCAAGGATCGGCAGCAGGGAGACAAACCACACCTGGTTTAATAGTTGCCACTAATACCATATTGGATCCCCTGCTCCTACAGCCAGTACCACATTGAGGTCATTCACAGCAGGGCTCCCACCAATACCAATTGCATTGTTCAAGTGTATTCAAGAGGGGGAGTTTATTGACATGGCTGAACTCACGGTGTATTGCCTGAGTATGTTACCATATGATGAGTCCAGCAAGTCTAACCACTTCAAAAAATGGCCAGTTACTTCTGTTATTGAATGGGCGCAGTGTTTTACACATTATATTGCTGTACTCAGTAAGGCCAAACCCGAGAGAACCTCAGATCTCTTGGGATACCAACATCTGATTTTGGAGGCTCACTTGGAATATGCAGGAGATGAATACGATCGTCGTTTCCGGCAAATCGCAGCGACCTACCCTGATACTCCTTGGCCCTTACCAACTCCCTTACTGTTCACAGTATTAAATTTACAACTTAGATGTTATGAGTGCAGCTTACAATGGGTACATTGGGTACATTCAATCTTGTCTTATAATTTATGTGTACATGGGGGGGTTGAGAAAGGTCAGACAATGTTACAATGCCACTGTTAGGGTCAACAGAGACCTATGGTGTATAGCGGCACAAAGGAGCAGACTACCTATTAAGGTAAACTTATAAATTTGATATATAGCATAATAAAATTATTAAAATTTAAACAAAACAACAAAAAATAAATAAATAAAATTGTTGACAGACATTGTCCTTACCTTGCTGGGAGATCTTGCATGTTCTATCTATAATTGAATGGTCATAATAATACACACACATATACTGTATATAGATATAACATGTATACAACTGAATAGAGATATAGAAATATATATACTAGTAAAGTTTACATTCCAGTTGACCAATATATGACAGGTTCCCACTGCTCCTCTGTCATTTTCTCTTTCCATAGTGCCCACTTATGATTTACCGCCGAAACTATGGAACAAGAATATGGTTCAACCAGCTCCTGCTGCCCCTCCCCACACAGAAATGTGGTTACAGATGTGATTATCGTCACTTTCGACTACCAGTACTTGGGAGATTCCTCTTACAGCTAGGAGTGTGTGTACCCCTATAGCAGCATCAGCCTGGCACTCAATGCTGCAAGACCACCCTAACACACCTCTTGTGTGGTTTGTATTGGATGGGATTTGCCACGGGTTCCTCATTGGCTTTACAAAGCCACCAGAATCATTGAAGTATGCAAGGAGCAATTTGGATGGAACACGGGGATGTCCTCAAGTAGTGAGTGACTACCTTGCTTCTAAAGTAGAGTCTGGTCATGTGGTGGGTCCATTTCCCCCATGGGCAGTACCACATGTTCACATCAGTTGATTTGGAATGATTCCCAAAGGTCATACTGGAAAGTGGAGGCTCATAGTAGACTTATCTCATCCAAGAGGGTGCAGTGTAAATGGTGATATATCTAAACCCTTGTGTTCCCTAAAATTTGTCACCATAGATGAAGCCATTAAAGGGATCATGCAGTATGGTCTGGGAATGCTACTGGCAAAAATTGATATAAAGAGTGCTTTTTGTCTCCTTCCAGTGCACCCAGTAGATAGGTATATGCTTGGGATGCAGTGGAGCGAAGGTGTATACATTGATACCTGCCTCCCATTTGGTTTGCACTCAGCCCCCAAGTTGTTCAATAGTTTAGCAGACCTCTTGGCTTGGATGGCCAACCAACACAATGTATTATTTTTGATACATTATTTAGATGATTTTTTAATCATGGGACCACCATCTTCCCCAACTTGCCAACGAAATTTTGACACACTAGTGCAAATTTGCACCTACCTCGGTGTCCCATTGGCCGTCGAGAAAGTCGAAGGTCCATCAACTGCCCTTCCTTTCTTGGGCATCATATTAGACACTACTAGAATGGAAGCTAGGTTACCCGAAGAAAAACTTAGCAGATTGAAGGAGAAAGTCTCCCAGTGGGTTGATTGTACAGATGCAAGAAAGCAGGAGATCCTTTCCCATGTTGGTTCCTTGCAGCATGCTACCAAGGTAGTCCGATACGGTAAAGCTTTCGTTTCCTGGATGTATGCAACTGCAGCTAAGTTTTAAAAGCTGCATTATTACACCAGGTTAAATTTAGAATTCCGTTCTGATCTCTGCTGCTGGGATACCTTTCTGACAGAGTGGAATGGGTTAAGCTTATTGCGCTGGGATGACAAGGAGTTGACCCCCAACCACCTTATCCAAACTAATGCATCAGGAGCCTGGGGTTGTGGTTCCTTCTGGAAGGGGCAATGGTTCCAGTGGGCCTGGCCACCAGAATGGGCCCACCTTAATATCATGGTTAAAGAATTAGTCCCAACAGTTCTAAGCTGTGCAGTGTGGGGAAAGCAACTCTCAGGAAGTCGGGTGCTTTTTGAGTGCGACAACTCTAGTGTGGTAGCTGCTGTTAACCGGCACTACACAAAGGAACCAGAATCAATGCAGCTATTATGGTGCCTGTGGTTTTTTGTTGCCCATTTTGATATTGAGGTGAAATGTAGACACATAGCAGGGGTAAATAATTACATAGCCGATCACTTCTCACGTAATAACCTGCATGCTTTCTTTCATTTACACCCGCAAGGCCTACACCAATGTACATTGCTACCTCAACCTTTGCTCCAGATGTTGGCAGCAGGGGGACCAGATTGGACATCGCCCTGATTCAGGCAGCTCTTCAGAGTTATTATCACAATGGGTTAGCCCCTTCCACACACCGATGTTACACAGCTGAACAGCAACGATATCTTCATTTCTGCACTTCCTCCAACCTTAGACCACTCCCAACCTCAGAGTACACCTTGTTCAAGAGCTTTTGATACGATAATATTCATACGATTGAATTCATACGGCCTAGACATAACTTTACTCCCCTACGAAAGGGGTCGGTTTTGGACTGTTGGATAGTGAGCCAAATGATGGTTGGGTTGGATCTACTGTCCAATGTTACATCATTCAAGGAGTGGTCTCCTGGCTAGGCACTGTCATTTCTCCCACTCTGAGAAATCCAAAGAATGCGGTGCAGCTGGCAGCCAACAACATAATACTGTGGTATTCATTGGGGGACTAAGATAACACTGACAATATCTGAGTCATGATTCTCACAGTGATGGGAAGATGTATATGTGGTGTGCACTGACTAGCTTGCTCCTTCTTTAAGCCCCGGAGAACTTGTTCAAGGGCTTTTGGTGTGCCAATATGCATATCCAGATGCTCGGCAGGCGGAAGAGCTCAGCTTACCAAGGCTACATAAGGATGCCCACTCCAGTTCTCAAACAGTTGTCAAAGCAGCTGGTGTCTTCTTCAGGGACATTGGTAACTTCTTAACCCCGTAGGTCTATGCCTGTAACAGATAGCAAAAGGGAACTTGATGTGTTATTACGTACAATAATTATATATATTAAACATCCTTTTTTATATAGTGATACAGTACTGTATGTACATACATAAATATATCACTTCTTGGTCTATGTATATATGTACACGCGCAAATATACTATGCTATCTATGTATATACACACACAAATACAGTGTATAATTATCACATTTTAGTCATTTACATACATGGTTAAGGATTACATCCAGGTGGAAAGTAGCAGACAATGTACGGACAGGCACCTTCAGTATTGGGAACTATAATAGTTATACTATAGCAGCTGAATAAGTCAGAGTGTGCAGGGGCAGTTCCTATGGCTTGGAGGGAAAGGCGGTTGCCTTTCTGTGGCCTGTTGAATTCTTGTGGCTTCCACAGAATGCTAAAACCCTCAAGTATTCCTACTTCCAAGCCATCTTACAGGCCCATAGCCAGGGGGGGTTCAAGGGGTTCTGGAGAACCTCCTTCTTGGAAGAAAGGTCCACAATTTCAGTAAAAAAGTCCATAATTTTAGCAAAAGGGTCCACAATTTTAGTATACAAGTCCAAATTTTCAGGAGCAAAATTCCATTAGCTACAGTTTACTAGATACCACTAATAAGAAGTTAAATTAAGTGCTCCGAGTAACTAATTCAGTGCTTGTATTAAATGCAATGCAAGATCGAGATACTCTAATAGAACAGTCAACCACTCCAATAGAACAATCACTCTAATAGAACAGTCACAGTTACATTTTCTTTTAAAAGCTACTTAATTACGTGTAGATTGTCTAAACTGAGCTTTCAGTAAAATATAAGATTATGGTGGACAAGGCCCTCCATGCAGAGCCCACGAATAGCAACTCCATGGAATGTGTAAATTTCATTGTTTAAGACACTCTTTGTTCTGCTCCACTGCCCCTGTTGATCAAGGGAGAGTGCTCAATCTTTCCCATTGTTGTGACATTCCAATATATTATACTTAGACACATGCATGTGCAGATGGTATAATTATAGTAGCAATACAGATATTTTTAAACCAGGCGCACGCCCACAGCCGGCCGAAGGCCGGCTGTGGGCGTGCGCCTGGTTTACTGAAATTGTGTTCATAAAAGTGTGTGTGTACCTATCTATCTACCTATGTTTGTCCGTACGCACCCACGTGAGCAAAATCGTTTAATAACGGTAAAAGCAGCTTTTACGTAAGAAGCAAAAGTGAAATGAAGTCTGTATTAAACTTTTGCGCAGGTGAACTTTGCTCTGAGGTGGTTTCTTTTCGGCGGACTGAAATACGGGTGTGGTGACATTCCTCAGACCATAGATACTATACCTATAGAATCTATGCTCAGACTACCTTCCCCTTGAGGTTTTCAGGTATTTAGCAACTGAAAAACAACGGTGCAGGCCTCGTTCACTGCCAGGAATAGCCTATCGCTTCGAGTTGAAAGGGGGCGTATCCCTTACGTACGCGAACGAAAATGAAGAGCAGCTTTGAGGCTTTGTCGAGAGAATTTGTGGGAAAAAACATGTTAGTCACACTATAAAATAGTTTAGAAGATAGTTTTGTGCGTAATATGTTGGTAAAAGCGGTTTATCTATCACGTGAGACACAAGAGTTGGAGTACTGAATATTTGTCTCCGCTGAAACGCCCTTTCTCTTGGTTCTACAGGCGTACAAGTATTGTTGTTCATTGTAACATATAGAGAAACTATTTACCATGCCAAAAATCAGGGGAGTCAAGCCGTCTAGTGGAAATTCGACTTCACCAGCGTTCTCATTGGATAAAGAGGAGAGCGACACGTGTATCACCTGTAACAAGTTAATAACTGGTGATGCTTTTGAGTGCGTTTGGTGTAGAAAGTGGCAGCACAGAGTTTGCATTAATTTAAGTGTTGGGCAATATGGCGCTCTTTCTGATTTACCAAACAATATTGTATTTTTCTGTTCTCATTGTTTTTACAAATTGCCCAACGCCCTAATGGCTTATGACAACACTAAGGAAGTTTGTGATGTAATAGAAACTAAGCTGAACTCTGTGCAAATGGATCTATTAAACAGATTTGAGGACTTGACAGAGAAAGTAAATAATTTAGTTAGTTACAGTGAACAAGGGCCTGATACCGCTATGGTAGTAGAAAACACTGAGCCATCTGAACAAGTGATCCATAGCAAGGAGGTAACTGTTGAATCAATAGCATCAATGACTGCAGCGATCATATCTGAAGAAAAGGAACGGGAGAAACGGAAACTGAATTTGATTGTGCACAACCTTCCAGAATCCACATCAGCGGAAGCCAGTATTCGGAAGAACGAAGATACTCAGAATGTCACATCCTTGATTAATAAATACATTGGAGTTAATGCTCACATCAGTAATGTAACACGGATTGGTAAACAGACTGGAAGGCCCAGACTCACGAAAGTTACTTTGTCAACAAGAGAGGAAAAGTTTAAAATTCTCCACAACAGGTTGAACTTGCGTAAGAAGGAGCACCCGACTCATGTCACTAAAGTATTTATAACACCTGACTTAACCCCACAAGAGCAAATACGGAACAAACAACTACGTGCCAGGCTAAGTGAGCTCAACAAGCAGGATAAATTGTATCGGATTAAGAATGGTAAAATAGTTCTAAGAGAAGCTTCCTAATTTAGACCAACTCCATCATATCAAGCCATATAATATCAAGATCAAAATACATCTGTAGCTACAGAACAGATTTTAGCGATGCAGTGTCTCAAGCAAGTACTGTGATGAACTTGATCAGAAACTCTTGAAAAATTTTGTAAGATATAAGATATATGCGTCATACTCCTTAATGGAGGTTTTGCATATTAAACTTAATAATAATAATAATTTAACAAACGCTTCCTTAGCAGTGCATAGCGAACGAATTACGAATGTTTCATGAATTACGAAATACGAGAAATAGCTAATTATATTATTGCACAACCCAAACTACCCTATTGTAAAGTAGTAATACATAGTTGGTTAATTCATAGTAGTATATACTGTCTATAGTTATTCCAGATGAGTTAGCTAGCTGCATGGCGCCTGGTTTTTAGAAGTAGCACAACATCAACTTGTTCCAGATATCATCCATACAGCTGGTCTTCAACTTGCCTAAAAAATGTTATTTTTATTGCCTGAAATGCCACTAAATTCAACCTTTTAGCATTTATTATCAAAAAATTTCCTGGAGGGGGGGGGCATGTCCCCAGACCCCCCTAGTTTCACACACCATAATATAATCTGAATCATGTTATATAAAAGGTCCACTTTTTTTCTAAAAGAACCTACCCAGACAAAAGTCTGGCTACGGCCCTGTCTTAGCAAAACATGCAGTAATTAAAGTAGGGAGTAGTCAAAATGGAGGAAATTGTCGATGCATGGCCCTGTACTAAGGATTATAGGAGAACCTGTGAAACCCTGCACACCTTACCAAAACCACCACCATCAGCAGACGGTGGTGATGGGCCTAGGGGGTGTTATAAGGGAGATGGTTACATTGTGAAGGAGTGGTATTAATAAGTTAACCAACATACATACATACATACATACATACATACATACATACATACATACATACATACATACATACATACATACATACATACATACATACATACATACATACATACATACATACATACATACATACATACATACATACATACATACATACATACATACATACATACATACATACCAGCTCAGTGTTAAAACCAGGACGGGTCATCCAGGTCACATTTTGTCCGGGTCATCCTGCTTTACCGATTATCCAGGTCTGACCCGGATTGGATCATGTATGAAGCAAATTAATTAGTTGGACGATATGGTAGAGTATAAATGCGTCATAGTCCAGTTCCGATACAACCCAGCTCTTTCATGAGCCACGCCACTTAATGGAATGAGTGTCTGCAGCTATACGTGTAGCCATGTCCATGTTCGATGGTATTGCAGTTTGTAATCCATGCGCACAGCTTCCTAGAGAGCCACACCCACTAATCAATTGTACGAGACATGGTCTAGTCCAGTTTTGTCGTGAGCCAGGCCCACTTTATCTTCGGGAATGTGTCATACTGTTTGTAATTACGGTGTGTTAGGTATGCGCAAAGCCACACCCACTTGCAGGACATGTATCTTGCTATCTGCAAAGTTATGTGAAACCATGCACACTGATTAATTAATATCGCAATTACCTGCTTAAGTTTTATATAGCTACCCTTGTACTTAATGCGCTAGTAGCACACTCAAATCAAAGCTCTTGGCCAGTGGCACACGCCTCAGTTTTTATCAATCCAGGTCACATCCGGGTCTGCTATCCGGGTCAATGGGTCATCCGGGTCAGTAGTAGTGACCCAGTTTCAACGCTGATACATACATGCATACATACATACATACATACATACCAGCGTTGAAACCGGGTCGGGTCAACCGGGTCATATTTTCTCCAGGTCATCCGGGTCTGACCCGGTTTACAAATTATCCGGGTCTGACCCGGATTGGATCACGTGAGAAACGAAATTGTTCACTTGACGACGTGGAAACTTACAAGCGCTATCGAGTAGCTCTTTCGTGAGCCACGCCCACTTTACGCGTTACAAACATACGCTCAGCCACGCCCATTTATTAGTAAGTGCAGTATGTAGCCATATATATCTATGGTGAGGGGTAGCAATTGTTAGTAGGTGATGACCTTTTTATTATTATTATTATTTTATTGGTCTTCAACCTACAGCTAGGCTGAAGTTGCAATTCTAAAAGTCTGGATCCGCCCCTATTTACTCAACACGAATCGAACGCTCAAAACGTAGTCTCGCTCGCTTGAGACTAGTCGAAACATAGCTTTTATCGCGCACCTCAGCTTTAATTAATCCGGGTCAATTCGGGTCACATCCTGGTAAAATCCGGGTCAGTGGGTCATCCGGGTCAGCAGTAGTGACCCGGTTTTGACGCTGATACATACATACATACATACATACATACATACATACATACATACATACATACATACATACATACATACATACATACATACATACATACATACATACATACATACATACATACATACATACATACATACATGCATACATATCTAGCGCTGTAAGGGTTTTGGCTAAAAAGTTTTAGGTATTGTGACTCTTGAAATACAGTACTTATCACAAAATTTAGCAGCCCCAATGCTTAATTTCCCCAGCCCTTTGTGTATCCTTAAATGCATCTATGTAAGTGAAAATCATGCCAATTTCCAGGCTAAATCGAGGAAATCTTCCCTGGAAGATTTATAGTCATGTGTTAGCCACACATATGGTACTAATAGCTTGAAAACTTAGTATCCTCTACTAAAGAAATGCATGGCTCTGTATTTGAGTGGTGTAAAATATTAAATTGCCATGTTTATTGTAGGTATGCTCAATCCTAGAATCTTTTCAGATGAGGACTTAGTAACCATCACATGGGATCCTGCCAGTAATCCTTATTGTGGAGGAGTGTTATATTACCTAGTTGTGGTATCATTTTGTGAATGGCAAGTTCAACGTGTTTCTACAACTGGATTGAATGTTACATTTGATGATCTAATTGATAGAACACCCTACAGTATAATGGTGGTGGCTATTAACAGGGCTGGATATGGGTCAAATGAAACAATAAATGCTGTGACAAAAGGTAATTAACGAATATGTACTGCAACATTATCTCATTTTAAATTTACATTGGTATACAGTATGTATATGTATCACATAAAACGAGTTGATGTTGTGCTACTTCTAAAATCCAGGCTGGAATTAATCAACAGTGTGCTATTATTTATTTTTGTTTTGTTGTAATTTCACATAACAGAACTATCAATTGATAAGTTATGAGTTATTGTAATTGTGACCGTCTCAGCAAGATCTGTCTAGTTTGCACAGGCATGCATTAACGTGTTGGTTGCTGGGGCCCACCCCTGGGAATAGTAGCAATCTCCACCTTTTATTGAGGATTAAATTACACATAATGTGCTCATATATACATTTATTTACCTAGCTATCCACCCTTCCACCGCACCAAAGCTCTACATTGCCTACTCTTTTTCCTAATGCTAATTACATAACATTTTCCACAAAGCCAGTAGTGTACGTGACAATACACAAGTTCAACAATCATGCAACAAGAACACGATGACACCATAATAGCAAACAAGATTATATGTACATGAGATCGTGCATGACATGACAATATATAGATATGGTATAGAGAGTTTGGGTAAATAACGGGCAACTGAGGAAATCATAGGGCGGGCAGTAAGTTCTTCCATAAAGAGGGTAGATGAATGAACATGACATTTGCAAGTGATGATAGCAAACTGCTAAGACACGTCAAATCGCAGCAATTGATCACTAGCAACCAAAATGACAGACAAAGCTATGTCATGAACATTAATATTGGCATCAATTGATAAAGCATTACAGCTACATAACTAACATCTAATTCACCCAAATTCCTCCAAATTTCCCCAGTTGCCCGAGTTTGCCGTACTCCACATATAAAAATTATGATAGTACACAGACAGTAATATTATTGTAGCTAGTTATAATAACCACACATGGCACAGGTATGCATGAAGTATATGACACATCCTGATGGTATATACAAAATTACGACAATACCAAATGAGCATACAGCTAAGTGAGCCTGTATGTGTACCAATTAGAAAATTATGACAATACCAAATGAGCATACAGCTAAGTGAGCCACGGTAAGTATCTTACTAAGCAGAGTTGTTACAGGACCAGCAGGGACTAAATTAATGCCTGAGAACCTATGAGTACCAAGGAGTGTGCAAATATAGCATAAGTATAAAGAAGTGTGTAAATATAGCATGAATGTACACAGTAGGTCTGCCAATTGATTGTATGCAAGTGTCAGCTACCCGTATGCAGCAACAAATGTACACATGCATTAGTGAGCATTGGGTGAGTCCGCAAATATCGCTATGCACTGTATGCAGCAATTTTTTTTTTTGTGCAAGCATGTAAGCAGAACATAAACATAAAAATTAACCCATAAGCAGTAGCAACAGTTGTATTCAAAGTTTGAATACAGCCAAGTGCTATACATACAGACATTGGTAAGCATGAGTAAACTTGTAATTAGAGCTAAAGAGGTTACATATGTAGTATGATATATATAAGTCTGCAATGATTTTAGACATTCAGGGTGTAGGGAGGGGGGGTTCCGGGGGGTTCAGGAACCCCCCTGTAAAATTTAGACTTCTGCAAGCAGGATCCTGACACCATTTAGTGTGGCAGGACAAAATGAGTGAGCAATATAGTGTAATGGCACAGCACAACAATTGATAAAACTTACATTCATCTCTCAGGGAAGGATTTACAGAGGTAACATGAGCCCTCTTCAAAACTTGTTAAAAAGATTGATATACTCTAATAGAGCAGTCAGGTATATAATCTAATAGATCAGTCAGGTATACTCTAATAGAACATGCATGTAAATATCCATGTCCATATGAAGTTTTCAGACATTCCAACATTAAATGCAAAACTTAGCATGACCTTATACTGCTATAGCTTTGGTGTGCAGTGTTTAAAGATATAGAGCTCCAGTAATTTATCACTTGTGTTATGCAAAATGAATCCATGCTATGCATGCATATTTGTATAGTTATATTGTTTTGATTGCCATTTGTATCAGTGGATTCATGGCTCCTATACCACAGGGAGATATAACCATCACTTACAGATTACTATATATATGTGTCTCTATGTGTTATGTTGTCTGTTTCTACTAGGTGGCTTTATCTAGTACTACCTTCATCCCAGGGGCACTTAATGCATCATAATCAATGTAAAGCTTCTTCAAAACAAAAGGCCTTTAGGTCACTTGTGATTCCTATTCTGGATTATGCAAGTACTGTGTGGAATCCACACACTCATAAAAACTCCATTGCCCTTGAACGAGTACAAAACCGTGGTTCTCGCTGGATTTGTGGCAGCAGATTTTGTCCTAGGACCTATAAATGGTCTAAATCATCTGAGGAATGCTGTACAGAGCTATCATGGCCATCTCTTTCCACCCGACGTAAACATCTGTCATTGACAATTATCTATGATATTCTTCACCATCATATATCTCTAAAGTTTAGCAATTACTTCACTTTTTCTTCTGCTGCCTCTACCAGATCACACTCATTGTCTATTCTATGCAAGCAGTCCTCCATAAACTCTTACCGTTACTCCTTTTTTGTGAACAGTGTTTTTTGGTGGAACTCTATCCCATTTGACATTCTGTCAACTACATGCCACACTACTTTTAGGCGAATGTTATACAATTTTTGTTTCTGATTAAGTCATGTATGTTTTTAATGTAGGCTTTTATTTCAATGTACTGTTGTAATGTATCCTTAGTTGTTTAGTTTTGTATTGTATTGTTTTTGTAGGTGGTACTCATATAGGCATATTTTCCTTTTGTATTCACCTTACCTTTTGGTTAAACTAATAAAAATAAAATGAATAAATAATGTACTTTTTGCATAAAATATAGCAATTTGCTCAGTTTTGATTTATTAAAATATTGAAAGTCTTTCAGCGGCTGGGGGCTGTGCCCCCAGACCCCTGCTTCTAGTAATTCAATGCTAGTGCTGGAACTCCCCTTCAAAAAATCCTGGCTACGCCCCTGGACATTGGTTATCACTGATCGCATGAACTCACATAGATATGTAGCAGTTTATATTGTATGCAGATGCTATTGAGTTTAAAGTACAAGAGTACACTTTTGCACACAAACACTATGCACTGACGAAGGCAAGTGCAACTGAGGACTGGAGGTATGTACCCCCAAAACAAGCTGGTAAATATTTAAAGATAGGTTGCAGAGGGCATGGAAGGCTTGCAAAGAGCCCTAGACAATGACATCTATCCTTAGCAAGGTATTATTATATGTGTATGGAGAGGGGATGTGCAACCTTGGTATGGATATACGCACCCACTTTTCTTTAACTAGGCCATTCACCTTTCAAGAACATGGTGTGTCACGTGACCACAAACCTGCTAAACCAGTTTGTCGACTACACAATATTTGACACCATTTCAACATTACTTCACGTGCTTAGATCATAGTGCACCCTTAGTTCATAGAGTGCACTTAGGTCACAGCAATTATGTGCAAGTTATTATAGTGCTACAGTACATCTGCAGCATACATGTTAACTTCAATTTATTGTAATGCAATAAATTACATTTTTTGAGAAAAACGAAATTGATGAAATTTTGCATGCTGCAAAGAAAATGATATGCAAGTTTTAATCAAGCTGTTACTCAAGGAAGCAAGTCTAAACCTATATGCTGTCTTATTTCCCTGCTCATGTAAAATTTAAAATTATCTTTGTGTCATGTGTTACTTCAATGGTATGCATGTCACGTACATTTGTTTATGATGCAGTAGACGTAAACAAGATCTTTATTTAAAACAAGGGTTTATGTGCAAGTAACTACAGGACTAAACTATCCCTTGGTGAAGCGCCAATTCATACCGAAGATTTTAAGCTAAATCCCAACTTTGTAGATCAGGGCAAAATGTAATTTATTGCATCACAATAAATTGAAGTTAACATGTATGCTGCAGATGTAGCACTATAAGAACTTGTACATAATTGCTGTGACCTAAGTGCACACTATGACAGTTAAAGTGTAATAATTATCTCTGGTAAAAACGTTCCCTCCCAACCTAAGAAACCGTTACACATTTTAATTATACTGCGTTTGTACACTCCTCCATATAGTTAAGTGGCAGCTGAGGGATGAGGATGAGACCACAGCTAATGGGCAAGTATTTACTGGACAAGCTTTCTCCAGTAACATGTTCTATGTATGGCTAACAGCTTTGCACGCTTGACTTTGCATAATGGCTGGTCACTTGCACTTATGTACATGTATTTCATTAACAGTTGTTGAAAGTCTATGAGGCAATTGTGTTTTTACGCTCTGCAAAGTACGTTGCTATTGCCTAATACTATTATATCAAGGTAATTGCCATTAATTTTGCCTTGTCAGTGGTGCACTAACATTGCTATTGCACTATGGCTACTGCATGATGTACTGAGAATACTGCTGCATGATGCACTAAGAGTGCTGCTGCATGAATGTTATTGCTGCTACTATTGCACTGAAGGTGCTGCTGCATGAATATTGCTATTGCTGCCGCCTTTGCACTGAGAGTGCTCCTGCATGAATATTGCTACTGCTGCTTTTGCACTGAGGGGGCTGCTAAATGAATATTGCTATAGCTGCTGCATGATTATTGTTATTGCTGCTGCATGAATATTGCTGTTGCTATTGCTATTGCATCAGTGTTTATTCTAGGGCTATTAGGGGGGACCTTCCCCCCCCCCCCCCCCCCCCCAAATCTCAGACTCACCTCCTAAAATTGTGAGTGACTACTGCATTATACTTAGTTAAGCTTGTTTTAAAATGACACATGAAACGTATCAAAAATGCTCTCAGATTCAATCTCATCAAAGTGGTTAATACGTAAAAGTTTCCCAGATTAAAAATTGCAAACGCAAACATTAAAGTGCTTTCAGATTCAGTATTAGATCAATTTTTTAAAATCTTCTAGTATACAACTAACAAAAAGTCATGTATATAGTGATGGCTATTCAATATCTGAGAGCCAAAGTTTATCCAGTACAGAAAAATAGCATGCCTAATTAACTCTCAAAATTTTGCTTAAATTCCATCTCAGAAAGTGTAATTTTGTAAAAATTTCTGCTTTCAAAATAGCATGCACTCATGACACAGCCTTAAATGACTAACCAGATTGGTAGCTATTTCAACTGTTTTATATAGTTGTGAATTTGGACAACTATATGCAGACTTTTACCTGGTCACCCCCCAAATTGCTGATTCCCCCCCCCCCCCCCCCCCCCCAAAAGGAGAAATCCTAGAATAAACACTATATTGCACTGAGGGTGCTGCTGCATGAAATATTGCTATTGCTGTTGCATGAATATTGCTATTGTTGCTGCTTGTAATGTTGTGCCACACACTCTTTTTGAGGTTCTGCACATTATAATATATAATATAATGCTATTGTATTGCACTGAGAGTGCTGCCGCACGAATATTATTTTTGCTACTGCTATCACTCTGAGGGCGATGTTGCATGAAGATTACATCAACCACATGCCTATTTCCACCATTACTACTGCTTCCGTTATAGTGTATATATCCCAGACATCAATTGTTTGATACGTGATACTGCCCAAGTGTGGCTACTACAGCGTCCAGTGATCCCAACCTAATCCCCTCAGTTACCCAATTCCGTTTGCAGCTGCTACATGAATGCTACTATTGCTACATGTATATTATGGCTCCAGCACAAAAATTTTATTGCAACTTCGTGAAACATTATTGCGGTCACATAAATGTAATCACTGATGTGAGCTTGAGGGTGCCACTATTGCATGATCTACTGAGAGTGCGGAGATTAGCGGAGTACTGTACCATGCTCTTGCTGCTGCATGATATGCAACGCATGATGTACAAAAGCGCTGCAGCATGAATTTTATGGCTCCTGCATGTCTGCTATTACTGCTGCCGTTACTATTGAACTGCAACTCTGCTGCAAGTAATTTGCTTCCACTGTTTCATTGCTGCCACTGCATGCATGCTCTTCACTATAGGATAGCAAGTTATCACTGCTTCTGCAGACGGGCATGTCCTAACTGTTGCTTGCATGTAGTATATACCATGCTAATGTGACTGCTACACTATTCAGTGACCATCTCAGTTGTCTAATCCCATTCTGTTATTTATTACATTATCATTACTGTCACTGACATCATTTTACTTCCATGATTGACCTACTACAAATGTGTAATCACTCTCCAATCCTTTCTACACCAACCCCCCACTACTCTATGCCATTAATTATGTAGCTAGTCGGTATTTGCATACATTTCAATGGTCAACAGTGTCTTTTTTTCTTTCTTTTAGTAATACTATTATCTCCTTAAGCATGGCAGCTCTTAGACGTGCTTGGGTTATTCCGTTTCCACCTTTGCTTATGTGAAATTTGCCACCAGTTAGTTACATTGCAGTAACTTTCTGCTGTTGAACACGCATGTGTGGCTGCTGCACTTCAGCTGTGCAAAGCGAAGCAATTTTTCACACCATCTTGTATGCCTCATTTCTCCTTCAGTTGCTTGCTCTCTTGCAGTTGCTTGCCCATCCTAGCATATGCTAATTTATTACTGCACAGGTACAATATTAACCACTAAAGTTTCATGCCTATTTGTACACATATACCTGGAACTAACTGGTTATAATAATTTTTTTTCTGCTCGGTATTAACTTATTTTCCTTTGGTTGCTTATGTAACTTGTAATATCTCCAATATACACTAACTGTTGCATACCTATAGCTCAATGGCTGTTACTCTCTGCAAGCTTGCTCCATGCCATGCATATGCATGTTCATTGGTGGCTACATGCAGTTAGGAGGCGCACATATCCATACCAAGGTTGCACATCCCCTCTCCATGTATATAATAATCTAAACCAAAACAGCCAAGCTGTAAATGCAGCTCTCAAAAAGGACAGGATGAAAAAAGATGTGAAATCCAAGGTGGCGGCCAAGAAATGGCTGTGATGGTAGGTTAATGGCAAAAAATGTAATTACGACAATTCAGTTGAATTTGCGTTGCCTCCTGCACTAGGATTCGGCACCAAATTCACCTGAATTGTTGTAATTAATTTTTTTGCCATTAACCTACCATCACAACCATTTCTTGGCCACCACCTTGGATTCACATCTTTTTTCATCCTGGCCTTTTTGAGGGCCGCAATCTTTTTTTACAGCTTGGCTGTTTTGGTTTAGATATCACTTCTTTTTGTATTGCACGTCACAAAGCTGGCCATTAACTGGCTTTGGTGCCTCCTTCTAACTTTTTTTTTCTATATTTAACCATAAAAGATAATCATACTGTAGGTAATAAGGTGACTTCTTATACATAACTGAACTGTAGCTGAAACTCCCATTGTTTGTAACTGAAATCTTTTCAGAGTGACTTGTGTATAACTGAACTCTCTACATGGTGATTTGTTTCCAACACATATTTCTACAGGGTGATTTGTTTGTAGCTGATCCCTATAGGGTAACTTGTATCTAGCTGATATCTCTACAGAGTGACTTGTTTGTAGCTGATCTCTCTACAGGGTGATTTGTTTGTAGCTGAACTTTCTACATGATGGTTTCTTTGCAGCTGAACTCTCTACAAGGTAACTTCTTCTAGCTGATCTCTCTACAGGGTGACTTGTTTGTAGCTGAACTTTCTACTTGATGATTTCTTTGTGCTGAACTCTCTACAAGGTAACTTCTTCTAGCTGATCTTTCTACAGGGCGATTTATTTGTAGCTGAATGTTCTCTACAGGGTGGTTTGTTTGCAGCTGAACTCTTTACATGGTGGTTTCTTTGTAGCTGAACTCTCTACAAAGTGATTTCTTATAGCTGAACTATGTACACAGTAATCTTTTCGTAGCTGATCTCTCTACAGCGTGACTTGTTATAGCTGAACTCTCTACAAGGTGATTTGTTTGCAGCTGAACTCTCTACAGGGCAGTTTTTTGTAACTGAACTCTCTGCAAGATGACTTCTTCTAGCTGATCTCTCTACAGGGCGATTTGTTTGTAGCTGAATTCTCTACATGATGGTTTCTTTGTAGCCGAACTCTAGGCAGGGTGATGTTGTTGTAGCTGAACTCTCTACAGGATGGTCTCTTTATAGCTCAACTCTCTGCAAGGTGATTTCTTCTAGCTGATCTCTCTACAATGTAACTTCTTGTAGCTGATCTCTCTACTGGGTGACTAGTGTCTAGTTGAACACTCTACAAGGTGATTTGTTTGTAGCTGAATATCTCTACAGGGTGATTTTTTGTAGCCAAACACTCTGCAGGGTGATTTGTTTATAGCTGAACTCTCTGCATGATGGTTTCTTTGCAGCTGAACTCTCTACAAGGTAACTTCTTCTAGCTGATCTCTCTAGAGGATGGTTTCTTTGTAGTAGAACTCTCTACAAAGTGATATTTTTCTAGCTGAACTCTCTCTAGGCTGATCACTTCACAGCTGAGCCCTATACAAGGTGGCTTCTTCTATCTGATCTCTCTACAGTGTGATTTGTTTGTAGCTGAACTCTCTACAAGGTGATGTTTTCTAGATGAGCTCTCCCTTGTTTCTAGTTGATCTCTCTACAGAGTAACTTGTTAGTAAAGCCGAACTCTTTACATGGAGGATTTTGGCTGTCTAACTCTCTTCATGAAGACTTGTTTGTAGCAGAACTTTTACAGAGTGAATTATTTGTAGCTGAACTCTCTACAGGGTGCATGACTTCTTTGTAGCTGAACTCTCTTCAGTGTGACTTGTAATGTTTTGAAACACTATAGCAATATATTTGTAGCTGAACTCTCTATAGGGTGACTTGCTTCTTGCTAAACTGTGTATAAGATTAACTGTTTGCAGCTGAATTCCCTACAGAATAACTTGTAATGTAATGGAATTCTATAATGGAGTAAATAAATTAGCTGAATGCTCTATTAGGGTGACTGTTCTATTAGAGTATCTTGATCTCGCATTTGATACATGGAGTGGCTTTCGAATCATAACTCAGTGGTTTGTAATCCAGTTCTTCTGTACTACTGCAAGGACTTTCTATGAAGATTATTCCAACTATACACCGATTTTCAGCGCATTGCTCTAAGCGGTTTGCCTAGTAGGCGTAAAAACTAATACTTTTTAATTCATAAAAATCGATCGCGTAATTGAGACACAGGTTGGGTTTTGTGTCATATCTCCATGGTCTTTATCTCGATTCCTTTCAAACCACCAAAACGCACACTTATGATGGTTACTCCATCTATATAGCAATTTTCAACTCATTCCATGAAGCGGTTTACCCTGTAGGCGTGACAACAAATCGATCTTGTTTTACGCGAATAATCGGTCATAAATCCTGAACCATTCATCGGATTTGCACCAAAGTTGATGCTAGGATTCACCTTTGGAGTCCCTTTCTGTGTGCCAAATTTCAAGGCGATCGGAGTACTCATTTGAGTTTTATAGCAATTTGTGCAAATGTGTGAAAACACGAAGAAGAATATGAAGAAAAAAAACCAAGAAAAAAAACCGAAACTTTGGCTGCTTGTATCTCAGAAATGGCTTCCTTCAAATTTGGAATGTGGGCTCCCCTAGCTGGCGGGCAACTCTGCAGCAAATTTGGTTCCAATCGGATACAGTATCACCGAGATACAAAGGTGTGAAAATGATGTTTTTTTTCTTCCTGTCAATGTACCCACAGTGTGGCGCGCCGGCTTCTTGGGCCGCACGACACACTATCGTGTGTCTTGATACCTTTCTATAGTGTTTCCCTGGTTTAACAGTAGGATAAGTGTCATTGTCTAGGGCCCTTTGCAAGTTTTCCATGCCTCTGCAACCTATCTACAATTAAATATTTCGTTTGGTTACTTATGTAACTCGTAACATCTCCAGTATACACCAACTGTTGCATACCTATATATCTCAATAGCTGTTGCTTTCCACAGGCAAACTCCATGCTCAGGCATATGCATGTTCATTGGTGGCTGCATGCAGGTAGGAGGCTGGGTGCATGTATCCATACCAAGGTTGCACATCCCCTCTCCATATACATATAATAATACCTTACTATAGTGTTCCCCTGGTTTAACAGCAGGAAAGGTGTCATTGTCTAGGGCTCTTTGCAAGCCTTCCGTGCCCTCTGCAACCTATTTACATTCTTTTCGTATGCAATTAAACATTTATAAGCTTGTTTTGGGGATACATACCTCCAGTTCTCAGTTGCACTTGCCTTCGTCAGTGCATAGTGTTTGTGTGTACAAGAGTACTCTTGTACTTTAAACTTGAAAAGTGTCTGCATACAATATAAACTGCTACATATCTATGCTACAGTAGTTCATGCGATCAGTGATAACCAACGTCCAAAATCATTGCAGGCTTATAGCTCTAGGTGTAAGTTCACTTTTGCTTACCAATATCTGTATGCATAGTACTGGGCTGTATTCAAACTTTGAATACAACTGTTGCTGCTGCTTATGGGCTTTAACATTTATGTTCTGCTTACATGCTTGCACAAAAAAAACCTGCTGCATCTAGTGCATAGCGATATTTGCAGACTCATTTAATGCTCACTAATGCATGTGTACATTTGTTGCTGCATAAGGGTATCTGACACTTGCATACAACCAATTGGAAGACCTACTGTGTACATTTATGCTATATTTACACTTTCCTTTATACTCATGCTATATTTGCATACTCTTTGGTACTCATAGGTTCTCAGGCATTAGTCCCTGCTGGTCCTGCAACAACACTACTTAAAAAGATGCTTACCGCTATCTGTACACATACATTCTCATTTAGTTGTATGCTCATTTAATATTGTCGTAATTTGCTGTATACATACCATTGGGATGTGTCATCTGCTTCATGCATACCTGTGATTATTATAACTAGCTACAATAATATTACTGTCTGTATACTATCATAATTTTTATATGTGGCGTATGGCAAGCTTGGGCAACTGGGGAAATTTGGAGGAATTTGGGTGAGTTAGATGCTAGTTATGTAGCTGTAATGCTTTATCAATTGATGCCAATATTAAAGTTCATGACATAGCTTTGTCTGTCATTTTGGTTGCTAGTGATCAATTGCTGCGATTTGACGTGTCTTAGCGGTTTGCTATCATCACTTGCAAATGCTATGTTCATTTATCTACCCTATTTATGGAATAGCTTACTGCCCACCCTATGATTTCCTCAGTTGCCCGTTATTCATCCAAACTCATTCTCTCTATATCATATATTATATGATCCATATATATATATATTGTCATGTCATGCATGATCTCATGTACATATAATCTCATTTGCTATTATGGTGTCATTGTGTTTTTGTTGGATGATTGTTGTGTATTGTCATGTATACTACTGGCTTTGTGGAAAAATGAGCATTAGGAAAAAGAGTAGGCAACATAGAGCTTGGTGCAGTGGAAGGATGGATAGCTAGGTAATTAAATGTATACATATATATCTAATCCAAAACAGCCAAGCTTTAAAAAAAGCGTGCGGCCCACAAAAAGGCTATGGTGAATAAAGATGTGAAATCGAAGGTGGCGGCCAAGAAATGGCTGTGATGGTAGGTTAATGGTAAAAATTTTAATAACGACAATTCAGGTGAATTTTTGTGCCGCTTTGTCTTGGCACAAAATTCACCTGAATTGTCATTATTAAAATTTTTACCATTAACCTACCATCACAGCCATTTCTTGGCTGCCACCTTGGATTTCACATCTTTTTTCACCATAGCCTTTTTGAGGGCCACATGCTTTTTTTACAGCTTGGCTGTTTTGGATTAGATTTTATTTCTTTTTGTATACTCCAAAGCCAGCCTATGGCCGGCTTTGGGACTTTTTTACCCTATCTTTTTTTCTTTTCCACAGGAAGAAGAAAAGATGAAGTGGGTGTACTTAAAATATTTTATCAGTAAAAGTACAAATTATATATATATATATATATATATATATATAATAGATATATTGATTACAGAAATCTCCATGGTGGTTTCTTTGTAACTGATTACTCTACAAGGTGACTTCTTCTAGATGCTCTCTCTACAGGGTGAATTGTTTATAGCTGAATTCTGTGCAGGTGATTTGTTTGCAGCTGAGCTATTTACAGAATCGTTACTTTGTAGCTGAACTCTCTACAAGGTAACTTCTTCTAGCTGATCTCTCTACAGGGTGATTTGTTTGTAGCTGAATTCCGTACAGGTTATTTGTTTGTAGCTGAGCTCTTTACAGAATGGTTTCTTTGTAGCTGAACTCTCTACAAGGTAACTTCTTCTAACTGATCTTTCTACAGGGCAATTTGTTTGTGGCTGAATTTTCTACAGGGTGATTTCTTTGCAGCTGAACTCTCTACATGGTGGTTTCTTTGTAGCTGAACTCTCTACAAGGTAATTTCTTCTATAGCTGATCTCTCTACAGGGAGATTTGTTTGTAGCTGAACTATCTACAAGGTAACTTCTTCTAGCTGATCTCTCTACAGGGTGATTTGTTCCTAGCTGAATTCTGTACACGTGATTTGTTTGCAGCTGAGCTCTTTACAAAATGGTTTCTTTGTAGCTGAACTCTCTACAAGGTAACTTCTTCTAACTAATCTTTCTACAGGGTGATTTGTTTGTAGCTGAACTATCTACAAGGTAATTTGTTCTAGCTGATCTCTGATTTGTTTGTAGCTGAATTCTGTACAGGTGGTTTGTTTGCAGCTGAGCTCTTTACAGAATGGTTTCTTTGTAGCTGAACTCTATACAAGGTAACTTCTTCTAGCTGATGCCTCTACTAGGTCACTAGTTTGTAGTTGAACTCTCTACATAGTGGTTTTTTTTGCAACTGAACTCTCTACAAAGTGAAATTATTCTAGCTGATCTTTCTACAGATTGATTTGTTTGTAGCTAAACTCTCTACAAGGTAACTTCTTCTAGCTGATCTCCCTACAGGGCGATTTGTTTGTAGATGAACTCTCTACATGATGGTTTCTTTGTAGCTGAACTCTCTGCAAGGTAACTTCTTCTATTGATCTCTCTACAGGTGGATATGTTTGTAGCTGAACTCTCTACATGGTGGTTTCTTTGTAGCTGAACTCTACATGGTGATTTCTTCTAGCTGAACTATCTCTTTCCATAGTTGCATGAACTCCCTACATGGTAACTTCTTCTAGCTGATCTCTTTACAGGGTTATTGTTTGTAGCTGAATTCTGTACAGCTGATCTGTTTGCTGCTGAGCTCTTTACAGAATGGTTTCTTTGTAGCTGAACTCTCTACAAGGTAACTTCTTCTAACTGATCTTTCTACAGGGCAATTTGTTTGTGGCTGAATTTTCTACAGGGTGATTTCGTTGCAGCTGAACTCTCTATGTGGTGGTTTCTTTGTAGCTGAACTCTCTACAAGGTAATTTCTTCTAGCTGATCTCTCTACAGGGAGATTTGTTTGTAGCTGAACTATCTACAAGGTAACTTCTTCTAGCTGATCTCTCTACAGGGTGATTTGTTCGTAGCTGAATTCTGTACAGGTGATTTGTTTGCAGCTGAGCTCTTTACAAAATGATTTCTTTGTAGCTGAACTCTCTACAAGGTAACTTCTTCTAACTGATCTTTCTACAGGGTGATTTGTTTGTAGCTGAACTATCTACAAGGTAATTTCGTCTAGCTGATCACTCTACAGGGTGAATTGTTTGTAGCTGAATTCTGCACAGGTGATTTGTTTACAGCTGAGCTCTTTACAAAATGATTTCTTTGTAGCTGAACTCTCTACAAGATAACTTCTTCTAACTGATCTTTCTACAGGGTGATTTGTTTGTAGCTGAATTCTGTACAGGTGATTTGTTTGCAGCTGAGCTCTTTACAAAATGATTTCTTTGTAGCTGAACTCTCTACAAGGTAACTTCTTCTAACTGATCTTTCTACAGGGTGATTTGTTTCAAGCTGAACTCTCTACAAGGAACTTCTTCTAGCTGATGTCTCTACAAGGTCACTAGTTTGTAGCTGAGCTCTCTACATGGTGGTTCTTTGTAACTGAACTCTCTATACAAGGTGACTTCTTCTAGCTGATCTTTCTACAGGGTGATTTGTTTCAAGCTGAACTCTCTACATGATGGTTTCTTTGTAGCTGAAATCTCTGCAAGGTAACTTCTTCTATTGATCTCTCTACAGGGCGATTTGTTTGCAGCTGAACTCTCTACATGATGGTTTCTTTGTAGCTGAACTCTCTGCAAGGTAACTTCTTCTATTGATCTCTCTACTGGGCGATTTGTTTGTAGCTGAACTCTCTACATGATGGTTTCTTTGTAGCTGAACTCTCTGCAAGGTAACTTCTTCTATTGATCTCTCTACAGGGCGATTTGTTTGTAGCTGAACTCTCTACATGGTGGTTTCTTTGTAGCTGAACTCTCTGCAAGGTAAATTCTTCTATTGATCTCTCTACAGGGCGATTTGTTTGTAGCTGAACTCTCTACATGGTGGTTTCTTTGTAGCTGAACTCAACAAGGTGATTTCTTCTAGCTGAACTATCTCTTTCCATAGTTGCATGAACTCCCCACAAGGTAACTTCTTCTAGCTGATCTCTCTACAGGGTGACTTGTTTGTAGCTGATCTCTATACAGGTTACTTGTTCCTAACTGATCTCTAGAATTCTCTATTAGGATGACTGCTCTATTAGAGTATCCCGATCTCGCGCTTGCTGCACCAAGTTGGATTTCGTGTTATAACTCCGTGGATTTAAGTCTGATTCTTCTACACCATTGAAGGGCCTTTCTAAGATGATTACTCCATCTGTACAGTGATTTTCAAAGCATTACCCTAAGCGGTTTATCTAGTAGGCGTGGCAAGCAGTCATTTTTTAATAGCTAATCTCGATTGCGCAATTGTTACACACTGTTGGTTTTTTTGTTGTATCTTCCTGGTTTTATGCTCGATTTCTTTCAAACCACAAAAGGTTTGAGGTTCAATAGTTAACCTATTCACCCATGGATTTTTAGCTTCTTCCCATACACAGTTTACGCTGTAGGCGTGACAACATATTGGTGTTATTTTTCGTGAATAATCGCTCATAACTCTTTGCCTGCTTATCGTATTCTAGCCAAAGTTGGTACCGAGATGTGCCTTTATATCCCCCTTCTGTGTGCCAAATTTTAAGGCAATCGAATATGGTGTTCGAGTTTTATAGCAGTTTTTGTAAGTGTGCGAAAAGAGGAAGCAAAATAAGAAGAAAAAAAACCGAAGAAACTAAGCCAATTTTTGAAGTCGCATATCTCGGGAACGCGTGAAGTGATTAAGCTGAAATTTGGAATGTGGAGTGCTGAAGTTGGAGGGAGTGTCCACAGTAAAAATCGTCTTGTTTTATCAAGGCAGCACAGAGCTACGGAGGTGCGAAAATTGCGTTTTCTTTCTTCCTGTCAATATACTCACGGGTGTTGCGCGCCGGCTTCTTGGGCCGCACGACACGCTACCGTGTGTCTTGATATGAGCACATATATGTAATTTGATCCTCCATAAATGGTGGTGGTTGCCACTATTTCCATGGGTGGGCCCCAGCAACCAACATGTTAACAGAAGCTATAGCTGGAATTTAAGCTCCTGTAGTTTATTTTCAATATAATATTATAGTCACTGTACAAATCGATTTATTTGCACTTCCTACTGTCTAGTGCTATAATTCCACAAACACCTACCATTATAGGCTGAAACTTTGGCAATCCATACCTGTAAATGATACTGAAACAATAAAAGGAAATCCAGATATTGTGCAAACTAGGTAGGTTTTTGCTGAAATGGTCACAATTTGTATTTCACAGTTCATGAAATAATTCATACTTTTGAAATTGTGGTGCTGTACTTTGTTAAGGAAGCCCCAGTTCTCAATTTGAAACCTTTTCCAGGAGTGAGATCAACATGCAGACAAAGCTACGCCATGCAGCATGATGGAGAGAACAAATACAACATGCACAAAATGTGCCCTTGGGCTTATAATTACTGTATACAGCCATGTAGTTGTGCACCCGTACATACTATCTGTTCACCTATATACTGCTGTTTATGCAGCTTACACTTGCCAACTATTAAATTGTGCAATGAATCGACATAAATTCTGCCACCATTGGTTATTATACCCACACTGAAATAACTTGTGCAAACCAGATGTCCATAACATTCTTACATGACATTTTTATTCCTTTGGATTGTCATCTTTTATAGTGATCAGTCACAGCCTCTTGCACTCTAAATTTCATCTCCCATGCCATCACACGATCATCAGGACACACGATAGTGAGTCATGCAGGAGCGGGCACGCAACAGTCAAGTGTGTATTTTACTGGAACTAAGAAAACACTGTTTCATGTGTCCATAGCTCAAAACTTTCTAAAAGAAAATTAACCAATTTATCTGTATAAACTCTCTCAGGGTTGGACCTGCCTGTTTCAAACTTAAGCTGAATCCGCCCAGTCATCATTGAGATATGCACCTTCAAAGTTCATTTTTTTCATTTATTTTCTTCTTGTTCTTTTAGCGCCACTTAGAAAAATCACTATGACTCATGTGTACTTTAGTTAATTTACTTTAAATTTAGAGGGCGATAAAAGCATAATGCAGTACATTTACAGTATAAATCTCGTACACATTAGATAAACAACAAGCTTAAGTGAGTTAACTACACGCAATTTTTGAAAAATACAAAAATGAGTCTTTGTCACGGCCACAGGATATGGAATAACTTGAAAATCGGTCTGTAGATGGAGTAACCGTCATAGTGTAAACATTTTGTGATTTGAAATGAATTGCACTAACAGTCATGCAGTTATAACAAAAATACCAACCATGTGTAACAAACTCACAATCAAATTTTGTTAATAAAAGGTATTGCTTGCCATGCCTACGTACCAAGCAAACTGTTTAATGGGATGAGTATATTGACATGTTACAACCTAATGAGTATATTGACGTGTTACGACCTAAGGCGTTGTCTGGCAAAAAGTTGCTACAGCTTCAGATTTCTGGGAAAAGTGAGGGAAAAAGTACCGAACATTCTGTTGCAAAAGTCTTCCCTAAGCAGAATTAGTCGCCATGGAATAAGTTTGTTATGTACTTTTACCTCTAACTCACTTTGTAGTACCAATAGTCTATCTTTCAGTGCAATTCTTTGCAATAGCATTTAAAAAAAAAAATCCTAGTGTAAATGTTTTTGCCCTCAATAATGGCATCTTATTGGGAGCAAATGATTTATAGAGTGCCACGCCCTAGATCGCAACAAGTGTATAGATAGATTAATTTTTTAAAAAGCCTCTCAGAGATTTACAAGGGATCAGCTCCACTGAGCTATACAGTGTACTACAAAAGTCAACTAGATGTAACGAGTGTGTGATCAAGATACTCTAATAGTGCAGTCACCCTACAGACCCTGTACCCACTAAGGTGTGGTCCGGTAAAAAGTTGCTATGGCTTCAAATGTCACAATGATTTACAAGGAATTTTGGGGGAAAGTAAGGGCAAAAGTATCAAACATTCCATTGCAAAAAGCTCCCCTAAGCAGAATAACTCGCCTTGGAATAAGTATTTATGTACTTTTATCTTGTAACTTACTTTACTACTCTATTTATTAACATGATTACTTCGCATTATGTACATTTTCAAAAAAATTCCTAGCATAGAGCATATACATTTTTGTCCTCAAAAAATGGCTGATGCACTATTTTAATGATGTAATAATAAAGTGCCATGCTTTAGTGCACACATAGTCTATTAAAGCATTCAGCTATGAACATGTAATAAGTCACTCTATTAGAGCATTCAGCTACAATTAATTATAAGTCACCATGTAGAGAGTTCAACTATGTGTACAAACAAATCACCCTGTACAGAGTTCAGCTACATTAGGCTGAATTAACAGTCTACAGGGTAACTTGTAACTGGACTCTCTACAGGTGACTGAAATTTCTATAGGGTGACTTATGTGTGGCTTAACTCTCTACATGGTGACTTGACTGTAGCTGATCTCTCTATGGGATGACTTGTAATTACCTCTACAGGGTAACTTGTTTTTGTACCTGAACTCTCTATGAGGTGACTTGATTGTAGCTTATCTCTCTATTGTAGCTAATCTCTCTACATAGTGACTAGATTGAATCTGATTTTTCTACAGGGTAATAGTTTGTAGTTAAAATTGTTACAGAGTGGACTTTTGTGGTTGAACTCACTACATAGTGACTTGATTGTCTCTATGAGTGACTTGTTGTAGCTGAACTCTCTACAGGGTGACTTCTTGTAGCTGAACTCTCTACTGAGTGACTTGTTTGTGGCTGAACTCTCTACAGGGTGACTTGCTGTTAGCTGAATTTTCTAGAGTGACTTGTTGTTTAGCTGAACTCTCTATGGGATGACTTGTTTGGTACTGAACTCTCTACTCGGTGACTTAATTGCAGCTGGTATCTTTACAGGGTGACTTGATCATTGCTGATCTCTCTACAGGGTGACTTGTTCGTAGCTGAAAATTTTATAGGGTGATTTTTTCGTAGCTGAAATTTCTACAGGATGACTTTGTAGTTGTTACAAGTCACCCTGTAGAGAGATCAGCTGCAATGAAGTCAACATGTAAAGAGTTCAGCTCCTAACAAATCACCCTATATAGAATTCTGTTAGCAAGTCACGCACCCTAGTCAGTTCAGCTACAATCAAAAGTCACCATGTTGTGAGTTTAGCCACAAAATACCACCCTGTAGAGTTCAGGTATATTACAAGTCACCCGCCTAGTAGAAAGATCAGCTACAACCTAGTCACCCTTTAGAGCATTCAGCCATGTAAAAAGTCACCCTGTAGAGGGATCAAGCTAATAATATTATGGCACAATAGACTCTGTTGTACATAGCTACCTAGAGGCCACGCACTGGTGATGTGCCAGTAAATCAGCGGTGTAGCATTGGCACTAGTTGGCACAGTGATCACAGTCTATAATACTATGCGTATACAACATACAGGAGATAGCTAGTTACACATTATTGTATATGCAGCCATGCATCTTCTTGTTGATTGCAGATTATTATAGTAGAAAAATAATTCCAGCTAGCAAGCCAGGTAAAGGATGAAGATGTACAATATAAGTAAAACATTGAAACATGCTCTTTACTTTGCTGTTTTCAAGTGAACAGCTGTCTGCACATCAGCTGGTATCCGAGCTGGTATCAGCTGGTTGTTCACTGACGCCTGGAGCACATATGGTGGATACAAAATACACAGTTACAAACATTAAAATATATGTACTTGTAATCTTGTTGATTACATATAAAGTGGCCTTTGGCTCTCCTGCAATCACTCTGCAGACATTCGCTAATCTTCTCCATCACGTAATTTGGAATTAAGCACTGGGCATTATATAGAATCACGCATACGTTTAAGTTATCAGCACGAACGGGTGTAATTATTATACGTCTGTGCCTTCCTTCACAGACGAATCTATCCCTGGTTTGTTCATGTCTCTATACCTCACAGTTTTCGAGAACATTATTTGTTTATTTAGGACCACGTCACATACAACCAAGTACATGTACAAACGGGACAAACCAACAACAAGGCAAGGCATATACTATGTAGCTAGCACACTGTGGTCAGAAAAATAAGCTACTCCCAGTGGTGCAATATATTATATGTGACTGAATCTGCGAAAACCGTTCTTATCGCCCAAGGCAGGAAGTTTGATTTTTTCACACAAACACAAAGCTTAATGAATGCACTGTCAAATTTCACTGTCACAGTCGACCAGAGTAAAGTGGTCTGCTTTTGCTGGCTGCTTTTTTAAAGCACAGTGGCGAGCCGTACAAGTGGTGTGGAGTATTGATGGAGCCCTGGTCAACCAGGAAATGGCTGTGTGTGGCTGTATAACTACATGGTGTTGGACAATGACCTGTGCTGTAAATTTCCTTTCATTTTAGCCAGCTCTGAGCCCTGAATGGTCCATAACTAGGTCTAATTCATTCCAATACATTCCTTTTCAATTTCTGAACACCATCTTGCCCGCCTTCCAGGGCCCCCGCCTCTCATCCTTCTGGAGCTCGCCTGATACAGACAACCTCAGTTTAAAAACTATCTAAAATGGTGGGAAACTTAGCTGTTGGCTACATCTTCAGTGGATGATCTGGAAGGTAAGAAATTGCTGTAAAATGTGTGAAAATTTGGTATGCGTAGCTACCACCACTGGCCAGCTACAACAATCTGAATATTTAAAACCAACGTTTCTCGATACTTTTAAATGGGCGATAAGACTAGTTTTCTCAGAGACAGTCACATACAACCATAGATTTATAGCCAGGTACACCAGAACAGCCAACTTACCATTTTCAGCCATGCAACGCCAAGAAACACTGATAGCTACTTAAAACAGCTAGAGAAGGGAGTTACCAGCTTTATATTATTAGTGTGATCACGTGATGTCACGTGACACAGTTGTATTACAACTATAGATTTTTATAGCTAGGTACACCAGAACAGCTAACTTACCATTTTCAGACATAAAACACACCAAGAAACACTGATAGCTACTTAAAACAGCCAGAAGAAGGAATTACCAGCTTTGTATTATTAGCATTATCATGTGATCTCACGTGACACAGTTGTATGTGACTGGATCTGCGAAAACCGTTCTTATCGCCCAAGACAGGAAGTTTGATTTTTTCACACAAACACAAAGCTTAATGAATGCACTATCAATTTTCACTGTCACAACCAGAGTAAAGTGGTCTGCTTTCGCTAACTGCATTTTTTAAAGCACAGTGGCGAGCCGTACAAGTGGTCTGGAGTCTTGATGGAGCCCTGGTCAACCAGGAGATGGCTGTGTGTGGCTGTACAGCTGCGTGGTGTTGGACAATCACCTGTGCTGTAAATTTCCTTTCATTTTAGCCAGTTCTGATCCCTGAATGGTCCATAACTAGGCCTAATTCATCCCAACACATTCCTTTTCAATTTCTGAACACCATCTTTTCCACCTTCCAGGGCCCCTGCCTCTCATCCTTCTGGAGCTCGCCTGATACAGACAACCTCAGTTTAAAAACTATCTAAAATGGTGGGAAACTTAGCTGTTGGCTACATCTTCAGTGGATGATCTGGAAGGTAAGAAATTGCTGTAAAATGTGTGAAAATTTGGTATGCGTAGCTACCACCACTGGCCAGCTACAACAATCTGAATATTTAAAACCAACGTTTCTCGATACTTTTAAATGGGTGATAAGACCAGTTTTCTCAGAGACAGTCACATACAACCATAGATTTATAGCCAGGTACACCAGAACAGCCAACTTACCATTTTCAGCCATGCAACGCCAAGAAACACTGATAGCTACTTAAAACAGCTAGAGAAAGGAGTTACCAGCTTTATATTATTAGTGTGATCACGTGATGTCACATGACACAGTTGTATTACAACTATAGATTTTTATAGCTAGGTACACCAGAACAGCTAACTTACCATTTTCAGACATAAAACACACCAAGAAACACTGATAGCTACTTAAAACAGCCAGAAGAAGGAATTACCAGCTTTGTATTATTAGCATTATCATGTGATCTCACGTGACACAGTTGTATGTGACTGGATCTGCGAAAACCGTTCTTATCGCCCAAGACAGGAAGTTTGATTTTTTCACACAAACACAAAGCTTAATGAATGCACTATCAATTTTCACTGTCACAGTCAACCAGAGTAAAGTGGTCTGCTTTCGCTGGCTGTTTTTTTAAAGCACAGTGGCGAGCCGTACAAGTGGTCTGGAGTCTTGATGGAGCCCTGGTCAACCAGGAGATGGCTGTGTGTGGCTGTACAGCTGCGTGGTGTTGGACAATCACCTGTGCTGTAAATTTCCTTTCATTTTAGCCAGTTCTGATCCCTGAATGGTCCATAACTAGGCCTAATTCATCCCAACACATTCCTTTTCAATTTCTGAACACCATCTTTTCCACCTTCCAGGGCCCCTGCCTCCCACCCTTCTGGAGCTCGCCTGATACAGACAACCTTGGTTTAAAAATTATCTAAAATGGCAGGAAACTTAGCTGTTGGCTACTGGAAGGTAAGAAATTGCTGTAAAACGTGTGAAAATTTGGTATGCGTAGCTACCACCACTGGCCAGCTACAACACTCTGAATATTTAAAACTAACATTTCTCAATACTTTTAAATGGGCAATAAGACTGGTTTTCCCAGAGATAGTCACATATAACAGTATTATGTAATTGCAAGGCACCAGCATAGTTTTCTAAGCTGGTAATTAACCATAGATGTGACTGTTACAACAAAATTAAAAGTTAGAAACTGACTGCTATATAGTAGGTTGCAAAAAAGTTTACATTTTGTAATTGTAATTACGTTGCAGTAGCGTAATTACAAAAGTGTAATTACAAATTATGCTCTATTGGTAAATATAAATATAATTATTGTAAATATGGCTGGTGAAAAACCACTTTTTTGCATTATTATGGATTACGGTCAAAATGTAATTACAGTACAAAAATGCGTAATTACTTAGTAATCACACTGTAATTACAATTACAAAATGTAAACTTTCTTTTGCAACCTACTGTATTAGGGTAAGTGACTGCTCTATTAGAGTATTTCGATTGTACATTATTTTATAAGGGACTTCCAGCCTTCTTACATTGGCTATCCTGCAAGTTTCATTTCTCCAACAGGCCGATGAAACTGACTATTAGCGGTATTTAATAAGTCACCTGTAAACAACCAGCTCTGATAAAAATGTTTGACCTGACTAATTAACACTAACCCGTTGTACATCTGCTTTCCAACCCGTCATCTCTTCCTGATCGATGGGCAAGCGAATACATACCCACAATGGAACACCAGTCACATGCTAAGGTGTTTTGATCAGCATTAAATAGAATCGTCCTACCATTTCTATCACCTCTACAAAAACACCCGCCCATTTTCAATTGTCTCTTTGTTCAACATGGATTCTATTCCTGGTGAGTGTGAAGCCTTAGGCCTTGTAGTTTTCTCAAACATTATTTATTTATTTATTTATTCATTATTATTTATTTGATGTAATTTTAACTGCATTTCTTATTATTCTTAGTACTTGGTTGTATAATTATTTTGGTAACAAATAATCACAATACATCAAAGTTATGAGAAAAACCCTGAATGTCACCAACATTTCAGCTTAACAGTACACTCTTCTGTATCCTTAACACTAGTCGTTTATTGAATAGTCCCAGCAGCTTCTAAGAGTTTGTAAGTGAAGTTAGAATGGATCCCAATGCTCCTAGAATGATGGGTACCACAGTTACTGGTTGCTGCCACATCTTCCTAATTTCAAATTTCAAGTCTGTGTACTTCTGCATCTTCTCTTGAAACTTAGAAGCCATATGTCCATCACCAGAAACAGCAACATCTATAAGATAAACATGATTTCTACTGCTGACAAACAATGTCAGGCTTGTTGGAGTAAGGTGGTGGTCTGTCTCAATTGTAAAATCCCACAGTAATTTGCTTCTGTTGTCATACGGGCTTGTGCTTCCATCATTGTGATATCACAGCAAATCTTTCCAATCTGGCTAATTCCCAATACACCATTGTTGCTACCTCATCATGACGATGCTTGTGAGCATAAAACCCTCAGTTACTGGAATTAAAGATCCTGAAGTGAGCCACGACCATTGCAAAGTAATGTCCATTTCACCTTGAATATCTCACAAAAACTGAACATGTAATGACTTGGATTTCCACAAATTAAAATGATTGTTTTCTAGAGTAGATTTAGAACGGAGAGTTTTTCACCATCAGTCAGGTATGTTACAAGGCCAATTTTGGAAATTATTGGACAGCCTAAAAATTGCCAATTTTGGCTACTTCTTGCAAACAAAAGTTACCACTTTTGGCAACTTTATAAAGCAGTGTAATGCAAAGCTATAGGACTGCTAAGAATATGCCAGTTTTGGCAAGTTTTGGTAACTAAGTTTCTATCTAACTTTGGCAACTTTTGGAAACCATCAAAAAGTTGCCAAGCCTGAAACTGCTGATGGTTTCCAAATTTGGCAGTTTAAGATGGTGCTCAAAACTACCAATTCTGGCAACAAATGTAGTCTTTTTAATGAAGACCAATGAATAAATCAATTGTGGGATCTAGGTTGCAAAAATGGCAAAATTTGATGCCTACTATTGGACTGTTCATGCATACTAAAATTACCACTTCTGGCAATTTCTTGCAAATAAAAGTTTCCACATTTGGCAACTTTAAAAGTTGCAAAACTATTGTATTGCTTACAAATTGCCAGTTTCGGCAATTTTCTGAGGTTTCCACTTTAGGCTACTTTTGGAAGCAAGCCAAAAGTTGCCCCAAAACTGAAAACTATAGTCCAAATTTGGTAGCTTGAACATCCACAAACTGTGCTTGTACCTATCTATTCTGCATTGCAGCAATACATCTCAATTTTAACTAAGAAAATTGAGAACTTGGACTTAATTGGCAACTGGATTAGCAGCTTTTGTGATCTAGTTCACCAAAAAGATGGTGAAAGGTTTGACTCAATATTGCCAAATTTGGCAGCAAAATATACATAACACAAATGTAGAATAACCTATTCTGCATTATAATTATTGTAGTTCATGCCTGCTGGCTCAATGTATATCTAAACCGTACGATATATATGGTGATTACTGCTGCAATGCACTGTTCTACAATTTACATATCTTTAAGATTCAACAGAAATATTATTTACAACTAGCTACAGTTGATGTACATTTTCAAAACAGAATTATAATTAATGTTGTCCATATCTAATGCGTTTTTTAATGGTCCTCTTACATTTACGTTTGGCCAACGGTGTGAAAGCCTCTTGAGGAGCCTCTAGTTAAGTTAGCAGTTTTGTGAACTTTAACACTGTAATGCTCACTTTCATGCTTAATACCGGTAAATTGTAAGTGTCAAAGTTTCCAAAACTGGCAACTTTTAGACTGTTGTTATAATTGCCAAAAACAGCAGCTACTGCATACACTTTTATAAAATTGCCATTTTTGGCAGTTCTAAGAATTTGTCACACAAAATTACCAATTGTGGATAACCGAATCCCACAATCAAACTCTCTATCATCTTTTATAAAAGAAAGTACATTTATTGCAAAGTTTGGATACTTTTGAGCATCATTTGTGTTTGCTCAAAGAAACGCAAAAGTTGCCAATATTGGCAATTTTGTGTTGCCTGAAGTTTCCAATATAGTCAACTTTGGGCGGCCTGAAGTTGGCAATATTGGCAACTTTGGGTGGCCTGAAGTTGCCAATATTGGCAACTTTTGGTAGCCGAAAGTTACCAATTTTGGCAACTTTAGGCTGTCCAATTGTTGCGATAAACAGCTTGTAACATACCTCCAATTTGACTAAAACACTTATGCATCGTCAACAGCTTGCGGGTCGATGTATCTAAAGACTTCAACTCAGATTGGGTCCAATTAACAATACCAGTAGTGTATCAGAGGATTGGAATTGCTCACACACTGATTGCAGAGATTAAATTCCATCCATTAATATGCGATCGAAGCAGACATCTCAAACACTTCTTAAAAGTAGAGGTCACAGTAAATTTCACTAACTCATGCTTGATGCCATTACTCATGCTTTTGACATATCTATAGTAGAGATTTCCTCATTAGTAGACAAGGCTATGCCTTCACCTGAAACAAATTTCCACATTCAATAGATATAGTGGCAGACTTGCTCAAGCCAAACTCCATACCAATTGATGAGCTAAATATCCTCACTGTGTTCTAATTCAGCCTGGCTCTTTGCATACAGTTTCAGATCATCAAGATAAAGGAGATGGGACAGTTTGGGTAGACTAGTAACAATCTGAAATCCTTTCCCTGACTGATTCAACAGAGTGGAAATTGGCATCAGAGCCAAAACAAATAGTAATGGTGACAGACTATCACCCTGATAGATACCACGGCAGATATTAACATCTCCTGTAATGAAAGTTTGGTCCGGGGCAAAAATCGGTTCTGCCAGACCATTTTCAGTCGACCTAATTTGGTCCGCCTGGACCATTTTTGGCATCCAAAATTGGTCCGACCTGACCAAAATTGGCCTGGCCCAAACTTGGTTGACCACATGCACCTCTGACCACTCAGATCAACTTTGGTCGATCAAAAGTGGTCTGCTGGGTGGACCACCAATGCATGCATCCAATGATGTATAGCTAACTATAAGTTGTTTGTGACGGATCACTGCAGCCGACTTAGCTACAGTACAGCTCAAAAATAACTTCACAGCATGCACATTTTGTGTGATTTCCACACGCGTGGAGTGAAGCATGCGCACGCAAGCTTAGCCTAGTGTACACGCATCAGAATGCATGTCTTGTTGCACGCGTGAAACAGTTATTCACACGCACTACACGTGCATATTTCTTGATACACGTGTGGCCACATGAGCACGCGTGGCAGGTTGCATTTAATATGTGACACTGTGGCTACAGGAATTCATGGTTGACTTTCATATGGTTAGCATGTACAGTATGAGTCTTGACGTAGCATGGTTTACAGTAGTCATTAACGTGTCCTAATTTTTCCGAACTACTTTGTAGCTAATACTTTATTACGTTTGTACACAGTATACGTACACTGTAGCTACTGTACCTTACGAAGCACACCAAAGCATGATGTATCAACTGAACTTATATACTGTAATCTGTAATAGCTAGCTACATATTAACAATGCTTGTATATTTTACAGGTAGCTACAGCCTCTATCCGGATCAGCATCAGCCATGAGTAGCTAACCGCCGTTCCTAGCCAATCCTCCAGAACTGCAATTATAATATGTTGCTATTATTAACATTACAGTATCACATTTTGCTTCATAGGTAACAAAAGAGAAGACTATTCAAGTCTTAGCGGCCGTATTGTCAGCTATTAATAGCTGAACAGGCTACTGATGTTGCATTTCAAAGCTGTCCAAACTATGACTGGATAATGCAATCCCCAGGAAACTACACTGTGAAGTGCTATATATCACTATAGCTATATTTATAATTGTCTTAGTAATCTATCCATGCAGTTATACTGATCTTACCTGCACTGACAGATCTGTCAGCGAGCAATAAATAGAAACGATCAAACTAACAATCAACAATTAATCTAACTGTTTAAAATATAGTTTCTAATGAGCACAGAATCCAAGAATTTACACTCTAGTAGCAGCCAGCTACAAGTCATAATACAACTCATTAACCTATTATTCCAACTGAAGTGATTCTAATAAATTCACTTGTTTATATATGGAGTGTATTATTCCTTGTGTACCGCATGGCTAAGTTTGTCATAGGATAGAAAGTTGTGCTGTGATAAGTTAGTTGTAGTATATTTATTAGTGTTTGTATAAAGAATTAAGGTTTATCTATTTTATTTAGTCTTTTTCCATTTTCTATTGATAAGCACCATTGCTGGGTGCTGTAAGCAGAATACTTTCTTGAAGTTCTATCTGGTAAATAATACATTATGCACAATGTATAAAGTTTCCAATAATTATAACAAGCCAGCTCAGTAGTCCATGGCTTGCTTTGTAGCTTCAGCACCTCAACTTGAACATCTTCGAATTTAGCGGTATGTGCTTCAAAAGGCTTCGTAGTTGTAGCTACTTCTGTTAATATATACCTGAAGTGAATTGTTATAGAAATATACATTAATACTTTAGCAACATACACAATGTCTGGTATGTTCACCTTCTGCAAACATAATAAAGCAACGATAACTTTGAAAGTGCATGCACTTACACTTCATCTGTTTTGTTTTTTTCATGTACTTTACAGAGTTCAATCCCAGCCACCCGATGACTCCTGTGGAACAACATACAAGTTGTAACACTAGTATTGTAAATATCAAACTATCTTACATCAGATGAAGTAAGCTCACAAGAAGACTCGGACTCACTGTTGCTGGTGGTGGAGGAGTCATTAATACTACCATCGCTACTATCACTGCTGATGTGAATGAGGAATCGTTCTAGAAATTCCTCATGAAGTCCATCCTGTTCCCAGTAATGATCTTCGACTTCTTCTTGAACGTGCTTTATCAAAGATTGCCACCTCTCAGATGTAACAGCCTCAAATCCTTGATAAACCAGTTCCTTAACTTCAGTCAAAGTAAACCTAAGCAGATGCCAAACTATAACAATGTCCATAACAATGTTGATATACCTCTTGTTGTTCTGCTTTACGTGTCCCTTCACTTGACTCCAGGCCATCTCAATAGGATTCAGTTCACAGTGTGCAACTGGTAGTCTGACTACTTCATGGCCTATTATTACATTAGCCGAAAGAACTGGAATCACAGCAGTATACCAGAAAAAGCCATATCAGAAAAATGTCAGAGCCGCAATGTATACACTTAACACACCTTTACTTCCAGCTATCTCATCTATAGCATATCTTAGAGGAGTTTTTGCTCGTTTGATGACTTCCCACAGATCTCTCTTCAGTGAACTTTCTGGATATGCTATACCTGTGAATCATCATACAGTCACATACTGAAACAGTGACAGTATATACACACTGCCTTACGTTTCTTATCTAACCACTCTTTCAGCTGTGCTTTTCGCCACTTTTGCTTTGGTTACTCCTCCAAGTGGCGACTGCAGTTAACACAGTAATGTTTACAGTTGACAAATCTAACACCTACCAGTGGTAACTGGCATTGTCCATTACAATCAGACAATTGGCTGGTAATGCTGGAAGTTACTTTTCTTGAAACCACCTTTCCAAATTCTTTGCATTCATTTCTTGATGGTAATCAGCTGCAGATCTTTTCTTGGCTTTAAAAATCCAATCACAACCTGAGAGAACAACTGTGTTTAATGGATACTTCACATCATAGAAAATTACCGGGAACCCATCCATCTTTGCCTCCTGCATGTAAGATAATAAGGCACTCTCCTTTACCTGATGGCTTGCTATGTATAAATTAGGTTGAACAAGCAGAATTTTGAAAGCTATTTAACCAACCTGACTCCTCCTATAGTCACCCCAGTAGTCTTATCAGCCTCTACCTAGGCTCTGGACTTTCCATCATGAGCATTGGCGCAAGTCTCATCCAAGTACACCACTGGTTTCCCTTCAGTTCTGTTGCGTCTTATTTGTCTCAAATATTTATGACGCTGATGGACTATGTGGGGCTGCTCATAGTATACCCTGTATGTATGTGTAGTAAAATTAAAACACAAACTGGTGTAATGCTAACCTCTTGTCATTAATTGTTCTATGCTTGAAACCCATATCCTTTAATATCCTCCTAAGTGATGTTCTCCCCCCGGAGAAAACACCATCATTCCGAAGTTTTGACTGTATACGAAGTAACAAAACCAAAGGCTCGAGCGTTCTAAAATCTTCGACAGTGACAGATTTTCTTTCTTGTCATACAACGAATGTATCTTCTGCCTGATTGCATCCCGGTCGAAACTGTCTGCATTGACACAGATTCATGAACGTCTGTACCTGCCGTGATGATTAGATGAATTGAGCAGGCTCTTGCAAACTGCTTTTGTACCTTTTTCTTGGTGTAGAAAACCCGCCTTTCTTTTGGTACTCCCTCCATCTCACTCTTACAATAGATGACTCTGAAATCCCTACGTGGCGAAATGAATACCAAACCCAGCTGCAAAGAAGATATTTAATACCAGTGGCCTTCGAGATTCTCTGCTTCACATTTACGGAAACTTTAGACTTATTCGCTTCTTGCTCAAAGTAGTTCCATAGCTTCATGAGTAGAAACTTTGTTTGGTTGTTTAACCTCTTTCCAAGAGGGTTTTGTTCCGCACTCACTGACGCTGCACTGGACGCCATATTTTTGACAATTAAGTGCACGCCCGTAACATGAGCTTACGAATAAATGCATCATGAACATCATGTTTCAAGCCTTTGATCTTGTATGGCTTCTTAATCAACAACCCAGGATTCAGCTCAACACGAACGTACTATAGTTTGAGCCTTATGTACGTACATTACTATACTTGGCTGCATGGTAAAATCTTGAAGAAATTATGAAGACTACTCAAGAGGAATTTGAAAATCTTTGTTTCGTTGCATTAGACTCAAGGATATGCAAGTTATGGGTGTTTGATTACATCACGTTGAAACGATAGTACATGATTGGTTTTTCTGTACTTATTTTGCCTTTGTGAAGAAAGGTGATACAACAACAAGCTTACCTAGTTATCTATTCCCTTATTCATGGAAAACACAATAGTGCAAATTTAAACTCTGTATGTAATTCTGCTCATAAGTTACAACCGTTTTAGTAAGCATATGTAATTTATTTTTCCATTTTTCTGCTTTTGCTACTTTATAGGGTTGTAACTCACAAAGTTATTGCCATATTAAGTAGATCATAAATATTTAATAAACAGGAAATTGAAAACTGTGCGATTGTGTTGGGTTTTTGCAGATCCGGTCACATAATATTATATGGAAATGTTTATTATATGGAGCTGCAGTGTACTCAGTTCTACGCTCTTGTGAGAATGCATGTTATTAGACAGGTTCTGTACACATTTTATTGCATACAATAAGTACATTTGATGTACTGTATAATACTTAAAGCTATTACATTGGACTGTGTCACTGTTTTTATAGTTGATGATGATGATGATGAGCTTCCAACTGGAGTGATAATTGTTATTTGTGTTGTGGCTACATTTATTGTTACTGTGCCAATTACTTCTATCATTGCTATTTTGTGCTATAAAAAGTGGTGTAAACATAAAGAAAAAGAGGTGAAAATGAAAAATGCTATGCAAGAAAATAGTCAGTTTGTCTTAATGGATCGTGATGTCAAAATGGATGCTAATCCATCTTATGCCACTATTGACACCACCAAAATGGATACAAACCCAGCTTACGCTGTTACTAAATGACTATTTTCCTACAAGACTATATATCTGCTGGTGTGAAAATACTTGTTTGTATTTGTTTTTAAATTTAAAGCATATTTTTTGTAACTTACATTTCTCTATTTTGGAAGTGATTTTCAATGTTTGTGCTTGATGCTATCAAATAAACATGTAGGCAGGGTTATAATTTGTATAGCTTGGGGTAAAGAGTGGCAATATAAATATCTAATCCAAAACAGCCAAGCTGTAAAAAAAGAGTGCGGCCCTGAGAAAGGCTATGGTGAAAAAAGATGTGAAATCCAAGGTGGCGGCCAAGAAATGGCTGTGATGGTAGGTTAATGGTAAAAATTTTAATAACGACAATTCAAGTAAATTTTGTGCCAAGACCAAGCGGCACCAAATTCACTGAATTGTTGTTATTAAAATTTTTACCATTAACCTACCATCACAGCCATTTCTTGGCCGCCACCTTGGATTTCACATCTTTTTTCACCATAGCCTTTCTCAGGGCCGCACTCTTTTTTTACAGCTTGGCTGTTTTGGATTAGATTTCACTTCTTTTTGTATTTGTATACCCCAAAGCCAGCCTATAGCCGGCTTTAGGGCTTTTTAACCTGTCATTTTTTTCTTTACTACAGGAAGAAGAAAAGATGAAGCAGGGTGGTTTCTTTGTAGCTGACCTCTCTGCAAGGTGATCCTTCTAGCTGATCCCTCTACTGGATGACTTGTTTGTAGCTGAACTCTCTACAGGGTGACTTGTTTGTAGCTGAACTCTCTACAAGGTGATTTGTTTGTAGCTGAACTCTCTACAAGGTAACTTCTTCTAGCTGATCTTTCTACAGGGTGATTTGTTTGTAGCTGAATTCTCTACAGGGCGATTTGTTTGCAGCTAAACTGCTGAACTCTCTACAATGTAACTTCTTCTAGCTAAACTCTCTACGGGTGGCTTGTTTCTAGCTGATCTCTCTACAGGGTGACTTGTTTGTAGCTGAACTCTCTACAAGGTGATTTGTTTGTAGCTGAACTCTCTACAAGGTAACTTCTTCTAGCTGATCTTTCTACACGGTGATTTGTTTGTAGCTGAATTCTCTACAGGGTGATTTGTTTGCAGCTAAACTCTCTACATGGTAGTTTCTTTGTAGCTGAACTCTCTACAATGTAGCTTCTTCTAGCTGAACTCTCTACAGGATGACTTGTTTCTAGCTGATCTCTCTACAGGGTGACTTGTTTGTAGCTGAACTCTCTACAGGGTGATTTGTTTGTAGCTGCACTCTCTACAAGGTAACTTCTTCTAGCTGATCTTTCTACAGGGTGATTTGTTTGTAGCTGAATTCTCTACAGGGCAATTTGTTTGCAGCTGAACTCTCTACATGGTAGTTTCTTTGTAGCCGAACTCTCTACAGTGTAACTTATTCTAGCTGAACTCTCTACGGGTGGCTTGTTTCTAGTTGATCTCTCTACAGGGTGACTTGTTTCTAGCTGAACTCTCTACAGGGTGATTTGTTTGTAGCTGAACTCTCTACATGGTAACTTCTTCTAGCTGATCTTTTTACAGGGTAATTTGTTTGTAGCTGAATTCTCTACAGGGCGATTTGTTTGCAGCTGAACTCTCTACATGGTAGTTTCTTTGTAGCTGAACTCTCTACAATGTAACTTCTTCTAGCTGAACTCTCTACATGGTGACTTGTTTGTAGCTGAACTCTCTACAAGGTAACTTCTTCTAGCTGATCTACCTTTCTACAGGGTGATTTGTTTGTAGCTGAATTCTCCACAGGGCGATTTGTTTGCAGCTGAACTCTCTACGTGGTAGTTTCTTTGTAGCTGAACTCTCTACAATGTAACTTCTTCTAGCTGAACTCTCTATGGGTGGCTTGTTTCTAGCTGATCTCTCTACAGGGTGACTTGTTTCTAGCTGAACTCTCTACAGGGTGATTTGTTTGTAGCTGAACTCTCTACAAGGTAACTTCTTCTAGCTGACCTTTTTACAGGGTGATTTGTTTGTAGCTGAATTCTCTACATGGTAGTTTCTTTGTAGCTGAACTCTCTACAATGTAACTTCTTCCAGCTGAACTCTCTACAGGATGACTTGTTTCTAGCTGATCTCTCTACAGGGTGACTTGTTTGTAGCTGAACTCTCTACAGGGCGATTTGTTTGTAGCTGAACTCTCTACAAGGTAACTTCTTCTAGCTGAACTCTCTACAGGATGACTTGTTTCTAGCTGATCTCTCTACAGGGTGACTTGTTTGTAGCTGAACTCTCTACAGGGTGATTTGTTTGTAGCTGAACTCTCTACAAGGTAACGTCTTCTAGCTGAACTCTCTACATGGTGACTTGTTTGTAGCTGAACTCTCTACAATGTAACTTCTTCTAGCTGAACTCTCTACGGGTGGCTTGTTTCTAGCTGATCTCTCTACAGGATGACTTGTTTGTAGCTGAACTCTCTACAGGGTGATTTGTTTGTAGCTGAACTCTCTACAAGGTAACTTCTTCTAGCTGACCTTTCTACAGGGTGATTTGTTTGTAGCTGAATTCTCTACATGGTAGTTTCTTTGTAGCTGAACTCTCTACAATGTAACTTCTTCTAGCTGAACTCTCTACAGGATGACTTGTTTCTAGCTGATCTCTCTACAGGGTGACTTGTTTGTAGCTGAACTCTCTACAGGGTGATTTGTTTGTAGCTAAAGTCTCTACAAGGTAACTTCTTCTAGCTGAACTCTCAAAGGGTGGCTTGTTCTTGCTGATCTCTCTACAGGGTGACTTGTTTCTAGCTGAACTCTCTACAGGGTGATTTATATGTAGCTGAACTCTCTACAAGGTAACTTCTTCTAGCTGACCTTTCTACAGGGTAATTTGTTTGTAGCAGCTGAATTCTCTACAGGGCGATTTGTTTGTAGCTGAACTCTCTATATGGTAGTTTCTTTGTAGCTGAACTCTCTACAGGGTGATTTGTTTGTAGCTGAACTCTCTACAAGGTAACGTCTTCTAGCTGATCTTTTTACAGGGTAATTTGTTTGTAGCTGAATTCTCTACAGGGCGATTTGTTTGCAGCTGAACTCTCTACATGGTAGTTTCTTTGTAGCTGAATTCTCTACAATGTAACTTCTTCTAGCTGAACTCTCTACAGGATGACTTGTTTCTAGCTGATCTTTCTACAGGGTGACTTGTTTGTAGCTGAACTCTCTACAGGGTGATTTGTTTGTAGCTGAACTCTCTACAAGGTAACTTCTTCTAGCTGATCTTTCTACAGGGTGATTTGTTTGTAGCTGAATTCTCTACAGGCGATTTGTTTGCAGCTGAGCTCTTTTACATGGTGGTTTCTTTGTAGCTGAACTCTCTACAAAGTGACTTCTTCTAGCTGATCTATCTACAGGATGACTTGTTTCTAACTGAACTCTCTACAGTGTGATCTGTTAATAGCGGAACTTTCTACTGGGTGATTTGTTTGCAGCTAAACTCTTTGCATGATTGTTTCTTTGTAACTGAACTCTCTACAAGGTGACTTCTTCTCGCTGATCTCTCTACAGGATGACTTGTTTCTAACTGAACTCTCTACAGTGTGATCTGTTCATAGCGGAACTTTTTACTGGGTGATTTGTTTGTAGCTAAACTCTTTGCATGATTGTTTCTTTGTAACTGAACTCTCTACAAGGTAACTTCTTCTAGCTGATCTCTCTACAGGGCAATTTGTTTGTAGCTGAATTCTCTACAGGGTGATTTATTTGAGCTGAACTCTCTACATGATGGCTTATTTGTAGCTGAACTCTCTATTAGGTACCTTCTTCTAGCTGATCTGACTACAGGGTGACTTGTTTGTAGCTGCATTCCCTACAGAATAACTTACAATGTAATATAACTGAGTAAATTATAAATGCAGCTGAATGCTTTATTAGGGTGACTGTTCTATTAGAGTATCTCGATCTCGCATTTGCTGCACGTAGTTGCCTTTCGAATCATAACTCAGTGATTTGTAATCCGATTCTTCTGTACTACTGCAAGGACTTTCTATGATGATTATTCTAGCTACATACTGATTTTCAGCTCGTTGCTCTAAGCGGTTTGCCTGGTAGATACGAAAACTAATAGTTTTTTTATTCATAAAAATCGATCGCGTAATTTTGACACAGGTTGGGTTTCGTGTCATATCTCCGTGGTCTTTATCCCGATTCCTTTCAAACCACAAAAAGGCACTCCTACGATGGTTGCTCCATCTATATATCAATTTTCAACTGATTCCTCCAAGGGGTTTACCCTGTAGGCGTGACAGACCTTCGACCTTATTTTACGCAAATAATCGGTCATAACTCCGTGATTGTTCATCGGATTCCTACCAAAGTTGGTACGGAGATCCGCCTTAATGAGCCCTTTAAGTGTGCCAAATTTCAGCCAAATCCGAGCACGCATTCGTGTTTTATGGCGAATTTTGCGAAGTGTGCAAAATGAAGAAGATGAAGAAGAAAAAAACGAAGAAATTAAAACGAAATTTTGTTCGTTCGTATCTCGGAAGTGGCTGGAGCGATTTTCTTCAAATTTGGTATGTAGACTACCCTAACTGGGCGGCACGTCTCCCGCAAATTTGGTTCAAATCGGATAAGGGATCACAGAGCTACATAGGTGTGAAAATTGCGTTTTCTTTCTTCCTGTTAATATACTCACGGTGTGGCGCGCCGGCTTCTTGGGCCGCACGACACACTATCGTGTGTCTTGATACTGTATAAATGTAGTCATGCACACTACTCACAAATAGGGATGCGGCGATTATGCCGGCATAATTTCGGGCATAATAGATATGTGTGGGAATCAAGAATTATGCTAGCATTTTCAGGTGATTATAAAACTTTAACAGTAGGAAAATCTTCGGCATGCACAATTCCGTTTTAAAAGATCGAGATACTCTAATAGAGCAGTCAGAAATTCTAATAGGGCAGTCACTGAATCAAGACACACGGTAGTGTGTCGTGCGGCCCAAGAAGCCGGCGCGTAACACCCGTGAGTATATTGACAGGAAGAAAGAAAACGCAATTTTCGCACCTCCGTAGCTCTGTGCTTCCTTGATGAAACAAGACGATTTTTGCTGTGGCCATTCTCTCCAACTGCAGCACTCCACATTCCAAATTTGAGCGAAATCGCTTCGCGCGTTCCCGAGATATGCGACTTCAAAAATTGGCTCAGTTTCTTCGTTTTTTTCTTTTTCTTGTCGCACACTTACAAAAACTGCTATAAAACGCGAACGCGTTATCCGATTGCCTTGAAATTTGGCACACAGAAGGGGGGTATAAAGGCGCATCTCGGTACCAACTTTGGCTGGAATACGATAAACAGGCAAAGAGTTATGAGCGATTATTAACGAAAAATAACACCAATATGTTGTCACGCCTACAGGGTAAACCGCGTATGGGAAGAAGCTGAAAATCGGTGGGTGAATAGGTTAACTATTGAACCTCAAACCTTTTGTGGTTTGAAAGAAATCGAGCTAAAACCCAAGAAGATACAACGAAAAAACCAACAGTGTGTAACAATTACGCAATTGAGATCAGCTAATAAAAAAACGACTGCTTGCCACGCCTACCAGATAAACCGCTTAGGGTAATGCTTTGAAAATCGTTGTAAAGATGGAGTAATCATCTTAGAAAGGCTCATCAATGGTGTAGAAGAATCAGACTTAAAGCCACGGAGTTATAACACGAAATCCAACTTAGTGCGGCAAGTGCGAGATCGAGATACTCTAATAGAGCAGTCATCCTAATAGAGCAGTCACCCTGAAGAGAATTCAAGAGATCAGCTAGAAATAAGAAACCTGTATAGAGATCAGCTACACACAAGTCACCCTGTAGAGAGATCAGCTAGAAGAAGTTACCTTGTAGGGAGTTCATGCAACTATGGAAAGAGATGGTTCAGCTAGAAAAAATCACCTTGTAGAGTTCAGCTACAAAGAAACCACCATGTAGAGAGTTCAGCTACTAACAAATCGCCCTGTGGAGAGATCAATAGAAGAAGTTACCTTGCAAAGAGTTCAGCTACAAAGAAACCATCATGTAGAGAGTTCAGCTACAAACAAATCTCCCTGTAGAGAGATTAGCTAGAAGAAGTTACCTTGTAGAGAGTTCAGCTACAAAGAAACCATCATGTAGAGAGTTCAGCTACAAACAAATCTCCCTGTAGAGAGATCAGCTAGAAGAAGTTACCTTGTAGAGAGTTCGGTTTCAAACAAATCACACTGTAGAAAGATCAGCTAGAAGAGGTCACCTTGTAGAGAGTTCAGTTACAAAAAAACCACCATGTAGAGAGCTCAGCTACAAACTAGTGACCTTGTAGAGACATCAGCTAGAAGAAGGTACCTTGTAGAGAGTTCAGCTACAAAGAAACCATTCTTTAAAGAGCTCAGCTGCAAACAAATCACCTGTAAAGAATTCAGCTACAAATAAATCACCCTGTAGAAAGATGAGCTAGAAACAGTTACCTTGTAGAGAGTTCAGTTACAAAGAAACCACCATGTAGAGAATTCAGCTACAAACTAGTGACCCTGTAAAGACATCAGCTAGAAGAAGTTACCTTGAGAGAGTTCAGCTACAAAGAAACCATTATTTAAAGAGCTCAGCTGCAAACAAATCACCTATACAGAATTCAGCTACAAACAAATCACCATGTAGAGAGATCAGCTAGAAGAAGTTAACTTGTAGAGAGTTCAGCTACAAAGAAACCATCATTTAGAGAGTTCAGCTTCAAACAAATCACCTGTAGAGAGTTCAGCTATACAAACAAATCTCCCTGTAGAGAGATCAGCTAGAAGAAGTTACCTTGTAGAGAGTTCAGCTACAAAGAAACCACCATGTAGAGAGTTCAGCTGCAAAGAAATCACCCTGTATAAAATTCTGCCACGAACAAATTGCCCTGTAGAAAGATCAGTTAGAAGAAGTTACCTTGTAGAGAGTTCAGCTACAAAGAAACCATTCTGTAAAGAGCTCAGCTGCAAACAAATCACCTGTACAGAATTCAGCTACAAACAAATCACCCTGTAGAGAGATCAGCTAGAAGAAATTACTTTGTAGAGAATTCAGCTACAAAGAAACCACCATGTAGAGAGTTCAGCTGCAAAGAAATCACCCTGTATAAAATTCTGCCACGAACAAATTGCCCTGTAGAAAGATCAGTTAGAAGAAGTTACCTTGTAGAGAGTTCAGCTACAAAGAAACCATTCTGTAAAGAGCTCAGCTGCAAACAAATCACCTGTACAGAATTCAGCTACAAACAAATCACCCTGTAGAGAGATCAGCTAGAAGAAATTACTTTGTAGAGAGTTCAGCTACAAAGAAACCACCATGTAGAGAGTTCAGCTGCAAACAAATCACCCTGTAGAAAATACAGCCACAAACAAATTGCCCTGTAGAAAGATCAGTTAGAAGAAGTTACCTTTTAGAGAGTTCAGCTACAAAGAAACCGCCCTGTAGAGAGATCAGCTAGAAGAAGTTACCTTGTAGATCGTTCAGCTACAAACAAATCACCCTGTAGAGAGATCAGCTAGAAGAAGTTACCTTGTAGAGAGTTCAGCTACAAAGAAACCACCATGTAGAGAGTTCAGCTGCAAAGAAATCACCCTGTAGAAAATTCTGCCAAAAACAAATTGCCCTGTAGAAAGATCAGTTAGAAGAAGTTACCTTTTAGAGAGTTCAGCTACAAAGAAACCATTCTGTAAAGAGCTCAGCTGCAAACAAATCACCTGTACAGAATTCATCTACAAACAAATCACCCTGTAGAGAGATCAGCTAGAAGAAGTTAACTTGTAGAGAGTTCAGCTACAAAGAAACCATCATTTAGAAAGTTCAGCTTCAAACAAATCACCTGTAGAGAGTTCAGTTACAAACAAATCTCCCTGTAGAGAGATCAGCTAGAAGAAGTTACCTTGTAGAGAGTGAAGCTACAAACAAATCACCCTATTGAAAGATCAGCTAGAAGAAGTCAACTTGTAGAAAGTTCAGTTACAAAGAAACCACCATGTAGAGAGTTCAGCTACAAACTAGCCACCTTGTAGAGACATCAGCTAGAAAAGTTACCTTGTAGAGAGTTCAGCTACAAAGAAACCATTCTGTAAAGAGCTCAGCTGCAAACAAATCACCTGTACAGAATTCAGCTACAAACAAATCACCCTGTAGAGAGATCAGCTAGAAGAAATTACCTTGTAGATAGTTCAGCTACAAACAAATCTCCCTTTAGAGAGATCAGCTAGAAGAAATTACCTTGTAGAGAGTTCAGCTACAAAGAAACCATTCTGTAAAGAGCTCAGCTGCAAATAAATCACCTGTACAGAATTCAGCTACAAACAAATCACCCTGTAGAGAGATCAGCTAGAAGAAATTACCTTGTAGATAGTTCAGCTACAAACAAATCACCCTGTAGAGAGATCAGCTAGAGGATATTACCTTGTAGATAGTTCAGCTACAAACAAATCACCCTGTAGAAAGATCAGTTAGAAGAAGTTACCTTTTAGAGAGTTCAGCTACAAAGAAACCATTTTGTAAAGAGCTCAGCTGCAAACAAATCACCTGTACAGAATTCAGCTACAAACAAATCACCCTGTAGAGAGATCAGCTAGAAGAAATTACCTTGTAGATAGTTCAGCTACAAACAAATCACGCTGTAGAAAGATCTGTCTGTTATTCAGTTAGAAGAAGTTACTTTGTAGAGAGTTCAGCTACAAAGAAACCATTTTGTAAAGAGCTCAGCTGCAAACACATCGCCTGTACAGAATTCAGCTACGAACAAATCACCCTGTACAGAGATCAGCTAGAAGAAGTTACCTTGTAGATAGTTCAGCTACAAACAAATCTCCCTGTAGAGAGATCAGCTAGAAGAAATTGCCTTGTAGAGAGTTCAGCTACAAAGAAACCATCATGTGGAGAGTTCAGCTGCAAAGAAATCACCACTGCCCAAATTTCAAGGCAATAGCTCTTTCCAATGTGAAGTTATCAATTGTCAAAGTTGGCAAATTGAATGTGTGTGGAAGGCCCCTTTTTGCAAATCCGGTCACATATGTATTATATATATAATTTGTACATTTACTGATAAAATATTTAAAGTATATCTACTTCATCTTTACTTCTTCCTGTAGTAAAGAAAAAAAACATAGGTTAAAAAAGTCCCAAAGCTGGCCATAGGCCGGCTTTGGGGTATACAAATACAAAAAGAAATGAAATCTAATCCAAAACAGCCAAGCTGTAAAAAAAGTGTGCGGCCCTCAGAAAGGCTATGGTGAAAAAAGATGTGAAATCCAAGGTGGCGGCCAAGAAATGGCTGTGATGGTAGGTTAATGGTAAAAATTTTAATAACGACAATTCAGGTGAATTTTTGTGCCACTTCACAAAATTTACCTGAATTGTCATTATTAAAATTTTTACCATTAACCTACCATCACAGCCATTTCTTGGCCGCCACCTTGGATTTCACATCTTTTTTCACCATAGCCTTTCTGAGGGCCGCACACTTTTTTTACAGCTTGGCTGTTTTGGATTAGATATTATTTACTCTAATAAAGCAGTCACATTGAAACGAAATACTCTAATACAGCAATCAGCTAAAGAATTCAAGACTATTTGGATCTTAAACATCAATAAAATGGTCTGATACAGCAATAAACTGGCATTATTAGCCAATTATGGTGGCATAATTTTGGGAATAATGGGCAATTCTCAAAAGCATAATAGGTGAATTTTTGAGCACTGCTCAAAAGCATAATGCTCAATTTTTGGAGCATAATAGCCTCATGCCTACTCACAAAATTAGCTACTTGTTTTTACATGTCTTCTACTCTGCAAGTAGTACTAACATCCCAAAATTTTGGCAGTATGGATGCAATGCCAATGCATCAACTCTGCTGACAATATCACCACCAGAATAGGCTGGTAAAAGCAATGAACGAAATGCTGGCATAATAGGAGTAGTTTGTGTATTTCACATTTTGCATAAAAAGATCAAGGTATTTTGTTATAACAGTCATGCATAATGAAGCACATGACTAAACCATTTCAAGATCAAGATACACACTGTATTCTAACAGAACAGTGAGTATTCATGATATTGTAGCTATGCAGTTGGAATGACAATTGCAAATTAACACTGAGCAAATTAAATAAAGTTTGAGCATAATAGGAGCAAAATAAAAGAATTGCTGAAGTGATTTCTGGTCACAAACCATGTTATTTCAAAAACAGATCAGTAGGTCAGATAAAATAAGTATACTGCACTGTCTGCAGACATGTCAAATTCCCTCTAGTTACAAGCCACAGCACTATGACATACTGTAGCTAGTAGCTACATACATAACATGCACAGAAAAAAATTGCGTGTTTCCTAGGTGTTTCCATATCCAAAACATCATTGGAAATGCTCAAGCCAAAATTCATTAATGTTTACTCACATGGATATGTCATGTTTCATACCACATATCATTTTTGCACTTAATGAAATATTGCGTTTGCATAAAACAATTCCTAAACACCATAAACTTTAATGCAATCACATGCAGTTAGCTAAGCACTTAAAATTAATATAATTATGTATGAGGTATACAGATGAGAACATGATGTGATCAATTAGTAGGGACCCGCCTATTATGCTCATAATTTTACCTATTATGCTATGCTGCACTGCTCAAAAATTCACCTATTATGCTTAAATTATTGTTCAATATTTACCTATTATGCTCGATTATGCTCAATGTTCATGCCTTAGTTCATATGCTTTGCTACTAGTTTAACACTGTATAGAAAAAAATGAGTGGCTGGAACACAAATAATAAATTCTTGCTGTATGTAAGAGAAAAGATCGATATACTCTAATAGAACAGTCAGTGTGATGATTGTTCTATTAGAGTTACTGACTGCTCTATTAGAGTATATCGATCTTATTTTGCAATTGTCATTTTTCCAGCAAGAATTTATACTATCGTACAAATATTTACCTATTATGCTGGCATTATGCTCAATGCTTTTAGGTACCTATTGTGCTCAAAATTATGCCGGCATAATCGGCGGGTCCCTATCAATTAGTTATACACAGGGGCGGATCTAGGATTTTTAACAGGGGGTTTCCAGTGGTAGTATATAGGAGTCAGATTAGGCTTGAGCCTATCATGCTCAAAATTTTACATAATTATTATTCCTTCCAAATCTTTCATCTATTATTCTTTTTTATGCTTGTATCTAGCCTATTATCCAATCTAATTCTCATTTAATTTCTGTAGCTAGTTACTTAGTTTTCAAGATGCTGATCTACGTAGGTTTGCCAGAATATTATTAATGACCACAAATGAAGTGCTCCCTCTTTTACATCATTAATTTTTCTAGCCGTAAGTAGTTACAACAGACTTGGAATAGCTATTTGCAGACTGCAGTATTAATTGAAGTGTTTTAAATTATTGGTGTATTAAAGCTATGGTTGTAGCTACATACTAACACTGAAAAAAAGCTCAGAATAATAAGGTCTATAACAGTATTACTATGTTAGTATTAGAATGAAATAGTACAGCATATATTTATTAGATTAGGACTTTACTATAACAAGCTTATTGAATACATTTAAGACAGTCATATATTAGAGATTAAGTCAGCAGTATAGTCCAGTGAATAATCATACTATACTAAGCCTATTTTGATCATATATTGGCTACTATGTACTACTGTACTTTTTACTTTCCTATAATCTGTGGCTACCTTAATTAAATAAATAATTTCTTTGTAATAAGTTTAATTCTATACATACATTAAAACCACAATAGCCAGGTACAGTTAGTAAATCAATGTCTCCTTGGCCATGATTTTGTCATTTATCAGTCTTTATCTAACTGCAGCATGTAAGACAGTAAATGTGACCAGGCCTGCAAAAATAGGGCATGTGGGCACAAACTACACCCAATACATAACATCTCATATCTCAGTACTGGGATGGAATATGTTTATTCTGTAACTTGCACTTTAATGCCCATTAACTTTATAATATCTGCTAAAAATTTCATGGCCAGGCAGTAGTGAAATACAAAGTTATGATGATTCAACGTTTGAAAAAGTAGGCAATTTTTATATGCCCACATGCCCTATTTTCGCAGGCCCAGTCACAAATACAATTCACATATTCCAATTACTAATTACCTGTATTATCATCACCATGTAGAACTCTGTGATAATCTGTTACTCGTCTGGTAGAACTGTCCCACAGCTCTAATAAAGATAGTAAATATAGTGTGTATTCTCGACAATCATTGGACTTACAGTTTGTAACAATAAGAATCTCATAAAACTGAGACCTTGTCCAAGAACCTAGCATCACCATGTAGAATGGCGGCTAGGTCCCACAACTCTATTAAAGACGGTGAATATAATGCATATACTAAACAATCATTATACTTACAGTTTGTAACGATCTTGTAAAACTGAGACCGAGTCTGAGAATCTGGTAGAACTCTGACAATCCATGTAGAACTAAGACAAGTCTGATAAGACCAGGTCTCACAACCCTAAATGGAGACAAACATAATTCATATTCTGGATTACTTGGTGTACTTACAGTTGTTATCAGTGAGTCTAACCAGACATAAAATGGCCACTTTTTAAATAATTTATTTAGGCTTTACAGTACCAGCGCTGAAGGTCTGTAGGACACCTGGTCCTACAGCCTCTTGAGAGTTGTTACAGAAAGTGTGTTTGAAAAGGAGAAAAAATCCATGACTGGACCTAGGCAGCCTCGAACCTGCAGCCATCCAAAGAGTCTGCCAGGCGGTCAGGATGTTTTCTCCTTGTCAATTTCATGTATATGTATCCAAGGAACTCTAGAGAGTGACTTATTATCTCAAAGTACCCCATGTGGAACCAAATGGATATTAGCTTAATTATTAAGGCTTTAGTATGTGACTTTGTTGGGCAAATATCAGACGAAGGTTTTTGAATGGTAATATCTCAGCCAACAACAATGACATCAAGCTGTAACTAGCAGGTATGGTTATAAGGTGTTAAAATAAGTACATTCAAGTATTGATTTATGTTTAGGGATGAGCCTATTTTGCTTTTTTTCCACCTACTTTTCTTTCCAACAATTCTTTTATTTCTTACCTATTTTGTTCAATATTTTGCTCAAATTTTTCTATTTTACTGAGCATCAGTAAAAAGTAATTGCAGTATCTCTAGTTTACAAGCATGTGTGACTGCTCTATTAGAGTATCTCGATCTTAAGTCACCATTTCCTATGAACATATGTTGTCCTTATACTATGCGTGACTGTTCTATTAGAGTATCTCGATCTTCTTCATATAAAATGTGCCAAGTTTCCATTTCTTGGTGCCTATTTTTCCAATTTTCTACCTATTTTTCCAGCATTTTGCTCTTTGCTTTTACCAACGTATCTTTCTAAAAATTTTGCCGGCAAAATCGGCGCATCCCTATTTACGTTAGATCCCTATTCTTTTGGCTAATGTATAAGCATACCTGCTAGTTAGAGTTTGATATATTCACTCTTGGCTGAGATATAACTGTTCAAAAATCTTTGTCTGACATTCGCCCATACCCAAAACTCACAAGAATACCCCTTACCAAGTGGCCATTTTTATGTCTGTTACGTAAGCTCACAAGAAACATCTGATACACTGATAACCAAGTCCAAGAATCTTGTAATCACTAAGTATAATTGAAACAAGACTAAATGTAATATAATTTGTATACTCTCAGTGGACTTACTTTTGTTAGCAATACGAGCATGGTCAGTGAAATAAGGACAAACAAGATGGAAAAGGTTCTTGAAAGCACTCACAATGCCAGATGTACATGAGGTAGCAGCCATCAGCTGTTGATAAAAGTAGTAGAAAACATGAAGAAATGAGACCAGTTCCCAGAAGAAATGAGACTAGCTTCCACAAACCTAAACGAAGGTAAATGTAGATGGTATACCAGACACTCAGTGTACTTACTTACAGATGCTAGCAATAAGAAGAATCTCCTAGAACTGAGACTAAGCCTGTAATTCCTACCCTATAGAAAAGAAAATGAATAAAAACACAGTCTGACTTAATGCACTTACAGCTGTTAGTAATTAGAAGATAGAGCTGAACAAGTCCGTGAAAAAAGAATAAACTGTCCACATATGGTTGCTACCAGTTTCTTTAAAGGAAGCAGCTGCAAACTAACACTGCAGATGTCGTACACTGACAACCTGTAAAACTAAGAGGTCTGACAAGAAACTGTACCTCTGAAGAGATGACATACAAAATCATAAGAGCAGACCATACATACTCTTACCGTTGATGGCTGATGAACTGTGTCCACTTGTCATCCGCCCTAAGCTGAGATAACAGGGTATAAAATACATAATACTGTACATACACAGCAACACCAAAGTTGAATAATTTGCAGGCACAATACACAATAAACAACTTAATACGGCTAAACCTATCGTAAAAGCTATCATTTAGTATAATACTTACTCATCTATAGCTGTTTTTATTTTTATTTATTTATTTATTTATTTATTGATTAGCAAACACCCAACAGGGTTTTTACGCTAATGTACAAGGTACGTACACATAAGTGCCTAGTTTAAGTTACAATAACATAAGTGCCTATAATTTAGGTTACAATAATGATTAGTACTAAGTTACAATAAGTGCTAAGTTACAATAGGTGCTAGGTTACAACTAGTGCTAAATTACAGTAAGTGGTAAGTTACAATAAGTGCTAGAATTACAATGAATACTAAATTACAGTGAGGGCTAAGTTACAATAAATACAATAAGTGCTAAGTTACAGTTACAAAGTAGGAGTAGTTGATTGTTTAAATGTTTCAAGATCAATGGTAGATGGATTAGGGATACATAGATCGTTCCAATGGGGAATAGTTCTGGGTAGGAATGAATAGAGATACGTGTTTACTGAAGACTGTATATGATTAAATTTCTGATCATGATGGGCTCTGGTAGCAGTTTGATTTAATGATGGCAGACAGCGATTTGGGACCAATAATAAATGATTAACTATCTTGTACAATAGGATGAGGCGTGCTTGCTTTCTGCGTTCTTGTAAAGATGGCCAATTTAGTTCATTTAACATGTCTGTGATACTGTCACGGTGGTGTCTGTTCCAAGGCTTATTTAAGACGAAACGAGCAGCTCGATGTTGAATCATTTCAAGTTTAGAAATGTCATTTTGGTGGTGTGGATCCCAGATGGCACAACAATATTCGATAGATGGTAGCAGAAATTGTTTGTAGGCATATTCTTTGAAGTGTTTATGACAGGAATGTAAATTTCGCTTTAGGAAACCAAGTAATCGATTTGCTTTTTGATTACTGCCATCGTAGGAATTGTCCACCACGCTGCCACTTCACCACTACGGATGTATAGTTGTGGTCCATAACTATCATCATGTGGAGCATGGCTCATTGGACGCTGATGGCGCCGATCATGCACACTCTCTCCGCGAGATACACCATCATGATCACTCACATTGATCATCGAGCAACAAGAGCGACAAAGATGGCGACTTAATTGCATCTGATACGCATGCGCACACATATATTGCTCGGTACAGTTCACACACTACACCATGAATAATGAGATTGTGAAGACAAACAGCTAGTAATGTGTTACTTATACAAACTGAAGCCATATGTTATAGTTATTATACTAGGTATAGGTAGTGTTATCCTCCCCAAAAGCACCTTTGCTGTAAAAAAAGGCGCGTCCAATTGCTGTAAAAAAAGGCGCGTCCAAGAAACTACCAGTATCTGTAACCCAATGTAAAACAGATAAGCTGTAGAAAAACACTCCATGAAATTAATGGGTAACTGAAAGAGCTGATGTCTAGAGCGGCCAAGAATCAATAATGTTACTACAACTGACTATGATTACCAAAGAATACCTTGCACAGCAAAAAATACCACATTTCCGGCGGTTATATCGGTACAGGAAATGTCAAGGAAATTTTCTGTTTGAATTTCTGACACATTTCCTGTACTTGTACATATCACCTTTCCAAGTGATTTCCAGTTTTGCAGGAAATGCCACTTTCAAAAATGTCAAGGAATATTTTGCTCATATTTCTGGCACATTTCCTGCTCTAATACATGCCACCTTTCCAGGAAATTTCCACTCATGCAGGAAATGTCACATTTCCTGGAACTGGAAATGTCAAGGAAATTTTTTGGTTTACATTTCTGACACATTTCCTGTACTTCTACATATCACTCTTCCATCTAATTTCCAGTTGTGCAGGAAATTCCACAACCATATTTATTATTTTGTCTAGGAGTTCTTTGTTCACATTTCTGGAACATTTCCTGTACTAGTACATACCACCTGTCCAGGTGATTTCCAGTTATGCGGAAATTTCAAGGTAATTTGTTTACATTTCTGGCGCATTTTCTGTATTAGTACATATCACCTGTTATGGTAGTTTGCAGTTAGGCATGTAATATAAGTTTGACACGTGCCACTTTTACTGTCATTGATTTGAAGTTACTATGGAATTTTAAATTGATATGGTTACACTTCAGCTCAAATTACTGTAGAATTTTGCGATAATTTTATTTTCAGTTTGTACTATGCAGTTTAACTGGTAGCTAAAGGTAGAATTATTACATGAATATATCTGCATCCACTGAAAATTCTATCGCACACTTCACAGTTTTTGTTGTCTTGCAGAATATAGAAATTAACCCATGCACCAAACTTTAATCTCGTGATCAATATACCTATATATGTAATAACAAATTGTTACAGCTCAAAAAATGCTACATGCTGTTTGATATAATAGGTTTGCCACAATTTGTAAGTGCTAGTAATGGTTAAACAAACAAATGGGTGGCTTTCCAGACACTCTCTATTGAGCCCCATTAGTAACCATGGCACAAAATAGAAAACAAGCAACCTTTGCATAAATACGTCACTTTGTATTATGAATTACACAGGATCACCATAAAATTAAATAATATTATAGGCTGTTATGTGTCATCTCACAATAAGCAAAAAATTATTTTATCGATGAGCTGGAACAATTTTCTATACACAGCGAACTGGGAAACTCATCTCCCATACATTTTCTACAGTACCTGTTGGAACTTCAGCACACACCTTTCTACTCTTACCAGAGGAGTACCACTATAACCAGGTCAACACATAATTATGTATACGAAACCAATGAAGCTACCATCCAGTAGCCACTACTGCTACTGGATCATAGCAGTAGTGGCTAGGATCCATTGTGCCACTACACCTACAATAAAATTTCTGGGATAAATTTATAAAATTCTCACCAGCATACGTATATGTAGCTAACTCAACTCAGATATTTTACTATCAGCAGCCACAAACTATAGGGTGGTCCGTTGAGAGACTATTGACAATGAGTCAATGAAGGGGACTGAACACCATTAGGAGCTATATTGGCTACAAGAAGTATATGTCTATTTAAGGTAGTATTCCCACACACTTTATCGTAGAAAAACGACTCTACATAATGTATGAGTTTGACACCACATCAAATGGGGTCGACATTGTGATGTGTGCTTTTGCTTTACATCTGATGCATAATTACTTACATAGAATGCACTTAAAAGATTTTGGTGTAGCTATTTGTCAATTTCCAGTTTGGCTCAGTGGGAATTGCACATGCTGTGTAGCCAAAGCTGATCATATATGCAAAATTCTGTATCGAATTCAGGGGCAGATCCAGGGGGGGTTCAAAGGGTTCCATGGAACCCCCCTTTTGAAAGAAGAGCCTCTCTTACTCGAGATACTCTAATAGAGAAGTCACAGTAGTCTTTTGAGGAGCAGTGTAGCAAGCTATATGTATACATGCAGTTATAAATAAGGAAATGTAGTTGGTGAGGGTATCTATGGTGAGGGGCAGCTATTGACAGCAGGTAATGACCTTTTTTTTTGATCTTCAACTTACAGCTAGACTGAAGTTGCAAACTTACAGCTAGACTGAAGTTGCAATTTAAAGTCGAACCCCCCCTTTTAAAAGTCTGGATCCTCCCCTGTAATTATATAATCAACTCCTTCATGTATTACAGTAGCTACTACGTGTTTCAGCATGTCTCGGGCACTGAGCCAGATTGCCAGTTGCTCACAGCACTAATCACCTTTGGGCACTGAAACCATCTCTGCCTCTGGATCCATATTGCACTACTTGTCCTGAACAATTAAATTGGTCAAATCTGATAAGTGTGAACCAAAGTGTAACCAAACAAGACTACCAAGCAGGGCTGGCTCTGGCAAAATAGGGGCGGGTGGACCACCATAGTTGAGGGCATAGCAATTGTAGCATATTTTCAAGGGGGTCTGGGGGCAGGCCCCCCCTCCACCAGGAAAATTTTAAAATCATCACTCAAGCCTGAGATGCAGCAATCTGAAAGCATTTTTAACGTAATTTAGTTGGGTGCTGACAGTTGCATGCTGCTCAACAGAATCTTTGAAGTAAGTCTGAGTGTACTGAAGGGCTGAAATAATATCAAGTAGCAAACTCTTACGTGCAATTGTATGGCTTCTCGTACGTTAGTCTGTGCGCTGACTAGAGTTTAAAACCATAGATTATAGCCCTCTATATAATCTATGGTATAGCTACGTATAATATTTAGCTAGCTGTACATATTATGAGGGAAGATACTCTCTTTCTCTTCTAGAGTAAAAGGTCGGGTGGGTTGCAAAGAGCAAGAATTTTAACCGATCGATTTTAACCTAAGCGCGCAACTTAATAGTTTTTTCTGACAAAAGTTGAGGCGTTTGTTATGCTGCGCGGGAACATTAAAAATGGCGACGTTGGCAGGTGCTGGCAGGAAGTTGGAGAGAATCGAAGCGTTCTTCTGTGACATAGAGAAAGAGAAGACTCCGCAAGCAAGTAGTGAAATAAAAGAATGCCAGTGAAGCGGCCGTCTCGCCTCGAGGGGTTCTGGACTCAAGTCACTACTCGCACATCACCCGCCTACCTTAACAGCTATAATTCCATATGGGTATTTGAAAAGGAATGGTATTATTGCCACTGCTTCTAATGTGAGGAAACAAACAAGCTCTTCTTACTACAACTCGGTGCAGGAAAACAAGGTAGGCATCATTTAGAGTCGCCTAGTCCAGTACACAAATATTTATTATATCCAGGTTATCAAAATCACACTCATCAATACAGTAGTATGTCTGGAGATAAATATAGTGTTACTCGTCAGCAGAATGTATCACCAGATATATTAAGAGAATGGTAGCTTTGCCAAGATGGTGAACATCATTAAGACTATAGCACCTGTTGAAAAAGTCCATCGGACCTCAGGATGCCAACCTACAATTGAGTTTGAGCTGTTACTGAATGTCGTTGATGTGTCACCTGGTCTGTAGGTGAGGTTCTCTTTTGTGATTACAAGTCTTGTTTGTAATTATGTATTTGTTTGTAGTATGTGTTTATTCTGTGGTGTATCATTAAACAAGGCCACAAACAGACATCCTGTTCAAAATATGTGTAACCTTATATCCTACATTGCTCATATCTTGCCTACAGTAATTGTGCTAAGTAGTACCTTGAGTAGTATGTATGCACTCCCAGGTGCATTTGGATTGAACATAATACCACACAGTACTTTACCATTATTTGTAACTTGATTTTAGAAAGCAGATCCAAATTATACACCAGGGGAAATTGAACGACCACCTCTAGTGGGTAGCTACACTATCAAACTATCCGGCGATTTTGATGCTCAAAACTGGTTTCTTGAGGTTATGTTTTCTGGGTGCCCTGTCAGGCTCTAGTCACATTTTCTGGCTTTGACACGAGGACCTCGCTTCATGAGAATCAGTGGTGGATGGCCTTCAACAGCCAGCCAAAGATTTTGGTATTGATTCTGCTGTATTTCAGCCACTTAAGGAGCTAGCTTTCAAGAATAGCTGCCAACCTGCTACTAATAGGCCTAATGTATTTTGTGGAGTGGACTCACACTAAGTTAGAAACAGCTTCTTAACAATTATTCAGGAATTTCCTAGTTCTTGTACCACTGTAGACACTAATGTCAAGCTAAAACTACTGAAGCTGCTCTTCCTACAAAGTCACAGATATCGCACGTGCACTAATTTATTAGAATATTTACAAGACGTATTAATAGTGCATAAATAGTTAGATATAGGCTACACATAGCCACAGTCTATATAGTGACAACATATTTTTAGATGTAAACTAGCTCAGTGGGCAGCATTAAGCGGATAGCGCAATACTAGCAACATCGCTAAGTATTTACTTCTGGTCATTCACAGTAGTCTATCCACTAGTACTAAGCAGTAAAGCAGCAAAGGAATTAATCCTACGCAACTACAATAGCCTCTACCACTGCTAGTATGCACAAGTACACATGTTTTGTAAACATTCTATTAAATTAGTGCATTCGCGAACTCTGTAACTTTGTAGGAAGAGCAGCTTCAACAGTTTTAGCTTGATAATGGTGTTTCCAGTGGTACAGGAGCTAGATAATGCCTGGATAACTGTTAAGAAGCTGTTTAGTTCAGTGCATGAGTCCAGTCTGCGAGTCCAGTCTGCGAGTCCAGTCTGCGAGTCCAGTCTGCGAGTCCAGTCTGCGAGTCCAGTCTGCGAAATACATTAGGTCCTACTATTAATGTGTTTTCTATGCATAGTATTAATGTATTCAGTTTTTCATATTTGTTGGCCCTGACCACAAACATTTTTCGTATGGTTACACTGGATCTGTTTTCAGTAATCTTGTATCGTTCAACTTTCTTAAATGTCCAAGAAAAATAGTTATATTGTAGTGTAGGTTGCATTTTTTTGTTAATGTGTATTATACCGTGCATTCATTTACATTATACAATTTGCAGAAACTTCAATAAAGTGGAGCAGCTGTAATATGCCGAACTTAAGGGCAAGGTGGAAATAGCTATCAATCAAGAAGATATTAAGTGACATCGATACACCAAGAGAGCAGAGAGACATCTAGCAAGGAGTGACACGATGAGCTAATGAAAGTTATAACTCAAGCTTAAGGAGTAAACATGCTGATATGATGATAAAGATGGTAGTCAATTAAACAGGTTCAGGACAGGTGATCACACTTTGTCCCAAGCAAAAGAAATTTCATGATGGGTCACAAAATCTGATATATGGTACTGTACTATGTGACTAACTTGTAGCTATACTATACCCTTGTAACTGTGTACATGTATATAATGTAATACCATGTAGATATTATTGTTTACAGTTTTTACCACATGTATAAGTTTCATTGATACTGTACAAGAAATGTATTTGAAATTTCATTAATACTGTATAGAAGAAATCTGTTGGAAATGTCATAAATATTGTATAAGGGAAATCTGTAGGAAATTTCATAGATATTGTATAGGGGAAATCTATAGGAAATTTCATAGATATTGTATAGAGGAAATCTACAGGAAATTTCATAGATATTGTATAGGGGAAATCTATAGGAAATTCCATAGATATTGTATAGAGGAAATGTATTGGAAATTTCATAAATACCTTATAGAAGAAATCTGCAGGAAATTTCATATGTCCAGTGCAGGAAATCTGCAGGAAATTGTGCCCTATCATGTAGTAGGAAATGTACAGGAAATTTGCAAATTTCCTGTACATTTCCATCTCCCGGATATGTGCTGGAAATGTCACCTGTCCTGTAAATTTCCTGCACATATCCTGCTACAGGAAATGCCACATTTTTTCCTGTGTTGGCTGTAGAACAGGTAAATAAAAGTAACTGACAACCAAAACAGCTGATATCTGAAGCGGCCAAGAATAAAAGTTAAGTTGATACAACTTACTACAATTATAAACTTGCAACATTCAATCCTAATCATTCAACTGTGTTCTATACATTCACCCTTGCTACATACTAAATTAATTCTTTGTAACTCTAATTGGCTGGTAATTTGGCTGCCTTTTTCAATAGTCAGAGTAAAGAAAAAAAGGCAGCCAAATTACCAGCCAATTAGAGTTACAAAGGATTAATTTAGTATGTAGCAAGGGTGAATGTATAGAACACAGTTGAATGATTAGGATTGAATGTTGCAAGTTTATAATTGTAGTAAGTTGTATCAACTTAACTTTTATTCTTGGCCGCTTCAGATATCAGCTGTTTTGGTTGTCAGTTACTTTTATTTACCTTCTCTACAGCCAAGGTATTCTTTGGTAATCATAGTCAGTTGTAGTAACATTATTGATTCTTGGCTGCTCTAGATATCAGCTCTTTCAGTTACCCATTAATTTCATGGAGTGTTTTTCTACAGCTTATCTGTTTTATATTGGGTTACAGATACTGGTAGTTTCTTGGACGCGCCTTTTTTTACAGCAAAGGTGTTTTTGGGGAGGATAACACTACCTATACCTAGTATAATAACTATAACATATGGCTTCAGTTTGTGTAAGTAACACATTAGTAGTTTAGCGTAGCGCTTGCTGTACAGTGTACAATAAGCCACTGCTACTGAACAGCCACATGGATAACGTAGAAAACCAATATTATAATCCATTTATGTACAAACTATTGCTGTATAAATATCGGTAGCAATATTGGTCCTCGTACTGTTCTGTACTGATGCCGATATTGGTAAAAATTGCCATATCTGTGGCCGATATTTTGGCCGATCTGATTATCGGTACAGCTCTACGAGAGATCAGCTACAAAGAAACCATCCTGTAGAGAGTTCAATTACAAACAGATAACCCTATAGTGAGTTCAGCTAGAAACAAGTCACCATGTAGAGAGATCAGCTAGAAACAAGTCATCCAAGAACTAAGCTATAAACAATTTATCTTACCTGTGCTGGAATATGCTGCTGCAATTTGGGACCCATACCACCTAAAGGACATAAATAAAATAGAAATGATACAACATAGAGCAGTTAGATTTGTCCTGAATCGACCATGGAGAAGGAATATGCGAGATAGTATAACTGATATGCTAACATCATTAGAATGGCCACCACTCCAATTAAGGAGAAAATGTGCAAGATTAACTCTATTATACAAGATTATCCACAACCTAACTGAAATACCTAACAGCTATTTACCAACATTATCACCTGTCACTATTACAAGATCTAATCATGAACAAAAATTCCTACACTATCATACATCAATAGACAATTATAAGTACTCATTTTTTCCAAGAACAATACCAGAATGGAATGGACTACCACGAGACATCATCAACCAACAAACTATTGACAGCTGCAAACAATTATTATACAATCACTTTTAATTTAATGTGCATTAGCACTTATGCCCCAGGCGGGCTCTGCTAATTAAACAATATAATATAATTATAATATCCAGAGATCACCTAGAAACAAGTCACCGTGTAGAGAGATCAGCTACAAAGAAACCATCCTGTAGAGGGTTCAATTACAAACAGATAATCCTATAGAGAGTTCAGCTAGAAACTAGTCACTGCATAGAGAGATCAACTAGAATCAAGTCACCCTGTAGAGAGGTCAGCTAGAAATAAGTCACTGTGTAGAGAGATCAGCTACAAAGAAACCATCCTGTAGAGGGTTCAATTACAAACAGATAATCCTATAGAGAGTTCAGCTAAAAACAAGTCACTGCATAGAGAGATCAGCTAGAATCAAGTCACCCTGTAGAGAGGTCAGCTAGAAATAAGTCACTGTGTAGAGAGATCAGCTACAAAGAAACCATCCTGTAGAGAGTTCAATTACAAACAGATGACCCTATAGAGAGTTCAGCTAGAAACAAGTCACCATGTAGAGAGATCAGCTAGAAACAAGTCACCCTGTACAGAGATCAGCTACAAAGAAACCATCCTGTAGAGAGTTCAACTACAATCAAGTTACACTATAGAGAGATCAGCTAGAAACAAATCATCTTGCAGAGAGTTCAGTTGCAAACAAATCACCCTGTAGAGAGTTCAGCCAGCCTGTAGAGAGTTCAGCTAGAGCAAGATAGCTTGTAGAGAGTCCAGAACCACCAAGTAGAGAGTTCAGCTAGAAACAAATCATCCTGTAGAGAGTTCAGCAAGAAATAAATCACCCTGAAAAGAGTTCAGATACAAACAATGAGAGTTTCAGTTACAGTTCAGTTATGTAAGAAGTCACCTTATTAACTACAGTATGTGATAATCATCATTCAATGTTAAATATACAAATATTTCATCAGACAAAAGCTATACACACTCCTTTGTTCCACAATTCCTGCAGTAAAGAAAAAAGCAAGTTGAAAGGAAGCGTCAAAGCCATATGGCCAGTTTTGTGGCTTGCAATACAGAAAGAAGTGATATCTAAACCAAAACAACCAAGCTGAAAAAAAGAGTGCGGCCCCCAAAAAGGCTAAGGTGAGAAAAGATGTGAAATCCAAGGTGGCGGCCAAGAAATGGCTGTGATGGTAGGTTAATGGCAAATTTTTTTATTATGACAATTCAGGTGAATTTGGTGACGATTCCTAGTGGAGGAGGCAATGCAAATTGACATTGGTTAAGTTAAGTACGTATAGGTAGTAATAAGTATATAGTTAGGTAATAAGTAGTAGTATGTTGTAGTTTTCAGTATGTACGTGTTTTATGACCATTAACTAATTAGCTCTGTACCATAAAAAAAATAAATAAAAAAAAAAATTCACCTGAATTTTCGTAATTAAAATTTTTGCCATTAACCTACCATCAAAGCCATTTCTTGGCCGCCACCTTGGATTTCACATCTTTTCTCACCTTGGCCTTTTTGGGGCCGCACTCTTTTTTTTACAGCTTGGCTGTTTTGGTTTAGATATATATTATCAAGACACACGGTAGTGTATCATGCGGTGCAAGAACCCGGCGCGCAACACCCGTGAGTATAAAAGAAAACGCAATTTTCGCACCTCCGTAGCTCTGTGTTGCCTTGATAAAACAAGACGAGTTTTGCTGTGGACACTCCCTCCAACTTCAGCACACCACATTCAAATTTTGAGCGAAATCGCTTTAAGCATTCCCGAGATATGCGACTTCAAAAATTGGCTTAGTTTCTTCGTTTGCTTCTTCTTATTTTTCTTCCTCTTTTCGCACACTTACAAGAACTGTTATAAAACTCGAACGCCATATCCGATCGCCTTGAAATTTGGCACACAGAACAGCGTTGAAACCGGGTCGGGTCATCCGGGTCACATTTTTTTCCGGGTCATCCGGATGTGACCCGGTTTACAATTTATCCGGGTCTTACCCGGATTGGATCACGTGAGAAACGTTTGACGACGTGGAACTTATAAACGCTATCGCATAGCTCTTTCGTGAGCCACGCCCATTTGTTAGTAAGTGCGGTATGTAGCACGAAACTGAGGGTATCTATGGTGAGGGGTAGCTATTGTCAGTAGGTGGAGACCTTTTTTTTGGTCTTCAACCAACAGCTAGGTTGAAGTTGCAATATTTACTCAACACGAATCGAACGCTCAAAATGTAGACTTGTTCGCTCGCTCGAGACTAGCCGAAACACGTCTCGGCTTTAATTAATCCGGGTCACATCCGGGTCAATTCGGGTCACATCCGGGTCAAATCCGGGTCAGTGGGTCATCCGGGTCAGCAGTAGTGACCCGGTTTCAACGTTGACACAGAAGGGGGGTATAAAGGCGCATCTCTGTGCCAACTTTGGCTGGAATACGGTAAACAGGCAAAGAGTTATGAGCGATTATTCACGAAAAATAACACCAATATGTTGTCACGCCTACAGGGTAAACCGCGTATGGGAAGAACCTGATAATCGGTGGGTGAATAGGTTAACTATTGAACCTCAAACCTTTTGTGGTTTGAAAGAAATCGAGCTAAAAAACAGGAAGACACAACGAAAAAATCAACAGTGTGTAATAATTACGCAATCGAGATTAGCTAAAAAAACACACTGCTTGCCACGCCTACCAAATAAACTACTTGGGGTAAAGCTTTGAAAATCGCTGTACAGATGGAGTTATCATCTTAAAAAGGCTCTTCAATGGTGTAGAAGAATCAGACTTAAAGCCACGGAGTTATAACACGAAATCCAACTTGTTGTAGCAAGTGCGAGATCGAGATACTCTAATAGAGCAGTCATCCTAATAGAGCAGTCACCCTGAAGAGAATTCAAGAGATAAGCTACTGTAGAAACAAGTAACCTGTATAGAGATCAGCTAGAAACAAGTCACCCTGTAGAGAGATCAGCCACAAACAATTCACCCTGTAGAGAGATCAGCTAGAAGAAATTATTTTGTAGGGAATTCATGCAACTATAGAAAGAGATAGTTCAGCTAGAAGAAATCGTCTTGTAGAGTTCAGTTACAAAGAAACCATCATGTAGAGAGTTCAGCTACAAACAAATCACCTGTAGAGAGATCAGCTAGGAGAAGTTTCCTTGTAGAGAGTTCAGCTACAAACAAATCTCCCTGTAGAAAGATCAGCTAGGAGAAGTTTCCTTGTAGAGAGTTCAGCTACAAACAAATCACCCTGTAGAAAGAACAGCTGGAAGAAGTAACCTTGTAGAGAGTTCAGTTACAAAGAAACCACCATGTAGAGAATTCAATTACAAACTAGTGACCCTGTAGATACATTAGCTAGAAGAAATTACCTTGTAAAGAGTTCAGCTACAAAGAAACCATTCTGTAAAGAGCTCAGCTGCAAACAAATCACCTGTACAGAATTCAGCTACAAACAAATCACCCTGTAGAGAGATCAGCTAGAAGAAGTTACCTTGTAAAGAGTTCAGCTACAAAGAAAACCATTCTGTAAAGAGCTCAGCTGCAAAAAATCACCTGTACAGAATCCAGCTACAAACAAATCACCCTGTAGAAAGATCAGCTAGAAGAAGTTACCTTGTAGGGCCTAATGTATTTCGCGGACTGGACTCACGGACTGGACTCGCAGACTGGACTCACTCACTGAGCTGGAAACAACTTTTAAACAATAATCCAGGCATTATCCATCTCTTGCAACACTGGAGACACCACTATCGAGTTACAACTGCTGTTACTGCTCTTCCTTACAAGTTAACAAACTAGCGTGTGCACTAATTTATTAGAATACACTTACGATACACGAGTACTAGCAGTGATAAAGTGTGATAGAGGCTATTGTTGTAGCTTAGATGTTTTTCCTTTGTTGCTCCAGTACTTAACACTAGTGTTAGGACTGTAGTGATGGATCAGTTTATTTGCATAGCCCCATCAACTCTCTGGGCGGTGCCACCTGTAGCTACCCTGCTAAGAATGATTACTGGCTCATCTCTACAACCCTAGCACTAGTGCTAAAGCAATAAAGGAAAAACTTCTAAGCTACCACAATAGCTTCTACCACGCTTTATTATTTGTGGCTGTGAATCACATCTTGATAGTTCTTATTACAACGCTGAAATTTTTCCTCCTACATATACTGTATTAAGAAAAGATCGAGTAGAGGGTGCTGGAGGTGTATTCTTATGCATTAAGGAAGGCATAGATGTATCTGAAGAACCTGAATTGGATGAAAATGCTGAAGTCATTTGGGCAAAAGTGACTCTTTCTAAAAGGGCCCCATTTATGTTTGCTCATTTTATCGTCCACCAGACCAGTCCATTGACCCCATACTGCAATTGGGATTATCTTTGAACACTCTTACACGTAGGTTTACTGAACTACCTAATATAATAGTAATGGGTGATTTCAACCTTCCAGGTATTAATTGGTTAGATGGAAGTGGTCAGGTTACCTCTAATCCTAGCTATGGAGTAGAACTAAATAATGTATTTCTTGATCAAATTAATGATATTGGCCTTAATCAATTGTCAATATTCCGACTAGAAACAACAACATACTTGATCTTGTACTTTCTACCTCATCTACCATTTTGGACTTAACTACTGCACCAGGAATGTCGGATCATGAGGCCGTTGTCTTCCATCATAATATAGATAACACAACTATTAATACTAAATCTGAACACAAAGTTGCTTTATACCACCGAGCTAATCTTGAGAATATTAAAAGAGACCTACTTGAATTTCAAACTTATTTTCTTGGGAATGATCCTTACTGTAAAACTGTTGAACAAAACTGGACTGATCTAAAAGGTGTAATCGATGACAATGTTGCAAAGCACATGCCATACAAAACTATATGTTCCAACTCCAAATTACCATGGATAAACAGAGAAATAAAGAGGGATATGAAGAGACGAAAACAATTATACAACATAGCTAAAAGAACCAAATCTAGTAATGACTGGAATGCCTAACGCAAGATTAAAAACTCTATAAATACCAAGATTAAAGTAGCACACAATAATTATTTTAATAGAATGTTTGACAACTCATTTAATGGAAATCGTAGACAATTTTGGAAGTATATTAGAGCAAAACGTAAGGACTACCATAATATCTCCACCCTAATTGTAAATGGTGAATCTATCTCAGATACAAAGAGTAAAGCCAATGCATTAAACAACTATTTTGAGTCAGTCTTCACTAAAGAAAACTTATCTAATATCCCTTCCATGAATGGTTGCAACAACCCTGTGAATGCTCTGCCTACTATGCCAAGTATTACATTTTCAGTGGCTGGTATCCAACATCAATTATCCCTATTAGATACCAACAAAGCCAGTGGGCCAGACAACATTCATCCATATATCTTGAAGAATTGTGCAAACGAAATATCTCCTATACTGCAAGTTATATTCACTCAATCACTAGACACAGGTATATACTACCTTCCGATTGGCTCATGGCCAATGTATGTCCAGTTTTCAAGAAAGGAAACCATACTAGTACCGCAAACGGCCAACCAATATCATTGACTTCTGTATGCTCCAAAACTATGGAACATATTATATATCATTCCATAATGCATCATTTAAGCTCAAATAGCATTCTCATTGATACCCAGCACGGCTTCAGATCCCAGCACTCTTGTGTCACCCAACTTATTTCACTGATAGAAGACTTGTCACATGCTCTAGACCAACAGAAACAAACCAATGTCATTCTCCTTGACTTTGCTAAAGCGTTTGATAGTGTCCCACATCAAAGACTATTAGTTAAATTAAGACACTATGGTATCAACGATCACATCTGTCAGTGGGTCAATACTTGGCTGACCAGAAGGTCACAGCAAGTAGCTTTGGACGGTACTTTTTCTGACTCGATAGCTGTTCACTCAGGAGTCCCTCAAGGGACGGTCCTCGGCCCTTTGATGTTTCTTCTATACATTAATGATATACCAGAACATGTAAATTCGCCACTACGGTTATTTGCTGATGACTGTTTACTTTACAGAATTATCACCACCAAGGAGGATGCCATTCACCTTCAGCATGATCTTGATCAACTACACGAATGGGCAACTAAGTGGCAATTAAGATTCAATGTAACCAAATGTACTATTATGCGGTTTACCAGATCATTATCACCAATCATTTTCAACTACAAGCTAAACAATCACAACTTGGGTACATCAAACCAACACCCCTACCTTGGTGTTATGTTGGACAACAAACTATCATGGTCTCCACATATTAGTAATATAGCTGCTAAGGCCAATAGAACATTAAACTTCTTGAAACGCAATCTGAGTTGCTGCTCGTCTAACATCAAATCAACAGCCTAGTACGACCGTCAATGGAATACGCTGCAGTCATCTGGGACCCATACCACCATAACAATATTCAACAGCTAGAGAAAGTACAGCGTAGGGCAGCTATATAGATGGGTCCTAAATGATTTCAATCGATTCAGCTCAGTCACAGCTATGTTAGGTGGGGACTATTCTACGGAACGGAACGGAACGGAACGGAACGGAACGGAATGATGGACTAAACTGCGGAACGGAATGCTTTCTCAGATTGAAGCTTGCAGCTTACCATTGCTGTACAAGTTATCGGTGGCACTTCCAGCAGGTAATCAAGCGTACCCCAAGAAAGATAAAACGAATTTAAGGATCGATTGTGGGTTCTTGTTGGTTGTCATTAGTAACGAAGTACTAATTGTGGGAATAGCTGACTCAGTGATTTCATCTTCGGATATATCAAGTAGGGAACTTAATGCATGACTTGTTTTTACTAGTATGTGAGATATTTTTACTTACTTGACTTTAGAATGTACAGTCTGAGGCCCAGCCTTTCTAATCGGCATAAATCAGTATGTGTATAGCTACACTACAAAGGAAACAAGTATGGTGACAAGCTGAATCAACTCAGTCTAAGTAGAATCTAAAGGAATTTTGTGCAGTGTGTGAGGAGCAAACATTCAGATACCTCAAGGAGGCTATATTGTGTGAACATCAATGATTCATTAACAGAGTAGTGGACTATTGTCAGATATCTCAGCCTGAGTACTGAGTTGAATTCTGGATGGGGTCTATTTTACAGAATGGAATGCTTTCTGAATCAACTTGCAGCTTGGCTAGCTGCTATCATTGCTGAAATTGCATTTTATCAGTGGAACCTCCAGGAAAATGGAATAGGATAATTATAAAACATTAATTGATTGTAGAGCTGGGCGGTATACCGGTATTTAATCGATAATACGGTATTTTACTTGTACCGGTATCGATATCGAGCTATAATTTTAATACCAAGAAACCGGTATACCGTTAAAAACCAGTATACCATAAAATACCGGTGTACATTTCGACACGTGAGTGGTTATACGCCATTGTTCTCGCCCTTGTTTTCAGAATGTGTGAACTGGTTTTGAAGGAAAACTCGACGTCGTTAGTGTGGAATTATTTTGGGTTAAAAGCAGGTGAAGATGGGAAGCCAATTAATTCTGAAAAGGCCATTTGTCGTGTCACGAGCGGATGTACGAAGAAGCCAGTATTAGCAAAAGGCAGGAACACCTCTAATTTGTTAACGCATTTCAAGAGGCACCACCCGAAGCAGTATGCAGAGCTGATAGAAGCGCAGGAGAAGAAAAAGGCGAAGGATAAAAGTTTGAAAAGATCTCAAAGACAGGCAAAACTGAAAGTTGTTGACCAGTCGGCAGCGATATATGGTCGTGGAAGTAAAAGATGGCAAGAATTAAACCACAGCGTGTCGTACTGCATTGCAAAAGACATGATGCCAATTCATATGGTAAAGAAGGAAGGATTCAAAGTGTTACTGGAGTGGTTTGATTCGAAGTATGAGTTGCCTAGCCGAAAATATTTCTCCCAAACTGCACTGCCAGCACTGTATGCCAAGACAAGGGAAGCAGTAAACAAGGAGTTAGAAGAGGTGAAAGAGGCAGGATACTTTGCTGCTACCACAGATTTATGGTCAAGTGCTATAAGTGAGCCATACATTAGTTACACTGTTCACTTCATCAATTGAAACTGGGAGCTATGCAGTCGTTGTTTACAAACCATGTTTATGCCAGAACAACATACTGGTGAGAACATAACTGAGGCTGTCCAAGTAACACTGGAGGCTTGGGGCCTTCCAGAAGCACACCAAGTTTGTCTGACTACAGACAGTGGAAGTAATGTTATTAGTGCTGCTGAAAGGCTACAGATGACCAGATTGGCTTGTTTTGGACACAATTTGCATCTTTCAGTAACCAATGCTTTAAAGGATGATCCAAGACTGAGTCGAGCTGTGGGTGTGTGCAAGAAAATAGTGTCTGCTTTTTTTCTATAGTTGGAAGAAGAAAAGTGAGCTATCTAGAGTGCAATCAGAGATGGAGCTTCCGCAGCATTCATTGATTACGGTAATATATACAGTGCATACATTTAATAAAATAAATTTATAACAATTGTAAATAGGTACATTATTACATGTTAACAATACTATGACACACACAAATTTAGTCTACACATATGTTATGTATGTGAGTCATGTGACAATGTGGTGTGGTTTCATTAGGACTTTTGGGAGTGGTTGGTTTTACTTGTTAAAGGATACATACACTGGTATTTGATTACATGTGTAACATGCCTGGTTTACAAATCCATTGTGCTTAACAGTGTAATCGGTGTATGTGGTAATGTTAGTACTTGTTCCACTAGTCCTGTGCAACAAGATGGAGATCAATGCAAGCAATGGTTGGGCGGATTTTGGAACAAGAAAAGGCAGTACGTCAAGTTCTCAGCAACGACTGTAAAACTGCTCACCTGATAGCCACATGGCAAGATATTGAAGTTGTGGAGTCGGTAAACAAAGCTCTTGCTCCACTTGCAGACCTGACAGACAGCGTCTCTGGGGAAGACTACGTCACGGTGTCATACATTAAACCACTCTTACATCACCTTGACACTGAAGCTTTGGCTGTAAAGGATAATGATACTACACTAACAAAAGATATCAAGGAAAGAATCAGGTCATCCCTCACAGAAAAGTACTGTGACAACAATGAAATCAATATGCTACTAGACGTGGCTACAATGCTGGATCCTCATTTCAAAGCTGATTACATGAGTGCAAGTGACGTGGCAAGTGTGAAAGAGAGAATAACGGATGAAGCATTAATGAAGAGGAAGTTTGTGCCTTGCTGAAGCCACAGTCACAATGACATTGACCAAACAAGTGAAAATGATCCTCCTGCTAAGCGAAGGAAGTTATCTGAGTTGTTAAATGAAAGCAGACCAAAAAGATTTAGTGACCTCAGGAAATGAAGATTCTAGTCTGAGCCCAAAGGAAAGGATTTCCTGTGAACTGGAGAAGTATCTCCAAACCCCTCAGCTCGACATTGATGACAGTCCACTTCTTTGGTGGAAGGGTAATCAACAGATGTTTCCAGTCTTAGCGTTGATGGCTAAGAAGTTCCTGCGTCAAGCATTGCTTCAGAACGCACATTTAGCACATCTGGGAATATTGTTACACATAAACGTACACGTTTAAAACCAGCTCAGGTCAACATGCTGACATTTTTAGCTAAAAACTTATAGAAGTGACAGTCAGTCTACAGTAAAAGCAATTACATATATTTGATCCTAGTATACTGTTTGTTGTTACACTTGAGATAACTAAACATGACTTATTACTATACTTCTATGAGGATGTTTGTATGTAACTATGTGTTGACAAAATACTGAGATAGTTATTTATACCGTGATATTTTATAAAATACCGTACCGACTTTAAAAATTGTGTACCGCCCAGCTCTAATTGATTGTTTAGGTAATCATGACTTTATTCAGTCTAATAAACAGAATATATGGTTGATTGAGTGAGGTATCACTTTCAGAATGTTCAGACGACCAGTGATGAGATGCATGGATTCATCGAATTTTTGTTGTGGTTTAAATATCCAAAAGCAAACTGACTGTATAATATTAATTTACTTTATATTTTCTCAATTTTGAGCCTGTATACAAATAATTGAATTTTCCTTGTCAATAGAAATTCTAGAATAAGATGGGAGAGAAACTTATCTTTGTTTACCTATACTGTACAACCAAGAGTTCGTAATACTGATTTGTATGGGGGAGAGTGTCTAACTCTCAGTATGGCCTGTACAAACACCCTGTGTAAAGTTCACCTTTCATCAAATCAACACCTTTACTGGGGGATAGAAAACTGTTGATTAGAGTTGCTGAAGAAGGTAAAGCCTTTGTTCTGAAATAAGGCCGAGGTGTTACTTTAAGCAGGGTGTTTGGTGAATGCATTCAAGTTAGACACTCTCCACCTTATTATGAACTCTTGGTACAACTTCAAAGGAAATGAAGAAAGCATACAGATGAATCAATAAAATCACTACAGTAAGGTGAATTACAGACTAGTCAGATCTTGGTTAATTAATGACAGTGGTTGGAGATTAAGTGTGGTAGCTTCTTGCTCTTGAATATGTTGCAAAGTGGAAGTACAAATCAAAATGGGATATCAATTTCATTATGAAAAATTTGTATACATAAATAATCTAGCATTACTATTTCATTTGTCCTCCACTTAAACATGCTACAACAGTACTAGTGTCAGTACATTGGCAGTGAGTCTACCTTGAAATCTCAACTCTAGAGTAGATCCAACAAAGGACAGCCCGCACTGTAACAAATACATGTGATCCCATTGTAATTTCATGGACCAGCTGGACTGGGAATCACTTGAAAATAGACGAACAAATTTAACCTGTTTTGTTTGAAGTGAAGCATGTGAAATGTTACACTTAAGAAATCCTAGGATTCTTAGGTGGTATGTAATTAATGTAAGTGTTCCATTTCAGGTCTGACTAGACACATTGAAATTACACACACATCCTGGTCCAAATCACATTTGCCTGGTGGCTACGGGCATGGTTTCACATGCGGCTTATAATAGAGATTTGGCTGATCTTGGAGTTTTGACATTTAGCCTGATTCAAGGCTAGCAGTCAGACACATCCTTGAATTGTGCAACAGACAAAATCAGCTCACTATTGAATACGGCATTAGTCCACTGCACCAGCTATTAATATATAAATAACTCCATGCATACACTTCAGTGATGTTTGCAGAATATACCCTCCTTGCGGTCTGCCAAAATATTTGCTCCTCACACACTGCACAAAATTCTTCAAGTTTTAATTCAGCTGGCTCTTTCCTGTTACCAGTATCTTCCTGCTTGCTTTATTTATACACTGACTTATGACTTGAAAGACCGGCCCAGACTGTTTTCTAAAGTCTAAATAAGAAAAACAGCTAACATAAAGTTCCCTTCCGTATGGATGAACATCACTGATACAGCTCATCCCACAATAATACTTCGTTACTAATGACAACCAACAAAAACCCACAATCGATCCGTTAATTCTTTTTATCTTATGTTTAACCACCCACTGGAGATGCCACTGCTAACTTATAAGGGAAGTTTCAGCAATGGTAAGTTGCAAGCTTCAGTTTGAAAAAGCGTTCCGTTCCGTGGTTTAGTCCATCATTCCGTTCCGTTCCGTTCCGTTCCGTTCCGTAGAATAGTCCCCACCGCTATGTTACAGCATCTTTCTTGGCCAAGCCTTCAGCTGAGACGTAAAATATCCAGATTACAAGCACTTTTTAAAATTATACATCAAGATTATTCACTGTCAATTCCTCCTCATTTTATTTCAATGACAAGATCCACCAGACTATATCACCCACATCGTTTTATTCTACCAAATTCATCTACCTATTCATACCAACAGAGCTTTTTCTCCAGATCAATTAAGGATTGGAACAACTTACGATCTTCCATCATTGAGAGCAACAATATTGACTCTTTTTCAATGGAACTGCAAACATTGTATGGAACTCAATAGCTGTAATCTTTGTAACTACGTAGCTAAATTCATTTTATGATTGCTTTTCTTCCTGAGCATATCAGCTGTGCTGTCTGCTCAGTAACAATAATAATAATAATAATAATAATAATAATCACTGCTAGTACTCGTGTATCGTAAGTGTATTCTAATAAACGCAATAAACCTAACAGAGTCTGATGTGTTTAATGCTCTTGTTAATCTTAATCCACACAAAGCAACTGGAATTAACTACATAGCTCCTAGCATTTTAAAAAATTGTGCCACCTCTCTTGTGGCACCACTGTTTCACCTATTTACCACCAGCTTAAACACCAGTGTAATTCCAACTGAATGGAAGACACATAAGATTACTCCAATTTACAAAACTGGTGATAAGACATCTGTCAAAAATTACCGACCCATTTCCTTGTTATGCAATGTTTCAAAAGTGTTAGAAGACCTGATATATGTTAAGATGATTGGTACTGTGGCTAAGTGTATTACCCCTTGTCAATTTGGTTTCCAGAGTAACTCATCAACCCTACAACAATTACTTTTATATCACCACCAACTGATAATTTCCAAGGATGAAGTGGACGTTGTTCACATAGACTTTCGAAAGGCTTTTGACAGTGTGCCGCACAATCAACTATTGGTGAAACTCTGGAACATTGGGATCACTGGAACTTTTTGGAAGTGGTTTAAATCATACCTATGCAATAGGGTACAATGTGTTTCTATCAACAACTGTTTGTCTAATTGCTTACATGTATTGTCAGGTGTACCACAGGGGAGTATACTTGGCCCCTTACTCTTTCTAATTTACATTAATGACCTTCCCTCTGCTATTCATTCATCAAATATGTTTGTCTTTGCTGATGATACAAAGTGCTTTATGAAAATAAAGTCTGAGTTGGACATCCATAGATTTCAAGAAGATTTGTCATCAGTTTCTCATTGGAGTGATAACAATAACCTTGCCTTCAGTGTTCCAAAATTTATATTTTTACGTTATCACAACATATTTAATTCATTTTATACCATCAATGGAAATACCATTCCTTGCTCTGATAGCTGTAAAGATCTTGGTATCTATTTCTCTGATAGTTTATCATGGAGATTACACTATCAAGACATTACTTCTAAAGCTTATAAATCTTTTGGATTACTTCGCCGCATATTTAAGGAAAGTTACTGTTTGGAGACTAGGAAGAATCTGTATGATTCAATGATTAGATCTACTTTAATGTATTGTTCTTGCTTGTGGAAGCCATATTTACTATCTGATATTGAACTGTTAGAAAGAATACAAAGGAGGGCAACCAAATATATTCTTAATGACTACACCAGTAACTACAAAGAAAGGCTTTTGAGACTGAAACTTATTTACGATTTAGCTGACATCATGTTTTTTATAAAATCAGTAAAATTTCCATCTGAAAAGTTCAACATATTAAACTTTGTAGAATTTATCACTGGACCCACAAGATCAGCAGGTTACAAACTTAGACACATGATAGCATCTAAAAACAGTGTAATGAATTCCTACTTCTACCGTATACCCAGATTGTGGAACAGCTTACCATTAATTGACTTATCCCAAACCCTCCTAACCATCAAGTTCAAACTCAAGAATTATTTTTGGAATCATTTTGTTAACAATTTTGACAGTAATAACCTATGTACTTTTTATTTCCGTTGCCCCTGTTCCAAATGTTTAAACATTCCAGCTCCTACAAACTATTTTATTCTTTAACTTGTACTCTTTATAGCTACCCCTTGTAATTATTATTTGTAGTTATATAGCTTATTGTAATTTGTAAGTAATTAATTATGGCTACCAGTGCAAGACACTGGTAGACCTTCAGTTCTGTAATTTAATTGTTATAAGCTCTTAAATATTGTTTAATTTTGTTTATTGATCTGTACAGTTCTGTAAAGTATTAATCTAATCCAAAACAGACAAGCTGTAAAAAAAGTGTGCGGCCCTCAGAAAGGCTATGGTGAAAAAAGATGTGAAATACAAGGTGGCGGCCAAGAAATGGCTGTGATGGTAGGTTAATGGTAAAAATTTTAATAACGACAATTCAGGTGAATTTGGGTGCCGCTTCACAAAATTTACTTAAATTGTCATTATTAAAATTTTTACCATTAACCTACCATCACAGCCATTTCTTGGCCGCCACCTTGGATTTCACATCTTTTTTCACCATAGCCTTTCTGAGGGCCGCACACTTTTTTTACAGCTTGGCTGTTTTGGATTAGATTTCATTTCTTTTTGTATTTGTATACCCCAAAGCCGGCCTATGGCCAGCTTTGGGACTTTTTTTAACCTATGCTTTTTTCTTTACTACAGGAAGAAGAAAAGATGAAGTAGATGTACTTTAAATATTTTATCAGTAAATGTACAAATTATATATGCTGTATAATACATATGTGACCGGATTTGCGAAAAGGGGTCTTCCACACACATCCAATTTGCCAACTTTGACAATTGATAACTTCATATTGGAAAGAGCTATTGCCTTGAAATTTGGGCAGTGGTGAGCACCACTATATATAGCTGAATACATGGTGAAATTTTCAGGTTAATATGTTACTTGAACACTGAGTTATGGTCTCCAACGTTTATGGAATTGGATGTTTGTGGAAGACCACTTTTCGCAAATCCGGTCACATATATTGATTACCGAAATCTCCATGGTGGTTTCTTTGTAACTGAACACTCTACAAGGTGACTTCTTCTAATTTCTCTCTCTACAGGGTGAATTGTTTGTAGCTGAATGATCTACAAGGTAACTTCTTCTAGCTGATCTCTCTAGAGGGTGATGTGTTTGTAGCTGAATTCTATATAGGTGATTTGTTTGCAGCTGAGCTCTTTACAGAATGGTTTCTTTGTAGCTGAACTCTCTAAAAGGTAACTTCTTCTAACTGATCTTTCTACAGGGCAATTTGTTTCTGGCAGAATTTTCTACAGGGTGATTTCTTTGCAGCTGAACTCTCTACATGGTGGTTTCTTTGTAGCTGAACTCTCTACTAGGTAACTTCTTCTAACTGATCTTTCTACAGGGTGATTTGTTTGTAGCTGAACTATCTACAAGGTAATTTCTTCTAGCTGATCTCTCTACAGGGTGATTTGTTTGTAGCTGAATTCTGTACAAGTAATTTGTTTGCAGCTGAGCTCTTTACAGAATGGTTTCTTTGTAGCTGAACTCTCTACAGGGTGATTTGTTTGTAGCTGAAATCCCTACAAGGTAACTTCTTCTAGCTGATCTTTCTACAGGGCGATTTGTTTGTAGCTGAGTTCTCTACAGGGTGTTTGTTTGCAGCTGAATTGTCTACATGGTGGTTTCTTTATAGCTGAACTCTCTACAAGGTGACTTCTTCTAGCTGATCTCTCTACAGGGTGATTTGTTTGTAGCTGAACTCTCTACAGGTGATTTGTTTGTAGCTGAACTCTCTACAAGGCGATACTTCTAGGTGATCTCTCTACAGGATTCCTTGTTTCTAACTGAACTCTCAACAGGGTGATCTGTTCATAGCTGAACTTTCTACTGGGTGATTTGTTTGCAGCTGAACTCTCTAAATGGTGGTTTCTTTGTAGCTGAACTCTCTACAATGTGACTTGTTTCTAGTTGATCTCTCTACAGGGTGACTTGTTTCTAGCTGAACTCTCTACAGGTGATTTGTTTGTAGCTGAACTCTCTACAAGGTAACTTCTTCTAGCTGATCTTTTACACTGCATATTTGTTTGTAGCTGAGTTCTCTACAGGGTGATTTGTTTGCAGCTGAACTCTCTACATGGTAGTTTCATTGTAGCTGAACTCTCTACAATGTGACTTCTTCTAGCTGAACTCTCTACAGGGTGACTTGTTTCTAGCTGAACTCTCTACAGGTGATTTGTTTGCAGCTGAACTCTCTACATGGTGGTTTCTTTGTAGCTGAACTCTCTACAAGGTAACTTCTTCTAGCCGATCTTTCTACAAGGTGATTGAGTTTTTTGCAGCTGAACTCTTTACATGGTGGTTGCTTTGTAGCTGAACTCTCTAAAAGGTGACTTCTTCTAGCTGAACTCTCTACAGGATGATTTGTTTGCAGCTGAACTCTCTACGTGGTAGTTTCTTTGTAGCTGAACTCTGTACAATTTGACTTCTTCTAGCTGAACTCTCTACAGTGTGACTTGTTTTTAGCTGATCTCTCTACAGGGTGACTTGTTTCTAGCTGAACCCTCTACAGGTGATTTGTTTGCAGCTGAACTCTCTACATGGTGGTTTCTTTTTAGCTGAACTCTCTACAAGGTAACTTCTTCTAGCTGATCTCTATACAGAGTGACTTATTTGTAGCTGAACTCTCTACATGATAGTTTCTTTATAGTTGAATTCTCTAAAAAGTAACTTCTTCTAGCTGATCTTTCTACAGGGTGATTTGTTTGTAGCTGAATTCTCTACAGGGTGATTTATTTGCACCTTAACTCTCTACAAGGTGACTTCTTCTAGCTGAACTCTCAACAGAGTGATTGATTTTTTTTGCAGCTGAACTCTCTACATGGTGGTTTCTTTGTAACTGAACTCTCTACAGGGTGATTTGTTTGTAGCTGAACTCTCTACAGGGTGATCTGTTCATAGCTGAACTCCCTATAAGGTAACTTCTTCTAGCTAATCTTTCTACAGGGCGATTTGTTTGTAGCTGAGTTCTCTACAGGGTGATTTGTTTGCAGCTGAACTCTACATGGTAGTTTCTTTGTAGCTCTACAATGTGACTTCTTCTAGCTGAACTCTCTACAAGGTGACTTGTTTCTAGCTGATCTATCTACAGCGTGACTTGTTTCTAGCTGAACTCTCTACAGGTAATTTGTTTGCAGCTGAACTCTCTACATGGTTTATTTCTTTGTAACTGAACTCCCTGCAAGGTGACTTCTTCTAGCTGATCTCTCTACAGGGAGATTTATTTGTAGCTTAACTCTCTACAGGTGATTTGTTTGCAGCTGAACTCTCTACATGATGGTTTCTTTGTAGCTGAACTCTCTACAAGGTAATTTCTTCTAGCTGATCTCTCTACAGGCCGATTTGTTTGTAGCTGAACTCTCTACAAGGTGATTTCTTCTATAGCTGATCTTTCTACAGGGTGATTTGTTTGTAGTTAAACTCTCTACATGATAGTTTCTTTGTAGCTGAACTCTCTACAAGGTGATTTCTTCTATAGCTGATCTTTCTGCAGGGTGATTTGTTTGTACCTGAACTATCTACATGATGGTTTCTTTGTAGCTGAACTCTCTACAAGGTAACTTCTTCTAGCTGATCTCTCTACAGGACAATTTGTTTGTACCTGAACTCTCACATGATTGTTTCTTTGAAGCTGAACTCTCTACAAGGTGATTTCTTCTAGCTGATCTTTCTACAGGATGATTTGTTTGTAGCAGAACTCTCTACAAGGAAACTTCTTCTAGCTGATCTCTCTACAGGGAGATTTGTTTGTAGCTGAACTTTCTATACATGATTTGTTTGCGGCTGAATTCTTTACATGATGGTTTCTTTGTAGCTGAACTCTCTACAAGGTAACTTCTTCCAGCTGATCTCTTTACAGGATGAATTGTTTGTAGCTGAACGATCTACAAGGTAACTTCTTCTAATTGATCTCTCTACAGGGTGATTTGTCTGTAGCTGAACTCTCTACAAGGAAACCTCTTTTAACTGAGCTCTGTACAGGGTGAATTGTTTGTAGCTGAACTATCTACAAGGTAACTTCTTCTAGCTGATCTCTCTACAGAATGATTTGTTTGTAGCTGAACTATCTACAAGGTAACTTCTTCTATCTGATCTCTCTACAGGGTGATTTGTTTGTAGCTGAATTCTGTACAGGTGATTTGTTTGCAGCTGAGCTCTTTACAGAATGGTTTCTTTGTAGCTGAACTCTCTACAAGGTAACTTCTTCTAGCTGATGTATCTACAGGGTCACTAGTTTGTAGCTGAATTCTCTACATGGTGGTTTCTTTGTAACTGAATTATCTACAAGGTGACATCTTCTAGCTGATCTTTCAACAGGGTGATTTGTTTGTAACTGAACTCTCTACAAGAAATCTTCTTCTAACTGATGTCTGAACAGGGTGAATTGTTTGTAGCTGAACTCTCTACAGGGTGATTTGTTTGTAGCTGATCTCTATACAGGTTACTTATTTCTAACTGATCTCTTTAATTCTGTTCAGGGTGACTGCTCTATTAGGATGACTGCTCTATTAGGATGACTGCTCTATTAGAGTATCTCGATCTCGCACTTGCTACACCAAGTTGGATTTCGTGTTATAACTCCGTGGCTTTAAGTCTGATTCTTCTACACCATTGAAGAGCCTTTCTAAGATGATAACTCCATCTGTACAGCGATTTTCAAAGCATTACCCCAAGTGGTTTATCTGGTAGGCGTGGCAAGCATAATAATAATAATAATAATAATAATAAAAATATAATAATAAAATTAGCTAATCTCGATTGCGTAATTGTTACACACTGTTGATTTTTTCGCTGTATCTTCCTGGTTTTTAGCTCGATTTCTTTCAAACCACAAAAGGTTTGAGGTTCAATAGTTAACCTATTCACCCACCGATTTTCAGCTTCTTCCCATACGCGGTTTACCCTGCAGGCGTGACAACATATTGGTGTTATTTTTCGTTAATAATCGCTCATAACTCTTTGCCTGTTTATGGTATTCCAGCCAAAGTTGGTACCGAAATGCGCCTTTATACCCCCCTTCTGTGTGCCAAATTTCAAGGCAATCGGATAACGCGTTCGCGTTTTATAGCAGTTTTTGTAAGTGTGCGAAAAGAGGAAGAAAAATAAGAAGAAAAAAAAACGAAGAAACTAAGCCAATTTTTGAAGTCGCATATCTCAGGAATGCCTGAAGCGATTTCGCGCAAATTTGGAATGTGGAGTACTGAAGTTGGAGGGAATCTACACAGCATAATTTGTCTTTTTTCATCAAGGAAGCACAGAGTTACAGAGGTGCGAAAATTGCGTTTTGTTTTTTCCTGTCAATATACTCACGGGGTTGCGCGCCGGCTTCTTGGGCCGCACGACACACTACCGTGTGTCTTGATAATAATAATAATAATAATAATAATAATAATAAATTAGTGCACCGCGAGTTTGTTTACTTGTAATGAAGAGCAGTATCAGCAGTTGTAGCTTGATAGTGGTGTCTCCAGTGTTGCAAGAGATGGATAATGCCTGGACTATTGTTTAAAAGCTGTTTCTAGTTCAGTGCGTGAATCCAGTCCGCAAGTCCAGTCCGTGAGTCCAGTCCGCGAAATACATTAGGCCAGAGTTCAATTACAAAGAAACCACCATGTTGAAAGTTCAACTACAAACTAGTGACTTTGTGGAGACATCAGCCAGAAGAAGCTGCCTTGTAGAAAGTTCAGCTACAAAGAAACCATTCTGTAAAGAGCTCAGCTGCGCCTGTACAGAATTCAGCTACAAACAAATCACCCTGTAGAAAGATCAGCTAGAAGAAGTTACCTTGTAGAGAGTTCAGTTACAAAGAAACCACCATGTAGAAAGTTCAACTACAAACTAGTGACTTTTTGGAGACATCAGCTAGAAGAAGTTACCTTGTAGAGAGTTCAGCTACAAAGAAACCATTCTGTAAAGAGCTCAGCTGCAAACAAATCACATGTACACAATTCAGCTACAAACAAATCACCCTGTAGAAAGATCAGCTAGAAGAAGTTACCTTGTAGAGAGTTCAGTTACAAAGAAACCACCATGTAGAAAGTTCAACTACAAACTAGTGACTTTGTGGAGACATCAGCTAGAAGAAGCTACCTTGTAGAGAGTTCAGCTACAAAGAAACCATTCTGTAAAGAGCTCAGCTTCAAACAAATCACATGTACAGAATTCAGCTACAAACAAATCACCCTGTAGAAAGATCAGCTAGAAGAAGTTACCTTGTAGATAGTTCAATTACAAAGAAACCACCATGTAAAGAATTCAACTACAAACTAGTGACCATGTAGAGACATCAGCTAGAAGAAGTTACCTTGTAGAGAGTTCAGCTACAAACAAATCACCCTGTAGAAAGATCAGCTAGAAGAAGTTACCTTGTAGAGAGTTCAATTACAAAGAAACCACCATGTAGAGAATTCAGCTACAAACTAGTGATCCTGTAGGGACATCAGCTAGAAGAAGTTACCTTGTAGAGAGTTCAGCTACAAAGAAACCATTCTGTAAGAGCTCAGCTGCAAACAAATCACCTGTACAGAGTTCAGCTACAAAGAAACCACCATGTAGGGAGTTCAGCTAGAAGAAGTTACCTTGTAGAAAGTTCAGCTACAAAGAAACCATCATGAAAAGAGTTCAGCTACAAACAAATCACCCTGTAGAGAGATCAGCTAGAAGAAGTCACCTTGTAGAGAGTTCAGCTATAAAGAAACCACCATATAGAGAGTTCAGCTGCAAACAAATCACCCTGTAAAAAATCAACTACAAACAAATCACCCTGTAGAAAGATCAGCTAGAAGAAGTCACCTTGTAGAGAGTTCAGCTACAAAGAAACCATCATGAAGAGAGTTCAGCTGCAAACAAATCTCCCTGTAGAGAGTTTAGTCAGAAGAAGTTACCTTGTAGAGAGTTCAGCTACAAAGAAACCATTCTGTAAAAAGCTCAGCTGCAAACAAATCACATGTACAGAATTCAGCTACAAACAAATCACCCTGTAGAAAGATCAGCTAGAAGAAGTTACCTTGTAGATAGTTCAGTTACAAAGAAACCACCATGTAAAGAATTCAACTACAAACTAGTGACCATGTAGAGACATCAGCTAGAAGAAGTTACCTTGTAGAGAGTTCAGCTACAAACAAATCACCCTGTAGAAAGATCAGCTAGAAGAAGTTACCTTGTAGAGAGTTCAATTACAAAGAAACCACCATGTAGAGAATTCAGCTACAAACTAGTGACCCTGTAGGGACATCAGCTAGAAGAAGTTACCTTGTAGAGAGTTCAGCTACAAAGAAACCATTCTGTAAAGAGCTCAGCTGCAAACAAATCACCTGTACAGAGTTCAGCTACAAAGAAACCACCATGTAGGGAGTTCAGCTAGAAGAAGTTACCTTGTAGAAAGTTCAGCTACAAAGAAACCATCATGAAAAGAGTTCAGCTACAAACAAATCACCCTGTAGAGAGATCAGCTAGAAGAAGTCACCTTGTAGAGAGTTCAGCTATAAAGAAACCACCATATAGAGAGTTCAGCTGCAAACAAATCACCCTGTAAAAAATCAACTACAAACAAATCACCCTGTAGAAAGATCAGCTAGAAGAAGTCACCTTGTAGAGAGTTCAGCTACAAAGGAACCATCATGAAGAGAGTTCAGCTGCAAACATATCTCCCTGTAGAGAGTTTTGTCAGAAGAAGTTACCTTGTAGAGAGTTCAGCTACAAAGAAACCATTCTGTAAAAAGCTCAGCTGCAAACAAATCACCTGTACAGAATTCAGCTACAAACAAATCACCCTGAAGAGAGATCAGCTAGAAGAACTTACCTTGTAGAGAGTTCAGCTACAAAGAAACCACCTTGTAGAGAGTTCAGTAGCAAAGAAATCACCCTGTAGAAAATTCTGCCACAAACAAATTGCCTGTAGAAAGATCAGTTAGAAGAAGTTATCTTGTAGAGAGTTCAGCTACACAGAAACCACCGTGTAGAGAGTTCAGCTAGAAGAAATTACCTTGTAGAGAGTTTAGCTACAAAGAAACCTTCATCTAGATAGTTCAGCTGCAAACAAATCTCCCTGTAGAGAGATCAGTTAGAAGAAGTTACCTTGTAGAGAGTTCAGCTACAAAGAAACCATTCTGTAAAGAGCGCAGCAGTAAAGAAATCACCTGTACAGAATTCAGCTACAAACAAATCACCCTGTAGAGAGAACAGCTAGAAGAAGTTACCTTGTTGATGGTTCAGTTACAAACAAATCACCCTGTAGAGAGATCAGCCAGAGGAAGTTACCTTGAAGAGTGTTCAGTTACAAAGAAACCACCATGGAAAATTCTGTAATAAATATATGTATTATATATATAATTTGTACATTTACTGATAAAATCAGAAATATTTAAGGTACATCTGCTTCATCTTTTCTTTTTCCTGTGGTAAAGAAAAAAAGATAGGCTAAAAAAGTCCCAAAGCCAGCTATAGGCCGGCTTTGGGGTATACAAATACAAAAAGAAGTGAAATCTAATCCAAAACAGCTAAGCTGTAAAAAAAGTCTGTGGCCCTCAAAAAGGCTATAGTGAAAAAAGATGTGAAATCCATGGTGGCGGCCAAGAAATGGCTGTGATGGTAGGTTAATGGTAAAAATTTTAATAATGACAATTCAGGTGAATTTTGTGCCAATTGACCAAGCGGCACCAAAATTCACCTGAATTGTTGTCATTAAATTTTTTACCATTAACCTACCATCACAGCCATTTCTTGGCCGCCACCTTGGATTTCACATCTTTTTTCACCATAGCCTTTCTGAGGGCCGCACACTTTTTTTACAGCTTGGCTGTTTTGGATTAGATTTCATTTCTTTTTGTATTTGTATACCCCAAAGCCGGCCTATGGCCAGCTTTGGGACTTTTTTAACCTATGTTTTTTTCTTTACTACAGGAAGAAGAAAAGATGAAGTAGATGTACTTTAAATATTTTATCAGTAAATGTACAAATTATATATACTGTATAATACATATGTGACCGGATTTGCGAAAAGGGGTCCAATTTGCCAACTTTGACAATTGATAACTTCAGATTGGAAAGAGCTATTGCCTTGATATTTGGGCAGTGGTGAGCACCACTATAGCTGAATACATGGTGAAATGTTCAGGTTAATAATTATGTTACTTGAACACTGAGTTATGGTCTCCAACATTTACGGAATTGGATGTATGTGGAAGACCCCTTTTCGCAAATCCGGTCACATATATTGATTACAGAAATCTCCATGGTGGTTTCTTTGTAACTGAACACTCTACAAGGTGACTTCTTCTAATTGCTCTCTCTACAGGGTGAATTGTTTGTAGCTGAACGATCTACAAGGTAACTTCTTCTAGCTGATCTCTCTACAGGTGATGTGTTTGTAGCTGAATTTTGTATAGGTGATTTGTTTGCAGCTGAGCTCTTTACAGAATGGTTTCTTTGTAGCTGAACTCTCTAAAAGGTAACTTCTTCTAACTGATCTTTCTACAGGGCAATTTGTTTCTGGCAGAATTTTCTACAGGGTAATTTCTTTGCAGCTGAACTCTCTACATGGTGGTTTCTTTGTAGCTGAACTCTCTACTAGGTAACTTCTTCTAGCTGATCTCTTTACAGGGTGAATTGTTTGTAGCAGAACGATCTACAAGGTAACTTCTTCTTACTTATCTCTCTACAGGTTGATTTGTTTGTAGCTGAACTTTTTACAAGGAAACCTCTTTTAACTGAGCTCTGTGCAGGGTGAATTGTTTGTAGCTGAACTATCTACAAGGTAACTTCTTCTAGCTGATCTCTCTACAGAATGATTTGTTTGTAGCTGAACTATCTACAAGGTAACTTCTTCTAGCTGATCTCTCTACAGGGTGATTTGTTTGTAGCTGAATTCTGTATAGGTGATGATTTGTTTGCAGCTGAGCTCTTTACAGAATGGTTTCTTTGTAGCTGAACTCTCTACAAGGTAACTTCTTCTAGCTGATGTATCTACAGGGTCACTAGTTTGTAGCTGAATTCTCTACATGGTGGTTTCTTTGTAACTGAACTATCTACAAGGTGACATCTTCTAGCTGATCTTTCAACAGGGTGATTTGTTTGTATCTGAACTCTCTACAAGAAATCTTCTTCTAACTGATGTTTTAACAGGGTGAATTGTTTGTAGCTGAACTCTCTACAGGGTGATTTGTTTGTAGCTGATCTCTATACAGGTTACTTATTTCTAACTGATCTCTTTAATTCTGTTCAGGGTGACTGCTCTATTAGGATGACTGCTCTATTAGAGTATCTCGATCTCGCACTTGCTACACCAAGTTGGATTTCGTGTTATAACTCCGTGGATTTAAGTCTGATTCTTCTACACCATTGAAGAGCCTTTCTAAGATGATAACTCCATCTGTACAGCGATTTTCAAAGCATTACCCCAAGTGGTTTACCTGGTAGGCGTGGCAAGCATAATAATAATAATAATAATAAAATAAAAATATTAAAAATTAGCTAATCTCGATTGTGTAATTGTTACACACTGTTGATTTTTTCGCTGTATCTTCCTGGTTTTTAGCTCGATTTCTTTCAAACCACAAAAGGTTTGAGGTTCAATAGTTAACCTATTCACCCACCGATTTTCAGCTTCTTCCCATACGCGGTTTACCCTGTAGGCGTGACAACATATTGGTGTTATTTTTCGTGCATAATCGCTCATAACTCTTTGTCTGTTTATGGTATTCCAGCCAAAGTTGGTACCGAGATGTGCCTTTATACCCCCCTTCTGTGTGCTACATTTCAAGGCAATCGGATAACGCGTTCGCGTTTTATAGCAGTTTTTGTAAGTGTGCGACAAGAAAAAGAAAAATAAGAAGAAGAAAAAAAACGAAGAAACTCAGCCAATTTTTGAAGTCGAATATCTCGGGAACGCGCGAAGCGATTTCACTCAAATTTGGAATGTAGAGTGCTGCAGTTGGGAGGCATGTCCACAGCAAAAATCGTCTTGTTTCATCAAGGAAGCACAGAGCTACGGAGGTGCGAAAATTGCGTTTTCTTTCTTCCTGTCAATATACTCACGGGTGTTACGCGCCGGCTTCTTGGGCCGCACGACACACTACCGTGTGTCTTGATATATATATATATATATATATATATATACATATCCATAGGAACTCTAGAGAGTGACTTATTATCTGAAAGTACCCCTTGTGGAACCAAATGGACATTAGTTTATTTATTAAGTCTTTACAGCACAAAGTGCTGGTCTATTTGAACCCTGAGTCTCTGATATTTAAGGTGTGACCACGTGGTTTGCACAGTCATTGTGAAGTAGTACCTCTGACCACAGGTCTGTCAAATTGACCAATGGATTAGAGTTGAAACATCTGGATCCATAAAAGGCAAAATAACCAAGCATTTATGGTTGTTGCTACTCAATAAATGGTGATTTGAATTGCAGGTAAAACCACCCAGGCTTAGTGGGTCATTTCCACTATAGTCTGGTCAATTCAACTTCTGATGTTAAAGTAAATTCAATCCATAAAGAAACAGTCAAAATGATCTTTCATAGGTTGAATTCACCAGTGTGTACATAGTTGCAGTTTCAACCATGTTTAGTTCAGATATCATTTATGATGGGTTGATCTGACCTCTTGATTTAAGTTAAAACAACTGGTATCATTAAAGTGAAATTGACTGTATCTATCAACAATGATTACAACCCAAACATTGAGTTGCTTGAATTTCAGGTGAAACAACCCATGATCAGTGGGTCATTCATACCCATTTGTTTTTTTGTTTTTTTATATTAGGATTAAAAAAAAAAGAACTGCAATATGTTTTTCCACTACTATACTATACTATACTTTTGTAAATTTGAATACAGTGTGGTTGTATAGTCACATCATCAGATTATTTGATAATGATATGACTATAGTGTAAATAAATATATAGTTAAATCATAGAAACAAAGCCACACACTTTGTACTACCATTTTGCATATTCATACTAGTAAATAATTGTTATTCCTCAATAAGGTATGCAAAAAAATCATATATACGCCTAGTAAGTTCAGTTAATAAAGAGTAAAATTGATAAACAAAAATACAGCAACACAGAAAACTACTAGTGTGCAAAACTGAGTATCCATAGCACATGATCATGCCATAAAGGTGGCAAGTGCTATCATCAGTAGACCCAGTATACTGATAGCCTTTATCGTCTCAGCACCACCACCACTTACAATTGTCTGTTTGTCAAAACACACAGAGTAATAACATGCTGACAATTAGATGGCACGTATATGACAACTTATATGCACGCATATCTTCATTTTCTTTACTCTATATATTTGTGTATATATTTTCAAACCTTCACATGGCAGTTAGATTTAACAAATGGGCATGTGTGTACATGCATAATTGTTTATACTGAAATACAAACCATGGCTTTCCATAAGCTTCTCTGTACTTTATCACACCATTAGTTAGAGAAATGAAGTACTTCTGAAGTGCAACATTCTCCCACTATTTGCACTGTACATACAATAGCTGTGCATGCTTAGCTAATGTGTACTTTGGTTAGAGTGAATTGTTTGCCATCGACAATTATCACAATGTTGCATAGTGCAGCAGATTTGAATGCTGTGACAAAATCTGATAGGCTACATTTAGGTATGGATTTAAGGGTATATAGCAAGCCAGGATGAAAGAGGCTAAGGAGAAAGTTGGCATACCGAGGGAGGGCTTCTAGGAAACAATTTTGGGATTTTACACATTACTTTAACTGTTGAAAACATAAAGTTCAGGTTTCCAGATCTAGAATCTGTCACAAAACAGGACAAAGTTAAAACCTTTGTCTTAGCTAAATAATAAATTCTCACACAATAGCAACACTCATAGCATTGTTCTGAACAGTAATTTTGTGAGAAACTCTATAATAAGCAGTCTGACAAGATAAACTATTCTAATATAACAGTCACTTAGTAGTAGAGGAAATCCCTTTACAGAAGATCAATATTGCATCTGAGTTATCTAAATAAAGAGTTCATTCTGTGACAATTTAGACCATGTAGAATAGTAATTGACCCAAGTAAGTTCAGCCAACCTACATAAAACAGAAGATATTAATGATGACTGCTGTATTAGAGTTATTGACTGCTCTAATAAAGAGTATCTCTAAATCTTTTGTAGTCACCTGGTTAATAGTTTTGTGGGGAGAATATCTATGCATCTACTGTACCATAATGAAGTTAGCAAAAACACAGTAGGTGCTGTGGTAAGATACATACATAACCCTTAAGAACTACATCTTGGGGAAAGGGAATTTGTCCCAAATCTCCCAGGCTAGAATGATTCACGATTCTGTAGTAGTAATATTGGCACAACACAAAAATTGTGCTTCTCTTCATAAAACCATGAAACTCTCCACATAAGTAGTACTCCACATGACATGTAATTTTTGATATAGTGTCATCACAAATTTGACTTTTAGTGAACTTTATGGCCATTTTTGTACAGAAATTCGATTATTTGTGTATTTATCTCCCTGAGACATTAATTAACTTGTTACAAAAATGGCACCAAAGTAAAAGTCTTAACAACTTTCAAAAATAGTAGGCTAGGTTATTCCATTTTAAATCACTTTTATTAGCAGCAAAATTATTTGAGATTGCCTACCCTTGGGGTGTAAACTACCTGTGGGGATGTAAATTATCTCAATGTTTATGGGTAATATAAATGATCATATACAGTATAACTTCAAAATAAAATCGCCTATTAACAAATCAAAACCAAATCGTTTCATGCAACAAGACCTTTACATTGGTACCATGTTTTAACAATTTAATTAATGCCTAAGGGAGATAAAGACATCAAATTTTAATACTCAGTTTTCTGTGCAAAATGGTCATAAGGTCACCACCAAAGATCAAATCTGCAATGGCACTATATCAAAAATACATGTCGTGAGGAGTACTACTGTATATGGAAAGTTTCTAGGCACAAGCCTATTATGCTGGCATAATTTTGAGCATAATAGGTGCCTGAAAGCATCAAGCATAATGCTAGCATAAAAGGCAGAATAATTGTCATACAGTAAGCAAAAATACATACCACAGAAAAAAGGTTGACTTACAATAATAATAGAACAGTCAATGCCACTGAGATGGCATTAAGTAACTATCTGGTACGACTGTTATTATAGTTTACAATGCAGCCAAATTCTTAATGCACAACAAGTACATTAAATATTTAACCAGTTGTTCATAAGCCAAAGTTTATTATTATCCATAGAAAGTAACAAACATTGGAACTATGATAAAAATTTTGAGCATAATTATGAACATGATAGACAAAAATTTTGAGCACTGCAACATAGCATAATAGGAAAAATTAAAAGCATAATAGGCTGGTGCCTATTCATGGTTTTTATGAAAAAGCCTTTGTTTTGGCTGACTTTAAGTGGTCTACACCACTATACTATATGACTGAATTAGGGATTAAATGTCGACTGTAATTTTCTATCTCTGTTATGATACTGATACACTCTTGGTAAGCCTCTCTTTTAGTTACGTAACAAAAATGGTTGATTAACCCCCAAGCTCAGCTCTGTATGGTTTAGTCACTATACTGCAATGGTGGATCCAGGATGGGTAATGTTGGGCAAATGGCTCCCCCTCCCTTTGTGGAGGAGCCACACTTCTATGTATATGCAGTGGTAATTGTTGCGGTAACATTTTTTTGTGTTCATTATGCCTTTTGAGCTTCCAGTTATTCTTTCTGGCAATTCTTTTATTATTCACCTATTATTCTCAAAATCATTCCTGGAATATGTGCTAAACATAGTGAGGGTTTATATAAGTGACTGCTATAATTAATAGAATTATGGATTTGAAATCGACTGCTTTATTAGAGTATCTTGGATGTTTTTAACTGTATTTAAGTGTTTCTGTAATATATCCAAAAGATTTTTCCATTGCACTACTAGAAAATTTATAATTTTTGCACCAACTATTCCTGCAGCTCATCCAATTATTCCAGAATATTCCTATTATTCCTAATATTATTTGGCATAATAGATGTGTCCTTAGAGATGGGTGTGGATGCGATTTCATTTGTAATACAGTAATATATAAGGCCTTTTCAGTCTCTATTGAAGCTTATCCTATAATAATATTGTTGATTAAAATTTAAAGCCACAATTGACTGATCAGCCTCCATCAGCTTAGTATGAGATAGTACACTGTAAGTAATATCAATCACTATACCTAATTGTAAAAGTTTTAAAGTATGTTAGTACAGATCATGAAGGTATGCACTATCTCACAAAAATATTAACCAGAAACCAGCCTCACAATACCTTCATGGGATCTTGGCAGTATCGGTTACAAATAGCCAAGCCTATAAATTGCCTTCAGCATGACTTGAAATGCTTCCAATAGGTTGCAATAAAATAAAAAAATTCAGACAAGTGTAACAATGCAAGTGCTTTATTAGGGAATGTCTATTTTACGGACCGGACTGGACCGGAAGTTCCTGTTTAGCAAGCCAAGTGTTTAATATGTTCAAGTTTATTTTACGGACCAGACTAGAAATAGTCTGTGTGCCAGCCCACGAACATTTTGCCAGCTCTGTCGTGCTCGGATGATTGTAGCTTCGCATTGGTCTGGTCACTCTCGTGCCGGCTGGGCGTACGTATCTAGCTATAGCCATAGCCCTGCAAAGCCATTAATTTTTATTAACTACAGTAACTGTATAGCTTACAGTAAATAGCAACCTCGATAGCAACAGTTCAGGGGTGAAGCTTATCAGAGACGACAGCAACCTTGCTAGCTAATGCCCTTAGTAGTCCGGTAGATATAACTGAAAAAAGGGATGAACCCGGAAAAAATTTGAAGAAAGCTGATTTTGGTATCATTAGAAAGCCAAATTTTCATAGAATAACATATCCAAAATCCTCTAAAATCCACCGTGGGGAAAAATTTTTATGGCCAATTTAGTATTGAGGCATATGTGACTGGATAGACGATATGCACAACTTGTTTGACCGTAAATATTCTAATAAACACGTGATTTTTTATTGCGTCACGACGGTGAATGAACGTATTGTGGGCTATGGCAAAAAGTACGGGTCGCTTCAATAAGTAGACAGTAGACCTGTTGGGAACGCTTCCTTCAGACAGATGTATCCTACTACCTGGAAAGGAAGGTTTGGTGGGTAGGAAGCTCTATGTCGTAACTCTAGTGGCGAGTTTTTGTCCGAGCCGCATTTGCTACCCGCACTTTTATATGGGCTCACGAGACTCATTCACCGTCAACTTTGGCGCCGCTGGAATCTAATTGATCATTTTTCATTCGAATAATAACTTGTGCATATCCTCTATTCAGGAAAGTGGATCATCCACACATATCCAATTTACCAACTTGGATAACTCATAACTTCACATTGGAAAACGGCATTGACTTGAAATTTGATCAGTAGTGAGCACCAGCATCACGTATTAGGTGGAGAAAATTTCAGATTGATATTCAACTTGAACACTAAGTTGTGGTTTCTCACTCGGATGCATTTACAAACCCATTTTTGCAAATCTGGTCATTTGTGACCAACAAAAATGTGTTATCCTTAAATTATGTTTTCATAAGAAATAGTTTCCTTAGCACTTCTGCAACTCTCTCCTCCACATTTGCAACACACTAATACTCCATGTTTGCAACAAGAGCATGATATTGCTACCACATGGATTTGCAGTGGAAAGCTGGCAATTATATTGTACAAAATTAATATATATGATCTCTGGGACTGGTCCCATGTATATCATCATCGGTTGCAGTCTTAATCCTTCTAGTTTCCAGCCCCATATTAAGTTCCCTCCAATGAATAACTTCTTGCATCAACTAAAACCATTGATCCTGAAAGCTCCATCCAACTGCAAGGGTTAGCACACTTTCACAGCTCGCATGTGTAATAACTTTCTGATGCCACCATTTCCATGTACTTTGTTTTGTATACCTGAGACTCCTCAATAAATCAGACTGATTCCCATCAAACTCCAACTTTTTCAACATGTGCAATTGTTGCATTATACAATCCATCATTAACTTTTCAATCGTTTGCACATCATTTGATTGCTGATTAGGCCTACTTTACCTATTCAAATGTTGCGGACGTTGTATCACAGCCACCCCAGGCATGTGAAAAGAGGACCTACATATGTGGCCAATAACATCATCATTTTTCCAAATCTTCAAATGTTTTACAACCTCTGAATGAAAAGAGATACGTACTTGTCATGTTCTGCTTCCAGCGTGCATCAGTAGCACAAGAACTTCATTGTTGTCATCAGCTACAACATTCACTCTACTTCCTTCAATTGCAAAATTGAAGTGCGCATTGGACCATCAGTATTATATGTCAGAATCTCCATGTGTGCAATCAGTGTGTAGGGCTGTCAGCATCCCCAGGTATGTTATGGTATGTGCAGGTGCAGATATTCAGTCAAGTGAATCTATGGAAGTAAAGTACAAAAGTCAGGAAGTTTTCTTGCAAGTGAAAAGAGCAAACATCAATTGATTGTCCAATATCTGAGAGATGATGGCCAGGTTGTGCATCAGAGTAATTTGGATGCTGACACACTGATTGTTCATTGTGCACTTCAATTTGCAATTGAAGGAAGTAAAGTGTGTTGTAGCTGATGACACTGCCTCCTGCATGGTGCACCAGAACATAGCAAGTATATCTTTTCTTTCAGAGGTTGGGAAACATTTGAGCATTGGAAAATTGATGACATTATTGGGCACGTAGGTCCTTTGTAATGTCATAATTACATCTTCTCTTTTCGCATGCTTGCATGGAGTGGCTGTGATACAACATCTGCAACATTTGAACAGGGTAAAGTTGGCCTAATCAAGAAGAAAATGATGTGCAAATGATTGCAAGAGCAACACACTTGCACAACTTTTATGTGCATCTACAAGTTATTCATTAGAAGGAACTTGATGACTAACTTGATCCATTACCATAATGGAGCTGGAAACTAAAAGGATCGAGGCTGTATGCAACTGATGATGACAGACATGGGACTAGCACCAGAAGTCTTACTTAAATTTGCACAATATAAATGCAGGCTTTCTACTGCAAATCCATGTGGTAGCAACATTATGCTCTCATTGTAATCATGGATTAAAGTATGTTGCAGCATGTGGCAGTTGCAGGGGAGAGAGTTGCAGAAGTGCTGAGGAAACTGTTTACAATAATTGTGACAAATATATTTGTTCAGAACTTACATGATAGGCACCTTTTTATTTCTATAACCAGTCTTATTCTTATTTCATACAGCTAATATTGATTGCAATGAATTTCTTATGAGAAAATATTTTAAGGATAATAATATGCAATTTTTTTAGTTACAAATGACCAGATTTGCAAAAAATAGGTCTACCAAATGCATTAAAGAAACCACAACTTAGTGTACAAGGTGAATATATATCAACCTGAAAATTTCTGTAACTAATAAGTGACGCTGGTGCTCACTACTGATCAAATTTCAAGTCAATACCATTTTCCAATCTGAAGTTATGAGTTGTCAAAGTTGGTAAATTGGATATGTGTGGAGATCCACTTTCCCTAATCCCGTCACAAATGCTTCAATACTAAATTGGCCATAAAATTTTTTCCCTAAGGTGGATTTTAGAGGATTTTGGATATGTTACCGTAGGGCTACTTATTTTCGAGGATAAAAAATTTCGAGGATTTCGCGGATAATCATTAAACCGCGAAAATATTTATCCTTGTAAATTTTCAGTAATTTTTCAGTTCCACGGAGTCGTAGAGCAGCTGTTACACGTGGTCATTAGTAGAGAAATGACACTGTGGAATTACTTCAAACGAGAGGTCAAGGCTCCTTTACCGTCACCTTCTGGCAGTTTATCTAAAGCGATATCTTCGGGTGGAATTCTTGCTGCTAACAAAGAGGTTGAGCGAGTGATGGGCTCAATTAATGATGGAACACTGCTTAAGAGGGGCGCATATGAACACTTTAATGATGAAGAGAGGGCGTAAATCGGCCATTATGCTGCTGATCATGGAGTAGCTGCTGCATTGAGACACTTTCAAAGGCTATTTCCAACGTGCAAGGTGAAAGAAAGCAGTGTGCGCATGTGGAGAGATAAGTATCTGGAAGATCTACAAATTAGGAAGAAAGAAGGAAGAAAAAATGGCGGAAAGAAGCTTCCATACAAGAAAAGAGGTAGACCATTACTTCTGGGAGACTATTTGGATAGGCAATTACAAGCGTATGTCACGGAAATCCGTCAAATGGGTCTAGTTTTAAATACTAGTGTCCTTATAGCTGCAGCAAAGGGGTTAGTTTTGCACCATGACAGCAACTGGCTAAAGGAGAATGGTGGACACCTAGAACTGTCAACCTACTGGGCAAAGGGAAGGCTAAGAAAACTTGGATTTTCAAAGAGAAGAGTCACAACAAAAGCTAGCCTAACTCATGTAGACTTTGAAGAGCGCAAAGCTCAGTTTGTATTTGATGCTCAAGCAATCATAGAGTTGGAAGAAATTCCTGATGACCTTGTTGTGAATTGGGATCAAACTGGCATACACTATGTCCCTGTCTCAGACTGGACAATGGAAAAGACTGGTGCCAAGAGAGTTGCGATAGCTGGAGCAAATGATAAGCGACAGATCACTGCTGTGTTTGCTGGAGCTATGAATGGAACATTCTTACCACCTCAACTGATATATCAAGGCAAGACACCAAAGTGTTTACCTCTCCTGGATGATGTCCCTTCTGACTGGGATGTAACCTTTACTGAGAATCACTGGGCAAACGAAATGACTGTCATGAGATACCTAGAAAAAATCCTTTTCCCATACTTTGAAGCAAAGAGGGCTGAGTTGCAGTTGGGTACTGACTTTCCTTGTTTGGTTGTCTATGATAGGTTTCGAGGTCAGTGCACTCCTAGAATCACTTCGATGCTGAAGAAGAGGCACATTTACATTGTTATAGTACCAGCCAACTGCACTGATCGACTGCAACCTCTTGATGTCAGCGTCAATAAGGCAATGAATGCATTCTTAAGAAACCAATTTCAAGATTGGTATGCCTTACGTATGTGCCAACAAATGAGGTTACGTCCTGATAAAAAAACACCTTTAGTACCAGTAGACTTAAAAATGTCGATCGTGAAGCCCCTTAACGTGTATAAATACATGACCAGTAGGCCAGACATTATAAAAAATGGATTTCGCAAATGTGGCATCAAAAGTGAATGAACAAAATAGACACAATTATTGTACATTAATAACTTGTGAGCAATGTAATATCTATCTTTGATAATTATTATTCAATCAATTTACAATGTGTATACTAAAATTTCAGTACATAATGCTACAACACAGTTGCTGTAAATGGTGTCAATACCTGCTGTTCAAAGCATAGCAACAGATGTGAACGTATGCTGCTTTGTGCAAACTGTACATTGACAGGATTTTGCTTATGTAGCAAAGCTGTGGCAAAAGCAATGCTAAACACACCACAATCATCTCCACCTTCCTGCTTTTGGACTGGCTGATAACTCAACTTGGGCTTCTTCGTGATATCAAAGAGATTTAAACAAATAGTTCTCATTTCTGAGTCCAGAGAGGAAAACACAGAATCATATACTTTAACCTCATTCTTGGCACAAGAGATGGTAGATGCAACACACCAATGAAGCCGATTATTCAAGTAAACAATCTGTATACCATTCTTAATTTTGGCTTGCTGTTTCCTGCCTCATATCAGACAATTCAATGTATTTTAATGTCATTCAGCTACAGTATGAAAATGTACTGTTTGTTCAATTAGAATTTTAAAAATAAAACTGATTCTACAAAAACCTGTTAATTTTAGCAACTTTTATATGCTCAGCTGTATAGCACGTATATCATATAGGGGGTGGGTGGGTGGGAGGGTGCGAAGGGGAGGGGTGGTGGGCCGCCCACGCGCAAGAAGTGGTTGACAGTGAAAAAACAGTCTATAAGTATCATACAACTGTTTAAATATATACGTTCTTTGACATTGTATGTATATGCATTAGTTTGCAAGTGATAGTTATAAACGGCGAAAAGAATGTAATGAATTGCCCGCCCACGCCCAAGTTGCGCCTTCGTTAAAATGGCCTTGCTCAAAGACGATTAAATGTCTATGACATAGTTTTCTGTATAAATACTTTGGTTTGTTTATCATGCTGTAATATTGTGCTGCTGTGTTATGCTATAATACTATTAATGCTTATATTATTTAATGATGTTTGTTTCTATTACTTTAGTGCACGGTGGGAGGTGGAAGCGTCCATGATGATGATTGGGCTATGTGCAAATAAGGTGAGTGTATGCTTTGTAAAAAGAAGCCCACGTAGCTGTGTAGGGCTCATCTTCTGTACAGATCAGCTTCTGTATAGTCTTTCATTATTTTATTTTTCCCGAGGGGTAGCTAACGCCCACGCAAAACACAGAAATGGTGTACCAGAGGGGTTGCCAACGCCCACACAAAGCACCCAACTGGCGTGTACGAGACTCCCAATCTTTATGTATTTTTAAAAGCATTTAGAGATATTGCTAACTAGTAACTATCTGTACAGTTGTTGATCTACATCTTGTTCTAGTTATTCATGATCGATCATTGTCTACTTTGTTAAACTCACTTTCTCCATTACTTTTACATGATTTTGGATTTAGGATTTGGTTTCTAATATATTTGTGTATTTCTGATTGGATTTCTCACATAGCATACAAGAGTCCCGAGGCATTGGCTACCCCTCCCTTTTTACCAAAAGCCAGTTCATCTCTAGTTGACAAAGATAGTGTGACCATCTAATTATGATATTACAAACTAAATTAAATTCTTGATCACAGATACACATTTCCCTAGTTGCTATATGTGGCACACCACAAAATTAGCCAATGTAAACAACCATTACCAAACCTTGTAGTGTTTTATTTTTATGTGAATATGTAGTGAAGTGTGTGTGTGTGTGTGTACGTGTGTGTGTGTGTGTGTGTGTGTATGTGTGTGTGTGTGTGTGTGTGTGTATGTGTGTGTGTGTGTGTGTGTGTGTGTGTGTGTGTGTGTGTGTGTGTGTGAGTGTGTGTGTGTGTGTGTGTGTGTGTGTGAGTGTGTGAGTGTGTGTGTGTGTAGTGTGTGCGTGATAAAGATTTTTTTAAATTCACCAATTTAAATGTGACTGTTTTTTCCACAGGTTTATACGTTGGAGAACTGCAAACAAATAACTTGAAATTTTTATAATGACCATTTTTCAAAATATTTATTTGATTACATGTACAAAATACAAAGATGTATCACGTGATCAAAAAAAGTTATTAGCATGATGTACAAGGACTACTGACCATTGAAAAGTTGATGAATTAAACATTCAAGAACGGAATACTTCTCCATTGCAACTCGCCCACGCAATATAGCGCGCGCGTCATTAATAATCAGTGCTCAGCCAGGGTATGCGACTATTGGATCGAGATGGTGATTTTTATAAAATTATTTGTACCGTGTAAAACGTTCGTCACGAACGGTATAGCTAGCTGAAGTATTCAAGAAAGGATAGATCTAGCCTGGGATAACCTGGAATCGTTAAAAAGTTCGCGCCTGGATTGTTGGGGTGAGCAAATATTTTCATTGCCAATGGTTCTATGTGTAATGTTAAATCCCCTACTTTGTACCATGAAGAAGGCCGTATTAAGCTGTTACATTTTACGTGAAAGTAGATGTCATGCTGGCCATTCCTGCTAGAACCTGGAAAGGGATTAAAAGTTATCTGACGCTCCATAACAGAGCCTTGAAAACCTGCTTCCAGTGTAGACGCGTGTATCTTGCCAATAAAATTTTTTTTATTAAAAGTCGCTTATTATAATAATTGTTGGATATGTTGTAGCAGAGATAGTTGTAATCCAGAAATGGCTGTAAATTGTTTATTAAGCAAACATTGCGCAAAATTAATATGGTGGTCATTAAGGCGCTTTCCTTGTACAAGTATATTCCGGTCTGAAGGGGTAAGAATAAATTTCTCTATTTGTAACCACCGTCCTTCCAAAAGATTTATAACTTCTTCGCCGTCAACATGAACCTTCTTTTTAGGATTTCCTTCTTCCTCTTCACCATCAGATTCGTCACTAGATGAGCCAGTATCGTCGAATTCAATAGAGGGAGTGCTAGATACATGAACAGTTAGCTTACGAACTGGTACACAGTTAGCTTGTGCTGCACTGCTCGAGGCACTAAGTGCCCCACTAATGGTTGTAGTTTGGGTGTTATTCTTATCACTTTGTGCTGCTAGTTAGGGTCCGCAATCCGAAAAATCAACTTTCACAAATCAATCCCAATACCATTGTGGGATGTTCATTGTAGTATCCCATTGCTAGATCCACCATGAAACCGGAGGCACGATGGTTGTTTCCACAGAAATATCAATTTTAGTATTTCGTGATATGCAAAAAATATTTTTAAAATTTCGTGCACCACACAAAGAACAGGATAGAACTTGCTGCTTAGCTAAGTATTATCTAGAGTTAATGTAGTTTAAAAGTACGCACAGTAATAAGCAAATGATTCACTTGGGTTCCCGGCACAGGGTTGCTTTCTCTCAAAAAAGCAGAAAACAAAACATGAATTTTCAAATTCAAACTGCCCTACCAGCCAAGATAAGAAAAGTCAACTCTTCCTCATAGTGATGTGATAAGTCAACTCTTCCTCATAGTGATGTGATAAGGTTGGATGCATAGTCTGTCTAAGCTGTTAGTCTGGAAAGGATCTGAGACTTCTCGCCATCTGGGTCAAGAACGTCAAAATTTTCGTGCGTCATTTCAAGGGATTCTCTCAATGGTACCAAAGTGCTTTCCCAGTACTTCTGATGCCACACTGGTCACTTAATTTTGTTTAGAATGATAATAAAATATGGTTCAAAACGTTTGGTAGTAGTAGTAGTTGGTATTTCTGTAATTTCATATGATGCAGTATACCAGCAGTTCACCAGGAGCTCCACCCAGCTCGAATCAAAAATGAAAGATTTTGTGCATTTTTCGGTTTGTTTTGGGATGTTTTGCAGCATAATGGTGATGTAGGGTGATCTAGTGAAGATTTGAAGCTGCTGTGGAGCGTGAGAGGTGAAGTCAAATTTGGACGATTTTGCTGCCTCCCTTGATGCATAGCTTAGAGCGAAGCGTGGAAGCTGTGGATGAAATAATAATTGACAACCGCTATTACCAAACGTTCAGGGATATCTTTTGCCATAGTTTTAGTCTATAATTGATGATTGTTGTGGCTGCAGAAGCGCTGGAAATGGCTAGAAAGCGAAACACAATTCTTTGATGCTGCAGAAAATTTTGACGCTCGTCACCCAGATAATGAGAAGTCTCAGATCTTTTCCAAACTAACAGCATAGACAGACTATGCTGCCAACCATATCGAAACACTATGAGGAAGAGTTGGCTTCTCTTGCCCTGGGTGATAGGGCAGTTTGAATTCGAAACTTCGTATTTCTTTGTCTGTTTTTTCAAAGAAAGCAACCCTGTGCCGGGCACCCAGCAAATCATTTACTTATTTCTGTGCGTAGTTTTCAACTACAACAACTCTGGATACGATATGGCTAAGTAGCAAGTTTCATCCGGTCCTTTGAGTGGAGCACGAAATTTTAAAAATAAATCTTGCATCTTGTGAGATACTGAAAATGATATTTCTGTGAAGACAACAATCGTGCCTCCGGTTTCATGGTGGATCAAGCAATGGGTTACTACAATGAACATCCTACAATGGTAGAGGGATTGATTTGTACAAGTTGATTTTTCGGATTGCGGACCCTATGCTAGTGGGGTAATTCCAAGGCAAGCGAAACGTTCCAGTTTGGGCGCCTTCTGCAGTAACCTTTGTACCTTTTGCTTGAAATCATCTTTCACGGGGCCACTAAATACTAACTTACAAGGTACATCTTGCCCACCCTGCTCCAGATCCCTTGAATACTGAGGAGGACCCGTGACAGTGCATGATATTGTGCCTCCTTTTCGTAAAAACAGGTCATCGGTACTGAAATGGTGCGAGGCACGTGGCCAACGATAGTATAATCTTCCGTAATAGCAATGTTCTACACCATAAAATTATGCGTATTTTGTACCGTACGCGTATGGTATGTACCATAATGTACCATACGCGTACGGTACGATTTTCCGTACCATACGCGTACGGTATAGACATACGCGTATGGTACGTACCATATGCGTATTATGCTTTTTCTCAGTATCTTCTAGCTTTGCCATCACCTAGCTACAATGGGCTGTCTTTACAAGTATTTCTAGCTGAGCAAACTTAGAACACAACACAATAATCTGCTTACTACTGAGCTGTAACTATAAATTTATTCATCAGCACTGACACACATGCATTTTATCCTAGCTTGCCATGCCCATGCAATGCCCACTATAGTCCTATACTAATGTACCTAAATCTTATGTACATGATCTCACTCTGTCTGCAGAACTTTACATAAATGGTACTGTGCATGTATACTACTTTATACATTAGCTATCAGAAGCATGCAGATGGTCTTATATAATATACTCAATTATAAGTGTGGATAACTGACAATTTACAACAGAATTGGGTAAATAAGTAAGGAGAGCAATTACAACATGCATGGTAGGTAGCTAGTAAGTTCTAACTGAATTATACATAATTATACTGCTTGTGCAAAGCTAATAACTGGAAAAATGAACTTCGTAAGTGTCATCAGTTGTGCAACATGGCTCCTCACTGTATTTGCATTTTTATATACTATGTATACACTCTTCTTCTTTTGAGGATCCAATTTCTTGTTTACTTACTTTTCTTGTTTATACATACTGTAAATAGTTTATTCATCACACTGGACCTACAGCACAAATTAATGTGGATGTACGTTGTTAACTTTAAAGAGTACATTCAGATAAGAGTAGCTAAACACATTGTCTTCCCATCCACAAGCATGACAGTAAGTAGCGAGTAGCTATACAATGCACTTAACAATAATAAAACAATGCTACTTAATATACATTCATTACTGAACTATACTTTAGAACTCATAAACTCACCATAAAATCTCTGCCATGTTATGTTTTCCTACTTCATCTCAGCAGGCAATGCACATGCCTCATTCAATAGCAAAGATTCAGCGAACAGAACTACAGTTTAAAAAAATTTATTGCACAATTAATTACTATGCACATCAGTCTTATAGTATAGCATATCTAATATTGCTATAAGCTACAGCCATGCAGATTTACAAACTAAAAACATTACTTTCTCTACAGTTATATCTCTTTGCTACCTCCCTCAATGTTATTGTATCAGCATTCTCCAGGTCTTCCTCTGTTTGAGCAATCATTATACATTATAGCTCATCTGATTAAAATTGTCTGCTCAACTGTGACACACCTTTAGTGCCACCAGGCATAAATATCCATTTTTAAGTGGAAACTAGTGTACTAACAAATTAAAGGTAAACAATAGATTATATGTAGCAACAATAGAATAAAATATTTAATAAAATAATATATATATATACCTGAAAAAATTGGCTCCATTTGCCAATGGATGCAAATTATTTAATATGGTTGCTAACCAATCAGAATGTAGTATATGGATAATTATATCAAAATCGTATGTTTATATTTAGCTACAATGCTACCTCTACTGGCTTAGCATTTATATCACTATGCATTCCAGTTATATTCATTGAAAAGTCGTGAATATCAATATGCTGGCACAATTCTACAGCCTAAAAGAAATCAATGTCTTTTGCCCTAAATAATGCTTTAGAAGATCAAACTTCAATTTCAGTTTCTGAGTAAGACAAGGAGCATACTGCTCTTGTTTTATGTTGAAGGGATAATTGGGCACCTTTAAACCCAAACACATTTTTACAAAGTTCATATATACAAGTATAGAGAAATGCCTAGTAGAGTTTTGGGTAATATCACTCTATATAGCTTTTAATTATTGTACTAATCTTTGACTATCTTCAGGAGTATTTGTAAACACATAAATATTATGTGTGGGTATTGTTCTAATAGGGAAGTGTAGGCAGACCATTTATAGGCAAAACAGACTACTGTATATAATATTATTAATCAATAACTGAAAGTACACAATAACAACTAACTCTTACAACTACAGTACACAATATTAATGTTACAGGTATGCATAAATTACATTATATTACATCATGTCACATCATTACATTACATCATTAACTCTATTATAGATATGAAGGAGGATTAGCATTTGTAATAATGCATGGCCTAGTTTTTGAATTTTCACAATGGATCATGAATCCAATAAGAGGATTCATGATCCATTCATGATCCATTGCAGCTAGGTGTTATCATGTTTTTCGTAAAGCTTCCAACCCAGATGATTGACCTTTATTAGTTTTGGCAATGAAGAATTTCATCAGATCCTACCAGATCAGCAGGACTTAACACAATTCAAGACTGGATCTGCCAACAGTGTGATGAATTCATGATTGTTTTTATCATATATTGTCCTAAATCAAGATGTCAGTTTCATCACTTATACATAGTCATACGAGATATCATGTTATTCTTTTATTTTAAGGAATGCTTTATTTTAAATAGGTTTGCATCATGCAGTAAAGTAAATTATATCTTAATCGCAGTAAAGCTAAATTGATCTTAGCTCTAGAGAATAGAATAGCTATAATCAGATCAACTTACCCTGCCATTCACTAGAATTGACACATATAAATTCAGCTTTTACTGCTATATGGAACAGCTTGCAACCAGAGACTTTTGAAGCTTCATCTATATCACCGTGTTTAAAAACCTTATAAATGAACTGTAAAATTGTAATTAGTTAGCTGTAGCTACATATTTTGATGTGTATATTGCATTTATACTCGCTGTGCGAGGTCTTGCAATTATATAATAGTAATAAAATATATGATTGCTCTATTAGAGTATCTCGTTCTTCACTGAACAGAAAGACTAGCTCCTCCCCCTCCCTCTTCCCCGAACAGAAATGAAAGCAGAGTGCCATCAGGCGTAGTCAATAGGTACGGCAGTGCAAAAACCTTCTGCTTGATATTGTACGCATACCAGGTTAGCTATATACTCAGATGGTACGATTTTCCGTACCATACGCGTATGGTTGTACCGTACGCGTATACGCATATGGTATGTACCATACGCGTATGGTACAAAATACGCATATGGTATAGAACAGCAACAGCATAATCATCGTGGTCGTTATCGGTTTCTCTTCGGCCCTGGAGCGTTTTTCCAATTGTTGGTGTAAAAATATCTTTGTAAATATGATATCCTCGGATCACGGACGAGTGCTCAAATCGATCGCTCATCTCCACAAAGTAGTGACACGCGCTGATCGCGACCAGTTAATAAATTTTCGCTGCTTTCCGGTGACCTCAAATTTTTTTCCACGAAATTTTTTGTTTAAAGCAGTTTCTATTAAATCCGCGAAATTTTATATCCTCGAAAATAAGTAGCCCTACGGTATTCTATGAAAAAATTGCTTTCTAATGATACCAAAATCAGCTTTCTTCGAATTTTTTCCGGGTCCAGCCTTAAATCTACCAGACTATAGCTACCTGGTAGCAGTAAACGTTTAGCTAATATAGTGTCGAGCATGCTAGTTATTTCAGGTGATAGAACAAATCAAATGATTGAAAATAGTGACTACTCAACAATATATCAGTCTGTACGTAGCAGCTTGAACTCTTTTCATACAACCAAATAATCAAGCATGTGTATAGATAATGATTTGAAGCACAACCTGAATTTGTAAGCAATAGCTATTGACCAAGGAACATTATATCTGTTCCAAGCATCTTTGTTGCCATAGTAGCTACCGCCGAGGGTGCCACTTTTCATCAGATCACTGATATCTGGTTGCCTTGGAATATAGAATTACACTATTTTGCTGGCAGACTTTAAATGCCCTCTTCTTAGAGAAGTTTCCTTTACTAGGAAACAATGAAAACTATAGTGCTGATTTTGAAGACATTTCAATAAATTCCCACGGCTGGTCATAAAGATCCAGGTTGTCAATCAAGGCACAGAGCAATGGAATAAGTAATGCTAGTAATTTATATGAGGCGAATTTATATGCCACAGTCATCAAGATTCTCACGTATGCATGCACATCTACAAACTTTAGAATATGGATGGACCGGACTTTCTGTCTGTTACAAACATGCCATTTGAGCTCAAACATGAGAGCTAGCTACATGCTATATAACATAAACGTATGTAATCCTGGTCAGGTTACTGACAGTTAGCCAGTGAGGTCTGTCACCATCATGTCTATAAGGTGATTTGTTTGTAGCTGATCTCTCTACAAGTTGATTTGTGTGTAACTGATCTCTCTGCAGGTTGATTTGTAGCCAATCTCTCTACAGGGTAATTTGTTTGTAGCTGAACTCTCTATAAGGTGATTTGTTTGTAGCTGATCTCTCTGCAGGTTGATTTGTTTTAGCTGAACTCTCTACAGGGTGATTGCTTGTAGCTGAACTCCTTACATTGTGTCTAGTTTCTAGCTGATGTCTCTACAGTGTGATTTTTTGTAGTTGAACTCTCTACAGGGTGATTTGTTTCTAGCTTATCTCTCTACAGGTAGATTTGTGTTGATTTGTTCATTGCCGATCGCTCTAAAAGTTGATTTGTTGTAGCTGAACACTCTGCAAAGTGTTTTGTTTGTAGCTGATCTCTCTAAAGGGTAATTTGTTTGTAGCTGAACTCTCTCCACAGTGACTTGTGTGTAGCCGAATTCTGTGTAGCTGAATTCTCTAGAGAGTGACTTTATTGTAGCTGAATTCTCTACAGGGTGCATGACTTGTTTATAGCTGAACTTTCTTCAGTGTGACTTGTAATGTTCTGAATCTCTATAGTGATATATTTGCTTAACTCTCCACATGGTGACTTGCTTCTAGCTGAACTGTCTATAAGATTAACTGTTTGCAGCTGAACCCCCTACAGAATAACTTGTGATGTAATAAAATTCTATAATGGAGTAAATAAATTAGCCGAATGCTCTATTAGGGTGACTGTTCTATTAGAGTATCTCGATCTCGCATTTGCTACACGGAGTTGGCTTTAGAATCATAACTCAGTGGTTTGTAATCCGATTCTTCTGTACTACTGCAAGGACTTTCTATGAAGATTATTCCAGCTATACACCGATTTTCAGCTCATTGCTCTAAGCGGTTTGCCTAGTAGGCGTGAAAACTAATACTTTTTTATTCATAAAAATCGATCGCGTAATTGTGACACAGGTTGGGCTTTGTGTCATATCTCCATGGTCTTTATCTCGATTCCTTTCAAACCACCAAAAGGCACTCCTACGATGGTTACTCAATCTACATAGCAATTTTCAAATCATTCCATGAAGCGGTTTACCCTGTAAGCGTGACAACAAATCGATCTTGTTTAACGCGAATAATCGGTCATAACTCCTGAACCATTCATCGGATTTGTACCAAATTTGATGTTAGGATTCGCCTTTGGACTCCCTTTCTGTCTGCCACATTTCAAGGCGATCGGAGTACGCGTTTTCCTGTTAGAGCAATTTTTGCAAGTGTACGAAAAGACGAAGAAGAAGGAAATAAAAAAACAAAAAAAAAAAAACGAAGAAGAAAAAAAACGAAACTTTGGCAGCTCGTATCTCGGAAATGGCTGGAGCGATTTCATTCAAATTTTGAATGTAGACTCCCCTGGCTGGCGGGCAACTGTGTAGCAAATTTGGTTCCAATCCGATAAGTGATCACCGAGATACAAGGTGTGAAAATGACGTTTTCGTTCTTCCTGTCAATATACTCACGGTGTGGCGCGCCGGCTTCTTGGGCCGCACGACACACTACCGTGTGTCTTGATATTATATAACTCACCTGGGAGTGGGGCACGTGACACAGTAATGTAGTGGGGTCAGGTTCAGCCTTCATTTCTTCTTCATTCTGGTGTATACATGTATATATAGTTTTTATTGCTACTTCTTAGGTCACAATTTAAGGTAGAAATTAAGAGAATTGGGTAGCTGGCAGTGGTATACTATAATGGCACTGGTCTGATGATCAAGGATCCCGGCCTGGGTTCAATTCTGTTGACCATTGTGTATGTTTTTGTTCAGAGTCTGTATTTTTAATATTACATTTATCCTGCTTGTGTCATCCAGTATCCTGGTCCCAAGTAAGTGTATATACGGTCAACTGAGAATGGGGCATGTGACACACTGACATTTGCCATACTTGTTACATGCTCATATCCCAAAGTAGATGATCAATCACCCATCACCAGTCACCCAAGCCAGTGCAGTCTAATAGCTTGTACCATATTGGGCAATCAACTATATAGAAAGAGTTCAACTACTGGAATCATTTTTTAGACATTCCTAAAAACTTAAATGATAGGTATGAACAAACAACTCCTAGGCCACTTCAACTAAATGTTTTGTTTCATGGGGCCTATGTGTTTCAGTGCAAAATACTAACATTCACATGTGATAACCTATTATTCTCCATATTTTGCTTAAGAATTAGCTGTATATTTTGCTCAGCATTAATCTTTGTTAATTGACCATTTCCAAGTGCAAAGCTATAATTTCACCTTAAAGTGACTGTTCTATTTGATCTGCACTTGCTCTTACCATGTATAGCAAGAAGCTAGATAATACTGCTTAACATATGCGATTGTTCTACTAGGGTATCTCAATCACCACTTGTTCTTCCCATAACAATTAACCATGTATTGTTTGTACTAATTTATTTCTTTTGGCTGTTCTATAAGAGTATCTCGATCTTTTGTGCAATTTTTGTGTCCACTTCACAAATATTGCACCTATTATGCCAGCATTTTGCTTATTGCTTTTACCCACCACTACGCCAAAATATTTGCTGGAAAATCAGCACATCCCAATTGCAAGTACCATTACAAAAGTAAGGAACACTCAGTATTTCACTATATACAGTAGGTTTCTACTGACAAGTGGCACAGCAATCATAATGTAGCTTAGCTACTGTTAGACTCGCCAAATCACTCTTCACTGTTGTGAGCTAGCAAAAATTAATGAGAGTGTGCACTGAATGGAGAGTTGGTTCAATAATGTACTGGCTATTAAACTGACACAAACCGTATTTTCACTGCTCCAGGATCTTTGATAGGTCATGTGATCTCAAGTGATGTTCCAGAAATAATTTATATGTGACAAGATTTTACAAAACTGATTCAAATCACACATCAGACAAATTCAAACTAACACCACCAGTGGATATGTACTATCATACTACTAGTTTTGACCCTCAGTACTACTCAGACTACTCGACGTTGGTTTTAACAGACATCTTTTCTGGGTGGTGTGGAGAGCTCGAATGGCGATTTCTGGCCTTATGAAGGGCTGGGCTTGTAAAAAATCAGTAGTTTACTGGTGGATGGCTCGATAATGTTAGCCAAATGCTTTTTCTGTTGATTTTGCTGCATATCAGCCACTAAGAAATCAGCACAGCCCTGTAATCTCGTGTCTGGACTTCAATTGTGGTCTGCGTCCATTTTGAAGTCTATCTCTTGCCCACCCCACCACCCCCCACCCTCCTTCCCTTTGTGAGCACTCATGATACTACTTTGCTCATCCAACTTCTGAGATTTTCTATCTTGTTTGGTGGGAAGCTCTACAAGTACTGGAAGTGATCTGAAAGGTAATTGATTGATGCATCTCTTGTGTAAATGTCATATGCGTGCTTGCTATCCTTGGAAAGTTGTGCTGACTTGTATTCTTTAAAATCATTTATGCCTGAGCCTATTATGCTCAAATTTTTACCTATTATTCCTTTCAGAATTTCCCCAAAAATTCTCCTATTATTCTTTTTTATTCTTGTATCTAGCCTATTATTCCATAATAATTCTCATTCAGTTTCTGTGGCTAGTCGCTTCATTTTCAAGAGGCTTTTCAGCCCCTTTTCAGCCAGCACTCCTACTGTATATGCAATATATCATTCTTAGTGGCTTGACTCTTTCTTCTAGCTAATCAAGAAGAGACACACCCCTTACTTCCACAAATTATTCCCATGGATGTCTGATAGTTCTAAAATTATGCCTGTAACCATCCTATAATTCCGGAATTATTCTCACGAAAATGGTGACCTATTATTTTCAAAATTATGCATAATAGGTGCAGGCCTAATACCATAATATGTATCTCAAAACTTCTAATGTGCGATTTGGATTGTTTTTTCCAAAATCAAGTCACATATGTACATATCATTAAGTACGGTAGTACTTAATGGTAGGGATCGTCAAGGTTCACGATTTCCCGCCAAAAATTTACGCACCAAAAGCAGACTTGCAAAACCATCTCGGAGATTCAGCAGTATTGTATTACAAAAGTGAAGCACGATTTCGCCTTCAAAATGGCACGAAATGCATCCTATGAGTTTCCACGAATTTTAAAAAAAATTCTATCTGATCGAATTTTCTAGTGACTGACTCCCTAACTGATGCCTTCAGCCAGGCCTAGCGGGAAGATGGCAACAGCTACAGTCCTACTTCTTGCATGAAAACGGCTCGCTTTGCCTACAGATTAAACCTTTCCTACACTGATAGAAATACAATCCTTGCGCTGGGTCTTAACTTTCATCGTTCTTTAATGTTGCCATCGTCCTGGATTCACTACAGGTAGTGTTAATAACTTCACAAAATGGCTTCAATGTACGGCGCCGTCCGTTTCAATAAGAGTGCTCGCTAAATAGAGTAATCATAATCTTCGCGGTAAAATATTCGAATACACGTGGTTGAAAGTTCGAAGTTGATTTTGAGCAGGAAGAGCGAGCTGTTCACAATCGGGAAGCTTTGTACGTGTAAGTGAATATATTTAGCGACTTATATCTTTTGTTTCTGGCAAAGTTAACCGGCAAAATTAATATTGCTTGCGTTTGTAAACGCATTTCTTTGCTGTAAACAACGTATCTACCTCAAGTATTTGAGCGATATTAGACATAATTCGTAGCAAAATAGCGTTAGCTAAGGGTATTGTGGTTATTATTGCTTTGTGTGTTTTCTCTGAGGCAATATTGGGTGCGGCAATGCCTTCGAAGGAAGCGGCGCGGAAGAGTAGAAAGAAGGAGAATAACAGGGCGTACTATGAAGCTCATAGAGAGTCTATACTCTCAGAGAGAAAGGACAAGTACAGCAGTGAATGCCGATCACAGCGTCATGCTAATGAGTACTACAAAAATGTAACAGCGTCGCGTGAGAAATCAGCTGAAGCCACCAAAACATCATTTAACAAAGATTTGGCAAAGTCTCGCATTGAGTCAGCGGAAAGGCAAAGGGAATACTACCATCAAGACTTGGAAAAGTCTCGCACTGAAGTTGCAAAAAAGAAAAGGGAACACTACCATCAAGACTTGGAAAAGTCTCGTGTGGATTCTGCAGAGAGCACTAAAGAACATTACCGCAAGGATGTTGCCAAATCCCATGCTGCTACTAGATCCTCAACCAGCAAGTACTACTTTTCTAATATTGAAAAACTGTGCAAAGAATCTAAACACAGGTAATGTTGTCTATAACATAGCTAGCAAACCATGGACATTGAAGAAATAGTAACTTTAGTGTCCTGTGTAATAGAAACTGCATGCACATAAAAGATAAGATTCATGCAATGTTTGTAAAAAGTACACAAACAAGTGGAACCAAAAATTAGGAATTTTCAATATTAGTAGGGATCAAAGTAATAAAAAGTACTGAAACAAGAGAGATTATCTACCACCTGAAGTCATGCTAGTACACACGTAATCCCTACTTCAGTGCCATTATATCTTAAATCTTGGCAACTGAAGTAGCGATTACGTGTGTACTAGCATGACTTCAGGTGGTAGATAATCTCTCTTGTTTCAGTACTTTTTATTACTTTGATCCCTACTCATATTGAAAATTCCTAATTTTTTGTTCCACTTGTATATAGACATTGCATGTGTCAATTAATGCCTTGGTAATAGTATTAACTGCGTGCCTAGGTAATGTGGCCCAAGAAGCCGGCACGCCACATATTGAGGATATTGACAAGAAGTAAAGAAAATGTGATCTTCACACATTCGTAGCTCCATGTGGTGCCTTTATGAAACGAGAATATTTTTGCTGTGGAAATACCCTCCACCATCAGAGCTACCAATTTTGAGCAGAATCACTTCAAGCATTCCCAACAGATGAAACTTCAAAATTTGGCATAGTTTGTTCTTTTTTTCTTTTCACACACTTACAAAAGCAGTGTGCCATAAAACATGAATGGGTTATCCAATTATCTTTGAAGTTGGTACACAGAAGGAGGTAAGTCACCCTGTAGAGAGTTCAACTACATTTTAAGTCACCTTGAAGAGAGTTAAGTTTGAAACAAGTCACCCTGCAGAGAGTTAAGTTTGAAACAAGTCACCCTGTAGAGAGATCAGCTAGAAACAAGTCAACCCTGTGCAGAGTTAATTAAACTATATACGTACAAACAAAGAGAGTTCAGCTACAATTCAGTTATGTAACAAGTCACCTTATTACCTATGTGATAATCATTTTATTCAATTTTAAATATACAAATATTTAGCAGACACAAAGCTATACACACAAATGATTCTTTCTCTTGTTCAACAATTCTGTTAGTAAACAAGTTAAAGGAAACCCCATGGTCACCTTATGGCTGGCTTTTTGGCTTGCAATATAAAAAGAAGCAATATCTAAGGCCCAAATTGTCGTTATTAAATTTTTTTGTCATAACCCTACCATCACAGCTATGTCTTAGCCGCCACTTTTGATTCATGACTTTTTCACCCTGGAATTTTTGTGGGGCTGCACCCTTTTTTACAGCTTGGCTGTTTTGGGGTTTAGATTAGAATTACATCAAATTGTTGTACGTGACTGGATGGGTCTCCATAGTAAAATTGGTCTGATAGTGGTTATTTGGAGCCTTGTGAACTATACTATACTTGGCTGCATAGCTAAATCTTTGTAGAAATTGTGAAGACTCATGCTGCAACTCGTTTAGGCCATTTAAAATTCTAAATGAATGTACATGATAAAGGACAAACGCTTTTATAAATATGTAGATTTGGTTTTCTCCCTCCCTTGTAGTCTACTCACTTGTACTGTTGTGAGAATGCTGGTTGTTGGTATTATAAGACAAGTTCTGGTCACATGTACATATTTTATTGCAGCATTAAGTACATATGATTTATTTAAAGCTATTACATTAGATTGTGTCACTGGTTTGTAGTTGATGATGATGATGATGATGAGTTTCCAACTGGAGTTATGATTGCTATTAGTGTTGTGGCTACATTTATTGTTACTGTGCCAATTACTTCTATAGTTTACTATTTTGTGCTATAAAAAGAGGTGTGAGCACAAAGAAAAAAATTAAAAATGATGAATGCTGTGCAAGAAAATAATCAGTTTGTACTAATGAGTCATGATGTTAAAATGGAAGCTAATCCATCTTATGCTGCTATTGACACCATCAAAATGGATACTGACCCAGTTTATGATGTTATTAATTGATTATATTCCTACAAGGCTGTATATCTGCTGGTATAACAATACTTATTTGTATTCATTTTTATATTTAAAGAATATTTTTGTAACTTGCTAATTAGGCAGTGTTTTGTGGTTGATAGCATCAAATAAGCATGTAGACATAGGAGAAGGAAAATTAAGAATTTTAAATTTCATTAGGGATCATAGCCATAAAAGTAGTGAAACAAGGGAGGTTGCCTACACCTGCAGATGTGCTAGTGAACATTTAATTCCTACGTCAGTCTGTAAGCGACCAATGTATATAATTTTTATGTTTTGCAGTTGAAATCCCTTCATATATGATTACTACAGGCACATTTGATGGCCACTTCATGAGCACAGTGATGGCAGCTACACATGCCTACCATCACATGCACATCACATGGTGGGAAAGCCATCACCGGCACTGCATTGACACCTTGTACTGTCAGTAAAGATAAATGGGACACAAAGGAGGACACAGGTAAGTCCATATGAAAGCATGCTTTGTACGTACTGCGGTATACCAAGAGACCAGTCGGATTGAAATGATGTCTAACAGTGAAAAAATCAGGCCTGTATCCTTAGTGGTTGTCGAGTTATAGTATCAGGCAGGTAGTCAATATCAGCATAAAATTCTGCCAAATGAAAAAAAATTGAATTCCATAGCAACTTATCAGTAGCATTTTGGCCGCTCTGTTAGACACTTGGGCTTACTTATACTTCACCAATGCTTTTAGGATGATTTTTTTGCCAGAAAACTTAGTGATTCTATATTATACAGAGTATTGATAGTAGTTTGGGGTAGTAAAGAGTGGCATTATTATAGCATGTTTCATGTTTTGAGATACTCTAATAGCGGCTATTATAGAGGTTAGTCAGATACTCTAGAGGCTATAGAGGCTAATACATTGGAACTTCAGTTATCCAGACCCCACTTATCCGGATTCTTGGTTAACCGAACAAAGGAAATGACTGCTCTATTGGAGTAGTGACTGTTCTATTAGGATAGTTGATAATACCGAAATGTTCTTTATGCTATTTTAAGGTTATTTATACACAGTTTCAGAGATACAGACTTTTCAGACTTATGGACCACCTCTTGTCCCAAGGGGTTCGGATAACTGAGGTTCCACTGTACTCTACTCCAGAGGCTATTAACCTCTGGAAGCTTAATAACTGATATATGTGCACTGGCTTTCCTTTGATCTGAGGTATGAAAGTGGTACACGCATATATATATATATATATATTATAATATTATATGTGTGAAACATTTGAACTATTGACAGACCACACTAGGGTTTTCTGCAAGCTGTACAATAATACTATAGTGATCTTTCTTTGTAATATAAATACATACCTGTAGATACCCTGTATAAAGTATTGTCCAGCAGTGCTAGGCAGTTTCAATATTTCATGGATGCATTGGACAGGACAGTATTGTGTTGTTTTAGTACAGCAAATTCATTTTAGTTTAGTTCTAGTTCTAGTACTCCAATTCTGTCGTAGTTTTAGTTAGTTTTAGTTCTAGTATCCCAATTCTACCATAGTTTTAGTTAGTTTTAGTTCTAGTGCCCCAATTCCATCAAAGTTTTAGTTAGTATTAGTTCTGGTACCCCATATTTCTGTAATTTAGTTAGTATTAGTTTCATTTTAGTTAGTGTTAGTTTTAGTGTTAGATATCTTCACATATACTAACCTTGGTAGCACTCCCTAAACTTACAGAAACTTTAGATTTGGTGGTTTGATGTTCAGCACTATTTCCACTTACCATTGTGCACAAATGAACAAATGCTCTAATAGAACTGAGCTTAAATAACCTAAATAGGCAGAATTAATGCTGAATAGCAATGTTTCGAGGAGGTTGGACACGATACAAACACTTCTGAAATTTATTTCTGTTAATTGCATAATTCTTATATATGACAAGGAGTAAGTGATAGAAGAAATGTTTAGCATGCAATATCCACATCATGTTACTGTGTGCTTCTTAAGATGAACAGCAAATTCTTATTGCAAGGCGGGTGTGTGAGTTTCTAATTCTCTTTTCGATTCTCTGTAAGGCCAAACTAGCGGCGTCCGCTCTTCTTTTTCAACACTCTGAGAGGCTTTGTTAGCATGCACATTGCTTTCTTCGACAATCATTGCGTTTAAATACACGTACATAAGGCGTTCCTATAGTATTACACATGGATTCCACCCAGCGGATGCTTACACACATGATCCTGTAGATTTCAAGAGAAATTTACGTGCCTGGAGTAGTGGGGTTGAATGGGGTTGACCGGCTGAATAGACTAAACTTGAAGTGCACTCTCGAATGGTATTTGTGAAAACTTTCGTGGACGCTTGGTTAAACTTTCAACACAAAATGTATGCACTCATGTGTGCATGTCCAACCTCCTCTGACAATGTTTATTGTAGCATTTGCAGGCATTTTCAGGCATCACCATCTTCAAAGAAAAGTGTTAAGTGGTTATGGTGTACAACACCCTTTTATGTAGGATTGCTTGAAAAACCTTTTAGTTAGCTCTAGTTCTTGAACTAAAAGTTTTAAAGGTTTTGGTTTAGTTCTAGTTTTTGAACCAAAACTAGAAAGAATTTCAGTTTAGTTTTAGTTTTAGAACTAAAATAGACCATAATTTTAGTTTAGTTCTAGTGTAACTAGAATTAAATTGCTGTACTAAAACTAGATTTAGTTCTAGTTCCTTAGAACTAAAACAACACTAGAGTGCATATGTGGTATGCTCTAAATGTGTTGTACATAGCATGCACTCCTGTGGTGTACATCTATGTGATGTGTATATAGGAGATGATAGTTCACATTTGTCCATTAACTAGCAAATGTGAACCGTCATCTCCTACACATCACATACTCCACCGAAGTATGTGATGTGTGTGTGGTATGCACAAATACACATTTTATTGTAGTGACAGTTCAAGTCAATGAACAAAGCTGGTATGTTTGTATCAATAAAGTTAACCAATTTGCATTAACCAAGAGTAATTTTTCTCTTGATTAACATTAACTCATAGAATTTCCAATTAGATTAATCCAGTCAACAGTAGAGAGATGAAAAATTGTATACTGATGATCAGTGGAGGCCTGTACATATCTTAAGGACTTAAGGTAGCTTCAGTTGAGTGAAATTAAACCCACAATCAAACTCCAGGCTTGGTGATATAGGTTTATATACATTTTGAAACTAGAGATCTGAAAGCAGTAAGTTGCTGACTGATTAATAGTGTTGTGTACTGTTTGTAGATTGTTGGCATTCCAGAAATTTTGAAACTGCAGATGATGTAATATTTCACAATAATACTATAATGAGTGGTTGACTTTGATAATAAAGCCATCACATTCTACCCTTCCACTCCTGAATGCACGCAGATAGTAAGTTGGAATTGACAGGGATGTTTGATGGTGAAAGATCTTATAAAATAATTGTAGTCTTGAAATCTTCCGTCGAATTTGTAAGGTAGGCCAGGACAGATGATGCAACATTAATGATACTGAATTAGTTCTGCTATAATCACTTAAAACCCATCTAGCAGCTCTACGCTGGATTAATTCTAATTTATCTATGTCTCTATTATAGTTTAGAGGCCTTGTTTGATTGCTGGTCTTTCCAGCTGTCCAGCACTTTAACACCTAGTGCTGGGGGTGGTGGCAACGGCAGTCCATCCAGCCCAGGTTAAAAAAAATGCGCAAGGAAATTTAGACGTCAAAAAACTTTGACGAATCGGTTTAGCTAATTCGTCAAATTTAAATTCGTCAAATGTTTATAGGCGCCTTTAAAAGTACAGGTTTTGTCTACAATTTCTTGATTTTCGTCAACATTTAGGCCAATGAAACTTGATCACCAGTTTCTCGCTCAGATTTTTGAAAATTTGATGCGGGCGGGCTATTTTATTCATTATTCATTATTTTCCAAAAAGCACAACGCACATCACAAACATGAAGATTTCTGCAAAAAAAGTGAGTCTACATTGATTACTCCTGCATTAAATAGCTAAAATACGTTACTAATCCGTATAACAAGTGATTTTTCCATTAGAGTATAGCTCATTGCTCCATTAGAGCAAAAGTGACTGCTCTATTAGAGTATTTCAATGTGAAATACCAATAATGAAATTCCATGCGGGTGTATCAAAAGCATGCAGGCGATGACGCGAAACTGCTAATCAAATTTCATTGACCTAATATTTCGTCAAATCTGCTGAAGTGTAAATTCGGCAAATTTTTCTTACGTCAAAATTTCCTTGCGTACGGTAGGTAATGAGGTAGCTAGTTAATAATGTTTTTGAGGGGCCGATCCACTTCGGGATCCAGACTTCTACAAGCGAGGGTTCCACTCTTATAATTGTGGACTCTCTAGCGATGTTTTACTGTAAAATCATCAACATTTAGGCCATTAGAAATGCAACTGAAGCTTTAAGCAGTTGCTGTAATAGTTTTAAAAGACAAGACGATAATTATTTTAGAGGCGCTTATTGCGTACGAAGGTACCGTACTCAAGGAAGTTTTGACGTCAAAAAATTTGACGAATCGGTTTAATTCGTCAAATCTTTATAAGCGCCCTTAAAAGTACAGGTTTTGCCTACAATTTCTTGATTTTCGTCAACATATTATTCATCAAATCTGCTGAAGTCTGAATTCGTCAAATTTTTCTTACGTCAAAATTTCCTTGCGTACGGTAGTAGATAACTGCTTCCAAGTGATATTTATACTATGTGGAAACCAAAAGGAGTATAATATAGCTAACTAGCTAGCTAGACAAAATTAACAAACTAGCTATTTAAAAATTAAAATTTCAAAAGGAAGTAGGGGTTGATATACACGCTACAAAAAGTAAGGAAACAAGCTCAAAAATGTCACAGTTGAAATGAGAAATGATCCAGCGCTAAAAAGTAAGGAAACAAGATTAGACGACTACCTGCTAAAATGAGATACACTTTAATCCCTACTTTTGGCTAATTTGATGGTCTCATTTCAAGATGCTATCCAAAAGTAGGCATTAAAGTGTGTCTCATTTTAGCAAGTAGTCGTCTAATCTTGTTTCCTTACTTTTTACTGCTGGATCATTTCTCATTTCAGCTATAACATTTTGAGCTTGTTTCCTTACTTTTTGTAGCGTGTATATCAACCCCTACTTCCTTTTGAATTTTTGAATTTTTAAATAGCTAGTTTAGTATCAACTGTCCAACAAGTTAACCTTTCAAATTCCAAAAGCCAATATTTGTGCAAACAGGGGTCTTCCACACACATCCAATTCTATGAACTTGGAAGACCTTATTAACTCTGAGATCAAAAGGCTGTAAGTTCTGAAATTTCTCCATCCCTTAAGCTATATTGGTGCTCACTACTGACCAAATTTTAAGTCAGTAGTCTTCTCCAATCTGAAGTTATGAATTGTCAAAGGTAGTGAATTGGATGTGTTCCTTTTCGCAAATCCGGTTAGGCTTTGAGTGTTCAAAACCACTAGCTAGTATGTACAAGTTAAGTTGGATCCTGAAAACAGTTAAAAATTAAAAGTGGATTTTTCTCAAGAGAGTTAACATTTCAGCCAACCAGATGATTAGTGGTTACAGCAAAGGTGTCAACAACAGACATGTATGGTTTGGCTCCATTACAAGTTCGGGAAAGGGTTGTAATGGACACTGCATTTTAATGGCTTCCCCACAGGAAATGTATAATGAAAATTTTGATTGGCCATAAATATTATGTCAGACATTTGAGCAAAAGGATTTTGAAATATTTTTAGCGGGTCAAGAAGTACTACAAATGAGCGAAATTTCAAGATCATTGTGTGTAATTGCATCCATGGAGTTATTAAATGTCTAGCTCAACATGTACATACTATACATAGATGCATATTATAGGTAAGATGTTAGCCATTTGCCATTCTGCAATGAGTTGTTATTTTATTCCTTGTTTCTCGTCACCACCTGCATCAATGTATAGGTAGCCACACCACATTTTAATTATTTGATGATATAGATCACATGAATGCCCCATTTGTGACCCAATTTTGGAAAATCGATCTTAATGTCACACGTGAAATGATTAGAAATTCACTATTCACTGTGGTACCATTAAGGCAGTTTGGCACCTGTTAGATTATTTCTTAGAATTTGTAGTATTTCAAGGTACTGACTAACAATTGTAACCATTGTAAAGCTGATTAATTGCTTGGAATACTTAATTTTGGTTATAAATATTTGAGTTATCAAATGTGACATTAAGACAGATTTTTCAAAATCGGGTCACATTTCATGGCACAGAATGACCAAGTGTCAATATGTATAGCTGTGCATAATACACATAGCAGAAAGGTAACTAAAGGGATCCAACCCCCTTCACTCTTGTTCAACATGGCACACAGTCTCTGCACCTTACAAGATCGAGATACTCAAATAGAACAGTCATGTGTATCATGAGAATTAGAGGTTATTCTCTTTAATTACTCAAGCAGTCTCCTCATGGTTTATACCTTGTCAACTGTTTTGGTACTAGGGTGATAAATGACTGCATGGAACAATCAACAAAGTGGTAACATGGAAAATATTCATTAAATAGATTATTTTATGACTTTAGAGTGACATTTCATACTAGTTAATTTGTTTTTTGTACTTATATTCTAGGAATGTTTAGCTACTGTGCATGTTGTGTTTGTTGTGTTGTTGCGTGTACATATGTAAATGAGTTGGTGTAACATGTGAACAGTCTTACACAACACAAAAAGTACTTTCGGTATGAACCAATCAACAGCAGCCATCTTCCAATTCTTCACAATAATAGCCATTCACTCTATATCACATGATCTACCATACACCACTGGGTCCAGTTGCACATGAGGATCACCGTGTGATGGCATTTTTTTAATGCCTAGAATAAATACATGATAGAGAGAATGTGGCACCGTAAACCAATGGCGGGCAATTGTTGAGGAGTTTGTTTCCCTACGCAGATCTATACAGGTTGTATTTACCAGTAGTAATTGATTATATCATTAATTTGTATTGAGAATTTCATGGTAAGTAATGTGGTGGTAGTACAATTAAGAGCCTCTCGTATTATAAACTCTTGGTACAATGTATTTAGCATTTGTAGTTATCAAGTTATGGTTAGGCCCTCATAAAATATGCCAGCATGATAAAGAGCATGATAAAATAGCCAGAGTACTATACCATCAATATAGGCGAACATTTCAAACTATGGAGCTTATTCCTTGGAAGTAGATTGATTCTATACCAAAATGCTTTCAGGAATTTCCCAAAAATTTCTTTCAGTGTTTCTATTATGCACCTATCAATGCTAAGCCCCACTACCCCCCTCCCGGGCTTACTAGGGGATTAGTGGGGGATTTTGACCTGATTTGATCTGAAACTCTGCTCCACTAGTGGGGCATTTGACCGCTCGAAATTTTAGGCGTTTGTTTTAACTTGTAAGCTAAAGGAATTGACCTGTTTCCTAAAGCACCTAACAGCCATACTGCATGGAGATTTGACCACTAGTCGTTCCCCCATGGGTGGAGAATTTGATTTTTCAAAAAGTCAAATCCCCACCATTTCCCCCACTACGCCCCGGAGGGGGTAGGTGGGGGATAACATTGATAGGTGCATTATGCTTGCATTATATATGCTAGTATCAATTACTGAAGTAGGCCTGCGTCAAATATGCCAGCATAATAAAAGCATAATAGGCTGGAGTGCTATGCCAGCATAATGCTAGTGTATTAGGTGGATATTTCAAACTATGGAGCTTAATTCCATGAGATCGATACTCCCTAATAGAGCAGTCAGCGGAAACTACAAACTGTAATAGAGTACTCTAATGCATATAAATTGTACATTGTATCGATACTCTCTAATAGAACAGTCACTTTATAGTGAAATACTCTAATACGGAACATTCACAGATTAAAATGTTCCAAGATAATTGTAACAAATGTACGTACATGTTGCTAACTTAGGCCCTCATTAGGGTGGTCAATGGAAAATGCAAACTGCAATAGAGAACTCAATTATTATGATACAACTCCTTAGATCAAACTCAGTAGTGGATTACAGGGGGAGGGTAAAGAGGGGTTCTTTACCCCCCTCCAAATTTTTTTAGTATACCAAGATCAAGACACTCTAAAAGAGCAGTCACAGTATTCAGAGCAATGTGTAGCAAGCTATGTAAGGATTTTATGCATAGTTGATGGGGTGGGCAGCTATTGTCAGCATGTAGTTGCAGGCTGTGACCTTTATTTGGTTTCACCTTACCAAACCAGACAATGTATACGTAGTAACATTATTTTTCATTTTGATCCCCCTTTCCAAAAGTATCTCTCTAATAGATCACGTTGTAGTGTGTTTCTCAATACTCCACTGTATATATTAAAATTGCATTAGTTGCTTGCAATGCTTGGGCCATTATCTTTCAGAATCCATTAGGGCCTTACTAACAGTAATTTGATACTCTGTGGAAATTTGTAGAACTATACAGATAATGCCACTCACAAAACAATCAGTTGTTTCTAAATTAAAATTTTTGACACATAATTGTGTTGATTGGAACACTTTAAGTATTTAGTTTGTCTTGTTCTTGTCTGATTTTGTGCATTGTGGACACTTTATTTATTTTTATATTTTCCTTGCCATGGCTGTACTGACATCACTAATGTGCTTTTCACAAATCAGTATAATTGCAAGATATATGTAATTGTATGTGCGTTTACATCTTAATGATGGTGCATGATTAAAATGTTCCAAGATTATTGTAAGGAATGTTGTTAACCTAGGAACATAATGCAAGCATAATTGGAACACTAAAGAACACAATAGATGAAAATTTTGGGAAACAATTTTGAGCATGTTTGACTTGTTGCTGCAAAAGCATACAATATGCGAAAGCCTAAATATCAGCTTTTAATAGATATATTATACTGTTCACATTTTCTGTTAAATTTGGAATTTGAAAAGTTAATATTGGTGTACTAAGAAATTCAATGTCTCTAAAGCCATACATACCTAACACTGTGAAAAAGGTGGGATATAAGATGGTATTTCCAGTGGCTTATTGAATACAAATAAGCCTTAATATAAACCCTGTATTATACTCATGTTATACTTTAGTATAATGCATACTATACTATTACATATATGGTTTCAGTTTATTTACCACAATACCAAAAATAGCTTATATCAAATATAATGCCCACACTATACCATCACATATATGGTTTCAGTATGTTTAACACATTAACTAAAGCCTTACATGTGATTGTCAGTATACTACAGGTTATATCAAGCTTTTTTGTATTCAATAAGCCACTGGATATACCATCTTATATCTCACTTTTTTCATAGTGTAATACAGTTGGGGTGAATACAGATGGTAACTTCAAGCACACATACCCCCTAGCACCTGGTTTGTGTAAATTGCATTAGTAGGTAAGACATGGTCTATACAGTATTCCCACTGGCTGCTTTTAATGAAAGCTAATAATTTGCCACACAATTGTGGGTGTTGAGACTTGAAAGACATAAACAATTCAACATGCATACACTGTACATAGTAACATAGTGTTACATACGTTGTTTTATTAGAATCAATTTCAGAAAAGCAAACATACACCCAGGGCTGTGGGTAGTATAGGTTTTATATTACAGTGTATCTAAGGTATTTTTGTAGACTAATTATTAATACAGGGTATTTGACAATATATATCACATTGAGGCATAATTTAGCTATACAGCTATTTCCTGAAGTTTGCAAAAGATGTAATTACATAAATGGTTATTGGTATCAGCTGTCAATAATATGTGAATCTTATATAATTGGCAAAACCTCTTATCAGTGCATTGCTAGCCAAATAAGGTTATACTATACAGTGATGAATTGGCAGTGTTTGCTGAGTATATTCAAACCCTTCAAAGCAGCACTTCTAATGAATTCAAACAAATTAATTTTTAATGCAATGGTGTTTTCTCTGACTAACCAACCAACCGACAGACTGACTAAATGAGTGAGTGAGTGAGTGAGTGAGTGAGTGAGTGAGTGAGTGAGTGAGTGAGTGAGTGAGTGAGTGAGTGAGTGAGTGAGTGAGTGAGTGAGTGAGTGAGTGAGTGAGTGAGTGACTGACTGACTGACTGACTGACTGACTGACTGACTGACTGACTGACTGACTGACTGACTGACTGACCAACCGAACACAACACAACAGTTTCCCCTAGTTTTTTTATCCAGTGTTGCTACAATTATACTGTATGTTAAATCCATCCTTGTTGTAGTTTGTGTTTATCTAAAACTTAACAGCATTGTTTCTCAGCATCACTTTTAGTGGGCAATGAAGTATATAATCATATAATAGAGCACTATATTCAATATAATACAACATTATGGAAATAACTTAACCACTGTTTTGCATCAGCTATAATTTTTATAGGCTGACTGCAATTCATGATACAGCTCTTCACAATTATGTAATAATGTATTTCCCAATCCAACAGCAGCTTCTCCACATTGTTGAATATCTTCATCACTGATGTGTAACAGTTCTTCATCTGGTTTATTGAGGTACTTGACAATTAGTACAGAAGCTGGACGACTTTTGGGATGTGGGTGCCTACACATGAAACAAACCATTTGAGCACTGCAATTTTTTACCAGGATTTTTTTCACTACACACACATGTGACCAGGAACGTTAAAGCCAGGTACGTATGTGGTCACAAACTTACATAACAGGTACACTATAATCTTATAGAATTACATTTCTGTGATCTGTATATAGCTTGCATAAAAGTGCAGTACGTGGTAAAAGCAAGAGTTCATAATATAAAATATTTACTCTTACCATTTTACATTATGAACTTTGGTAAAAGCACAAAGCTATAAGAAGTTATCAGCCATAGGACATTTTCACTTCATCATAATCATTGTGGCATGAAATAGAATTATAACTGCACCATAGACCTTTGCAATTACTTCTTTTGTAATGCTCCATCTACTAAATACTGTAGTACTGTGCATTTGTTTATATGGAAACAATGCAATACATCTAGTATGCAGTCTAGGAACATTATATAACATGCAGCTACAGTATGAACAAAATGTGTATAGTGTACAAATTTAGTGATACATACCAACAACGAATCATTAATTTGTATATCAACTTGGGACATCCTGATGGTGGAGGAAGCCTGTAACCACTTCTGAGTACATTAAGAACCTAAAAGGCGTAGAATACAAAGCAATCCATGTAACCAAGATAAGCTTGCTCACATCTTGAACAGGAGTATCTGCAAAAGGTTTACATCCTAAGCTCCATATCTCAAAGAGTACACAACCAAAACTCCAAACATCACTGAAGGTTGAATACTTTCTATGTTGGAGGGCCTGTACATGAAGCAGAAAAGGCTATGCTTCAACATAGATCAATTGCACATAACATACTTCTGGAGCTGTCCATTTGGCAGGGATCTTCCCTCCAGATGTGATGTAGTAACTGTCATCTTCTAGATCTCTTGACATACCAAAATCAGCAATCTGTAAGTGATATTGACTGTAATCACATAGCATAAACAATGTAGTATGTACCTTGCAGACTTCTTGTTCAGTCAGTAATACATTCCTAGCTGCTAAGTCACGGTGTACAAAGTTTTTATTTGAAAGATAGTTCATTCCTGCTGCAATCTCTCTGGCAAACTTTAACAGTAGTGGGGGTACTGTGTCTGGAACCTTTTCACCTTCCTGTGTACTATTGATTAGCAGGAAAGGCATAATATTCCATAAAAGCAAAAAAAATTGACAGAAAAAATACTGATTTGGCGAATTAAAAAATAAATCTATTTGAAAAATCTACAATGGCTCCTCTTGCTCACAAGGGTCTTCTGAGCTAATCATGTATACATGCATTCAAAACATACTGACGTAGGCATCTCTGTCATGGGCAGTGGCTAGTATGATGCAAACTTAGATGCTTGCTATAATGATCAAAGCTACGATTATGCTCTAGCTCCATACAATAAACATATGATTTGAATAATTATACTTTGCCAACTTTCAGCAGGTACTTTAATATTGTATAATTATGGAGAATTTCAGTAATGACATCACATAAAGTGAAAGCTAAAGTGAAAGCTTTTCCTACTGATGCATCCCACAGTTGTTTGTACTCATGGTAACCCCAGATTCCATTAAATAATTTAAAAAAAATTCCATAGCAACTTAATTAAAGCGCTCGGGTCAATCTGAAAGCTTGTTCTGAGGCTGGTTTTTGGGTGATGTTTTTTCGTGGGCCATACCTACTCCTTTGTGGTCCCTACTAGTACTGTGTAATAATAGCCACATCCAAGCCTTTCTACTGACTGCCTGACTGACTGATACCTTCAAATAAGCATAACTCGATAACAGCTAAGGATACGGGTTTAATTTTTTCACTGTTCAACGTCGCTTCGGCCCGAGAAGTGCCTTTTGGCATACCGCAGTATGTACAATGCATTCTTCATGGACTTACCAGTGTCCTCCTTTGTGTCCCATTCATCTTTGCTGACAGTGAAAAAAGTGTCATTTGGTGGTAGCACATGATGGCTTCCCTTCGTAACGGAAATCATCCATATTTTTCATAGTGGCTACTTTGATTGCAGAGGTGCTTTTCTGACAGTTCTTGATTCATACTGTTGTTTAACAGGTTGAACATAGCTGACAACGAAGTGTAATATAGATACTTGCATACTTCACTTTTCAAATGATAATTGATATAACTGGGGCGCACGGCACCATTTCTTTCTTTCAGTATGCATGGATTGCAGAGGTACTTTTTGAACAGTTCTTGATCCGAAATGCTGTGTAACGGGTTGAACATAGCTGACAACGAAGTGTAGTGGATGCTTCACTTTTCAGATGATAATATTGATATAGCAGGGGCGTGTGGTGCCATTTCAGATGCGGTATGCGTGGGTTCACCAGTCATAATAATTATTTACAAAAAATTTACCAAACAAGTACGCAGAAAAAATTAATTAGGAATTTTCAACTAGAATAGGGACCATAGCACATCAATAAAAAGTACTGAAACAAGCTGGAGTAGTGCACGATATTAAATCACAGTAAAACAATAAGAAGTGTTATATCCCTACTGTGCTCAAGATACCATAATGCAAATTTATTGCTTTACTGTGATTTAATATCGTGCACTACTCCAGCTTGTTTCAGTATTTTTTACCGATATGCTATGGTCCTTGCTCTAGTTGAAAATTCCATGTGTACTTGTAATATAATATAATACTTGAAAGCTATCCCTCAAGTCCCATCATAGTCAAGTACCACGTAGATGCCTCTGGCACAAAACTACTAAACTTTCAAACAAAGTTTGGCTGCAGCTGTGAGAACATGCTCAGCCCCAGTAATCTTACAATGCTAGCACTGCATAGGATAATAGGTGATTCCTCAGCATTTTTGATTTCAAGATTAAATCTTCTGAGGTTTACGAATCAATATTACAAGTAGTCATGTTCGTTAGCCTGGTCTTTACTAAACAGCAACCCATGACTAGTCTATGTCCTCTTCAAGTAGTTCACATACATTCAGCCACTGACAGAGACACACACTACAAAGCAAATGTCATTCCTAATGTCACTTATATAGCTACATACAGTATATGGTTACTTGGAGGATTTAAATTTGACAATTTCAGTGAACCACCAAATTTGATTTCCTATCATGTATGTGTGCTTATACAGTATAGACACTATGTACAGTACGTAAACTTTGAATGCTACATGTGTGAACCTCTATTGTTGAACTTACTCAGGTTGTAGCTCAATTAAATAATTTCTGAGGTCTCCCTTCTTAGCATACTCCAGCACAATCATTACAGGATCTTTTGATACTATGCCATATAGTCTAATGATGTTGTCATGAAAAAACTGAGCCATTATGGCAGCCTCTTGGAAGAATTTTATCTTATCTGCTGAAGAAGCATGATGGTTAAGAGTTTTTACTGCAACCTCTTTTGATGTGCCATCATCTGACCATGTTGCCAAAGTAACTACACCAAATTCTCCACATCCCAGTTCTCTTATTGTACTAAATGACAACATGATAAAGTGAACATTAATTTTGTTCATATACTGTAGGTATATGTTTATGTGTAACAACGACAGAAGTGAGAAGTCAGTGAAAAATGCAGCGTCTAATAAATTATTTTTAAATGTACTGTACATTATCTTGCAAGGAAAAAGATTTCATATGCAGTTTTCTGGTAACCTGTAATCACAATCTAGAACTATTACATGACTGCTGCTTTTTATACTGAGCTTCTAAAAGTGCAGCATTCTATTGCTTACTCAGTTCCAAGATTATTGTGGGACTTGTGAGTCTGTATGCTGGCCTTTGGACTTCCATTAATTTCGAACACTTATTTACTGAACTATGTACAGTGTATTAACTGTCCGTACTCTTAGCCCCACATTCCACTACTATTAGAGTAGCTACATATATATATTTGTGAGACAGCAAAACTATGCACTGTAACAAACCCTCCATAATAGGAAAAGTACATGAATACACTATGTACAGTTAATTTGCTATGTAAGCTAAATAATAAATAATCATACAGGGCCAAGGCAAAGTGACTTTGAAAGAGTACATGTACCTATAAGATCTTGCAATGTGTGTATGTATTAGGGATGTGCAGTAAGTATTATTATTACCGTGGATTCCCTAAAAATTAGGCAGAAATAAATTAATTCCGTTTGTGTCTGGTCGAACACTGAATTAGGAAAAAATGTACCGACCCGGTGCTATTGTCGAATTTTTAGGGATCTATCCCTAATACAGTCTGCACGCTTCATGGCTATGTTATTTTCGATCCGTTTACTGCTTACTTTATGAATTTCTTTCTACAGGGACCAAAAGGAACGCCTTGAGGCGGAGCTGACGATACCACAACACTCACTTGGCCGCAGCGCTATATACTATGATTGCCTACATTATCCAGGAGGGATGGTCATGCCAATACTATATCGCTTTTGAATGCAATCACCCAGACGTAATATTAAGGATTTCAACCAGTAATCTAAAAATAGAAACCACAATTAATAACATTATTAAACTATCTCGTGATAAATCTCGCTATCAGATGCTGCATAAAGTGTTCCATGGCTTAACAAAGTATTATCTGTGGGGGTATCATGTTAAAAGGAGATGTGGGGCAAGGAGAGATTTTATTCTGTGAACAGAAACGTAGATTGTTTTGCGGTAGCGATGACGTCAAACAATGATATCGTTGGGTATGTTCCCTGAACAATTTCACACTTGGTACTTCATCCAGCATTGAGGTAGCATATTGCATGAGGTCACAGGGAATCCTCAGTACTCAAGAGACCTTCGTCAACTAGTACTCCAAGTGCCAAAAATTAGCGCACTTAAAATTAGAAACTATCCTGCACTTGCCGAAATTTAGAGCACATTGCATTCAAAGCACAGGGAGTGCCAAATAGGGAATCTACAGTATACTGATATTAAATTTACTATCGTGATACCATGTTAAAGTATTCAAATCATGATAGATGTGCATGGCAGATTACATGGTTGATCGTAATAATTTTAATACAAAATTTTTAATGCAAAAATTGCTTGTCAAAAATCTGCCAACAGTAGAAAGTGAGGATCTCTTCTACATTATACACTGGATATCTACAAGGTCGAGTACATAGCCACCCATACAGCAAAATGCAGACAAATGGTACAGGAAGAATTTCAGATGTGTTACTGTAAGTGTGTGATCAATGTATAACTGCTTATGGGTCTTAATTCAATTTCAAATTTCATAAAATAAACACATGTGACCTATCTAACACAATATTGTGATATATAATATCATGTCGCAATATCGTTTAAAGTGATGAGTGATAGTTGGCTTTGCTTGATGATTCATACTTCTAGTATGTATACTCAATACAGTTATGTGCTTGCACATACAGTGTAAGGACACACCACATTAGAAATTCTATAGTAGAGTTATACATAAAGTGTACCTTATATTCTTTGATGATACCATTTTAGCATTAGCTTGTTTTATTTGAGCTAACAGCAGCTTCAAGTTACATGAAGGTGGTACAAATGCTACAGAATATCCTACAACACTAGTACTTGGAATAAAAACCTGTCGAGCAGGTTGCAATGGCTGTACAGTATCCAGAGGAGAAGAATATTCATTAAATGGTACTGTTGGTGTGGCTTGACTATCAAACAGTGGTTCACTGTAGTCATTTGGAAATGAGAAAGACATGCCAGCAGCTCTAGCTCGTTCCAATGATTTGGCCGGCATTTCGTAATCACTAACTGGTATTGGATTATGTACAATAATACTGTCACTTGTTGCAGGTAAATGATCATTTGTCTTGGTCTAAAATTAAAGTACAATCATACTAACACCACATGTAAATATAAATCTAGCCACATATGTGTACATTTACATGCCTACATACCTGATTATCATCAATATATTCATAGCTTGGATTGGATAACTCAAACAAATGGTAATGTGTTGCTAAAGTGGGTAAATGCAAAATTAGAAGCACACTGCAGTAATAGTGGAGTTTAGAATAAGTGCAATTAGTATTAATTGTATACTGCCTAACCAATAGATACTCTGGATACCCATACAAATGTACCAAAACTGGAAAACGATGATAACCAACAATAAAACTTCCGTTACTTACAAAATATATGGTATGTTCCATTTTTCGGTACATACACCGTAGATAGAAACTACTTTTTTTTTCATTTTGTGATTGTCTGCTGTTAACAGGATGAAGGGTGAGCAAATTATGGAATCGTAGGTAAAGTTATATAAAGATTTTACAAAACAATGCTTTCCATAACTGATGTGAGTTTCGCTACTCAAAAATGATTGGCAAAGCTTCGTAATGGATTAGGAATTTCATCTATCTCTTTTAGATACACGCTGTACAGTACAGTCTACCATGCAGACAGGTTGACAAGCAAATAATTATGCTGTGAACACTATCTAGGTGATCCTAATGCTTGTTCTTGTGTTGTTCTTCATAGAAACAAGCATCTGTTCGGGTGCTTCAACACCAGAACTCTTTTTTGCCAGGCATTTTCAACTTCAGCAGCAACTTGTAACTAGCCAACCATATAACTTATGAGGAGTAGACAGCTACCATAACGTGTAGAAATCAATGTACAGTAGTTTCCAGTGCCGATACAAGACTCAGGTACAATATGTCTTTTTGTTTCTGTATACAATATATAACAAAGGTTGTAGTGTCCATGGTCACCCATATCTTAATGGTTTCTTTATATTTTTATGGCTAACCACAGCATCCTGTGGTTGCACAAGGGCAATTACCAGAGTAAATAAAATATTTGCTAAACTCCACTATTGTATAATCATCACACAAGCAGAGCAAGCACTAATTAAGCTATTGCTTATGTACCTGCTTTCAAATTGACATCATACTGCTTTTGTTTGCTCTGTTTTCTCAGACACAAAAAGACACAAACACAAACAGTAGACAGTACTATAAGAATACAGACTACAGCTAATACTGGTCCAACGATGATGGGAGTTATATTAGTGTCATCAATACCACTTGTATCCATGTTTCTATTGTCATTACTGACATCACTAGAAGTTGGTAAAAACACATTACTTAAAGTTACTATACTGTGATCAGATGAAGGAACAGTGCTTGACTCAATTATGGTATTAGAAGTTGGCAAAACAACACTGGGTGCAACTGCAGTGATGACAGATATGGAAGCACTGCTAATAGCACTGTTGAAAGTCACTATGTTACTAGTAACACTGCTTAAGGTGTTATTTGTACCTACAAATTGCACATATATGGTAGATCTGTTAGCAACACAGTCATGTAATTTCTTACTTTTTGGGCATGTGATTGCTTTACCACTCCAACTTCCATTACTCTGACAGGTCCTATTGTCACTACCAGTTAGCTCATAACCAGTGTTACATGTGAAACTACAAGTGTCTCCCTCATAACCTACTCCCACTCTACCAGAACTACATGACATTCCTCCATTGGATGGTGTCGATAGGTTATCACATCGGATGTCTATATTATACATATATGTATAAAGTGGTGAGTGAGTAATGTTGACCCAGTTAACTAATGGACTGAATAGTAATACAGATGGGACCTAATCTGGATGACCCGATCCACTTACAAAACTGATGTACACATCAACGGTAATAAAGCCATTGTAACCAAAACACATGATAGTGTGTTGTGCAGCCAGTGTGGGCGTGCAACGGACAAGTGTGTGCTTTATGGGAACCAAGAAAACACAATTTTCACAAATTCATAGCTTGATACTGCCTGAATAGCAATTAAACCATTTTCGCTGTGGAAACTCCCTTAGGGTGGACCACCTCCTGTTTCAAACTTGAGTTAAATCTGCCTAACCATTACTGATATATGCGCTTTCAAAGTATGATTTACTATAGAGGTGTGCGATTATCTAGATATATCCGATTATCTAGATATCAGAAGAAGACTTATCGAGATTAGGATGGTAGGTTTATTTATCTAGATAACAGTAAACTTCTGTAAATTACTTTTATATCAAGGAATATCTGATGGTGTAGACATCTCTAACTCTCCCACCACTTGGGCACTGTACTAAAACCAACATTTTTCACTTCTTTATACCCTTCAATATTGTAATTTGCTCACTTTACTGGTTACATAATTGGCAGTTGACTATAATATACATTTGTTTCAATTATCTAGATAATGTTAGATAATCAAGATATGTTCAAAAGGAAATACCGAGATATGCCTATATTTGTTATCTCACCCCTCTAATTTACTACAAAGTTAGACGGCAGTAAGAGCATAATGCAGCACATTTACTATCCAAATTTCGTACACATCAGATAAAGAAAAAAGTAGTTATGCATGATTCTTCAAAAATGTTAAAGCAATTAGCCACAGGGTAAACTGCTTGAAGAAATGACTTACAAATCAGTCTGTACATGAAGTAACCATCATAGTGTAGACCTTTTGATGAAATTCTGCTAACAGTCATGAAGTTACAACAAAAACATCAACCATGTGTAGCAAACATACAATCAAGTTTTGTTAATAAAATAGGGATTACTTCAGTCTTTCCAATTATATCAGGCAAAACAGTTAATGAAACAAACTGAAAGTAGGTGTATAAATAATTAATTATTTAGAAAGGCCTTTTAGTGCTCTATATAGAATCGGATTATACACCAATGCAAAAATCAACTAGGTGTAGCAAGTGTGGAAACAAGATATTCTAATAGTGCAGTCAACATTCAGCTACGTAATAAGTAACTATATTAGAGTATTCAGTTGCAATCAAGTCACCATGTACAGAGTTCAGCTATGTTACAAGCCACCATGTAGAGAGATCAGCTGCAATCAAGTCACCCTGTAGAGAGTTCAACTACAAATAAGTCATCCTGTAGAGTGTTCAGCCACAAAATAACCACCCTGTAGATATTTCAGCTATGAACAAGTCATGCTGTAGAGAGATCACTACAATTAAGTCACCTTGTAGAGAGTTCAGCTACACACATGTCACCCTGTGTAGGGTTTCAGTTACATAAACAAGTCACCCTAATAGAGTATAGCTGCATGATAATGATTTTCTTCAGTTTCAAATTAACAAGACACATACTGTAGTTGTACAACAATAATAGTATTTTCTTTTTCAATAATTCCTATAGTAAGGAGAAAAGAAAACAAATTAAAAGGAGGCCTCAAAGCTTCGAGGCCAGCAATTACACAAAGAAGTGATATCTGTACCAAAATTGCCAAGCTGTGAGAAAAGGATCCAGCCCTTCAAAAAGGCCAGGATAAAAATAATAATGTTGTGAAATCAGAGGTGGCAGCCAAGAAAATAAATGGTTGCAATAATGCTAATGCCAATCATAATGAAGGTGTGATCATTGCATTGGCATCGTTGCAGCCATTTATTGCCATGGCTACCACCTTTGAATTCACAGCTTTTTTCACCATGGCCTCTTTGGAGGACTGCACCTTTTTAAAAGCTTGATTGTTTTTGGTATACATACATTCATACCGATTGTAAATTGTATCAATGGCTGCACATTACTTCCAGTAATATATTGAGTATTTAAGTTGATGGTACTTAATGGAGTTGTGAAATTATTAGCAAAACCTCTATATCCTGAAGTTGTAATACTCCATACATTATAACGTGATCTAGCTGGATGATAATATCCTATAACATCTCCAGCTTCAAACTCAATTCTGTCATCATCATTAAGAGTTATATTTACTACCCAGTAAGTGAAATCATCATTTGGATCATGACCAATTTGAATTACTTTACTTTCTACTAATTGAACTTCATCCACTTTATCAAATACACCAAGATCATGTGATGTTGGATGCCACAACTCAAAATAAGGATCGGTTCCATCACTGTACACTCGATGTAAACTAGCAGTTATACCAGTTATTCTACCACTACAGGTGAAGTTGGCACGTGGGACAATTACTTGACGTGGTGAACCAAATCTGTTATTTCCTCTTTGTTGAACTCTGACTTTGTCATTACAAGTTGTTGCACCTGTAATATATACAACAAAGAACACATTTAATTGCTGTATACCTTGGTATGACATAACAGACAGATTCACCAGTAGTGAAGTCTGTATATAGTACATTCAAACTGCACATGTTGTATAATGATATGCAAGCAAATTTGTTTATGGAAAAGTAAACCTGTAGTTGGCCAAACATTTGAAGGATAGTAACATTGAACGGCAATTTTGTGTTAATAATCAAAGTTTATAAAAATTTATGAGTCTACCAAACTTTTTAAGTGGCCCAAGATGCTACAATGAAAACCTGTGGCAGGGTTACATACATTGTCCTTAGGTCTCTATAGCATAGAAAAATTGTCAGCTCATTCTAACTAAATATTGCATAGTTAGCTGCATACTATCCTTCACAAACTGCTAATAAGTTTGAACACTTGCATAGAAACAGGTCAAGATGTGTCTCATTACCATATATATAGTTCTTCCTAGGGTACTCATGTTCGCTTATGTAACAAACTGGCAAAAGGAGACAGGTCGGTATATTCAGACTTTATAATAAAAGCAAAGACGAGTCTGAAGACTGGCAGTTTTGTACCTGATATATTGCAAAGGGTGGTATTGTACGTACATGATAAATACTGGCAATTATATCTGGTGGTGTTCTGATCACTCAATCTCAAACTTGGGGCATGTACACTGAATTGCATTAGAAGATTATGTCAAGTTTTCAGGTATGGTGATGCAATTTAATACTCACAATTGGTAGTTTTATGGAATACATAAAATTATCATGGCTGACAACCAGTATGTACAATTGACAATCCGCAAGGTCTTGGCTTACTGCACAGTGCATTTCAACATACTAAAAGTCTGTGTGATTGAAAGACGGAAGTTGGAAGTTTGTATATAAGACATCCTTCTCAGTTACTAACAGATACCCTGTACCTTTTCTACATATAGAAACTGTACCATTCCAACTTCCATTACTCTGACAGGTCCTAGTGTCACTACCAGTTAGCTCATAACCAGTGTTACATGTGAAACTACAAGTGTCTCCCTCATAACCCACTCCTACTCTACCAGAACTACATGACATTCCTCCATTGGATGGTGTTGATAGGATATCACATCGGACATCTACATGGATAAAGTGCATTATAACATAAAAGTTACGTTAGTGGTTATCTTACCAAATAGTATTTGAAGTAGTAGCTGTTGAATATTTTCAATACAACTTTCACTGCTAGTATTAACAGTAGTCATATTCCCTCCATCACAATCATGAATACTTGATCCATTACCACTAATAGTATTAACTTGATAACGTACATTAGATGGATGATAACATCCAATAACATCTCCTGACTTAAACTCTATCCTATCATTATCACCAGCAACTATCTCTGCTAACCAGTACCCATCCATTGCTCTTACTTCACTATCTTCTAATACAATTTCATCACCAATTCTTTCATAAACACTGGGATCACCTGACATGGGACGCCACACTTGAAAGCTAGGATACTCACTACCACTATTATTTAGTGATAGACTAGCAGTAATATGTGTTATTCTTCCATCACTGTTACTACAGTTAACATATGGAATGATCAATTGTCTATCAACTCTTAACTGGTCAACTCCTCCTTGATAAACATTGATACTTGCTAAACAACCTGCACAAATAGTTTGAATAATTCACCACACATCTAACATTATTATAGTAGTAGTGACTGATACATACAACAGTTACTCATCAGCGTTGTAAGTGGGTCAGTATTGTTGACCCGTTTGACCCACTGACCCTAATAGTAATCCGGATGGGACCCGGATCTGACCCACATGTGCCCTGGTTTAATTAAAATAGAGGCGTGCCCCAAGAGCTACATTAAAAGTCCACAAGTTCCACTAGTCAGCCCTATATTTTTTTTACACTATAAAAATTGTCTGCAAGAAGTGAGTAGCTACGTATTATCAAGTGGGCGTGGCTCCACGTACGTGTTATTACGTGGGGGTGGCTCCACGTACGTATTATACATGAAGGTGGTTCCACGTAAGTTTACATGCAGCTACAGAATTTCCAGAAGTTAGTTACCTACATTTCAAGTAGCAACATGGATCTGGTGATGCATGCATGCCCAAAGAGCAATGCTGGTACAATTCCGATAAGTAGACATGGCTCTACATACCCTGCACAGACAGCAAAGCATATTCCTGAATGATAGGTGTAGCTCCACATGAGTGTTTACAACTGCATTTCCATCAATACAATCGAGCTTGTTAACTTATAGTCACACATGAGCTCATCCGGGTCAGACCCAGATATTTAGTGAAGTGGATAAGACCCACTTGACCCGGACAAAATGTGACCCAAATGACCCGGATAATCCGGATGACCCGGCCCACTTACAACGCTGTTACTCATATCCGCACAAAAATTTCCAAGCTGTATAAAAAGGGTGCGGCCTTCAAAAATCCTGGGTGAAACAATTGTGAAATCAAATGTGGCGGCTGTGACATGGCTGCAATGATGTGTATGAAACAAATTTCAATAATGGCTTTGTGCATTATTATGATCAGCATCATTGCAGCCATTTCATGGCCACCACCTTGCTTTTCTCACCCAGGATTTTTGAAGACTGCACCCTTTTTATACAGCTTGGCTGCTTTTGCACGGATTTCATTTCTTTTTGTTTTAAATATATACCAATGCCAACCATAAACTGGCTTTGAAGTTTGTTTTACACAAATCATTGTTGTTATCTACGAATACAATGAAGATGATAAGATCAAACTAGTGCTCTACAAATACAGAAAAATAGCTACCTACTGATCTGATACTAAAGCTGATTTGTGACCAGGCTAGGCTTGCAAAAACAGGGCATGTGGACACCAACTACATCCCATCACAAAACAGATCATATAGTCAGGGTTGTAAGCCTTTAAAAAGGCCTTTTTGTGCACTTTTTGATAAAAGCATGAAACTCGGCAGAAAGTTTGTGTGTATGACAAAGATTATTTTTTGATAGGGAGCCACCTCAGATTTGACCTTTGGTGACCTTTACAGGCAATTTAATGCTCAAAAACTGTCAGTTTTGTCTCTATTTCATGTTTGTATGATCCAAAATCCACAAACTTGGTGTCAAATTGAAGTAGTTGCCCTAAAGAATAAGTTGGTTTTTACAAAATGTCTATAGCTTATTCTGTTTTAAAGTTACAATGATTTTTGTGGTAAAATATGCCACTATTGTCTCTCACCCACGCACAATTTTGAAATATGGACAAAAAGAAGGTTTACTTTTTCAATACTTTTTTTAAAATTAAGGCTTTACAACACAAATGCTGAAGGTCTGTAGGACACCTGGTCCTACAGCCTGTTGAAATTTGTTGTGTTTAAAAAGGTGGAGAAAGGAGAAAAAATCCATGACTAGCATGACCTAGGCAGCCAAAACCTGCAGCCATTCAATTAATGCTCAAACGCTTACAGGAGTCTTCCAGGCAGCCAAGATGTTCAATTTCATGTATAGGAATTCTAGAGAGTGACTTATTATCTCAAAGTACCCCAGGTGGAACAATAGTAAATTTATTAAGGCTTTACAGCACAAGTGCTGAAGGTCTGTAGGACACCTGGTCCTACACAGTGTTTAAAGTTGTTACATAAAGTGTACTTATTCTGTATAACAATTTGACATGTTAAATAGGCATGATATTAGGGATAGATCAATTGAGTACCATGGGTTACATGCCCAAGCAGGTCATTATTCTGAATAATGGGTTTATGTGCGAGGTACAATTTGTGTAAATTTTGCAAATTCTTGATCCACTAAATTTTAGTTGCATGTTTTTGTATGAATTCACACAGTTCGACTAAGCTTTCTGGATTCTACTTTTAATGAATTATCATAGTGAAGACAATTGCTTGTGTTTTGTAGGCTAAAGTTTGCAATTGCAGAAATTTTTGCTATGAACTCACAAATTGATAGTATCACTGATGTTTAGTATCTATCACTGAAGAATGTTTGAAACCACCCTATACAATAGCAACTCAGTGTATCAGTGCATATCGTACTATATAAGCATTGTTCTTATTATATTTTTTAAAGCTATTACTGTGAAACCTCTCTAATTCAACACCTGTAACTAATCCAGAATATCTCTGTAATCAGACACCGTTTGCTGCACCAATGAAATAAGACTTTGTCTGATTGATGTTGCTTGATAATCCAACATTTCCACACAGATTTTTAGCAAAGTAATGGGTGATACAGAAACTGATATATAATAGGAAAATTCTACACAGGCAACTAAACTAAGTAAAATTGATTTATTGCTCATACATACCATATATAGGTACTGGTCATGGTGCACGTTTTAAAATCAAAACAATTGTCCAAAATTAAAATAGTGTGACTATTTATGTTGTATATTTTAAAATAAACTGTCTGGAATGTACATAGTAACTTAGTAGTTTTCTTAATTCTTATTTGTACAGTTTACTGTGTAATGTCAATAAGGGTGATCAATATGTGCAGATAATATAATCTAATCCAAAACAGCCAAGCTGTAAAAAAAAGTGTGCAGCCCTCAAAAAGGCTATGGTGAAAAAAGATGTGAAATCCAAGGTGGCGGCCAAGAAATGGCTGTGATGGTAGGTTAATGGTAAAAATTTTAATAACGACAATTCAGGTGAATTTTGTGTTATTATTAACAAATTCTATCACCTTGAGTTAATAAATCCCCCCCAAGAAATGAAAGGGTGCAAGCGGCACAAAAATTCACCTGAATTGTTGTTATTAAAATTTTTACCATTAACCTACCATCACAGCCATTTCTTGGCCGCCACCTTAGATTTCACATCTTTTTTCACCACAGCCTTTTTGAAGGCCGCACACTTTTTTTTACTGCTTGGCTGTTTTGGATTAGATTTCAATTCTTTTTGTATTTGTATACCCCAAATATACATAGGCCGGCTTTGGGACTTTTTTAACCTATCTTTTTTTTCTTTACCACAGGAAGAAGAAAAGATGAAGCAGATGTACTTTAATGATTTTATCAGTAAATGTGAAAATTATATATATAATACAATCATATATATATATTTATTACAGAACTCTCCATGGTGGTTTCTTTGTAACTGAACACTCTACAAGGTGACTTCTTCTAGCTGCTCTCTCTGCAGGGTTAATTGTTTGTAGTTGAACGATCTACAAGGTAACTTCTTCTAGCTGATCTCTCTACAGGGTGATTTGTTTGTAGCTGAACTATCTACAAGGTAACTTCTTCTAGCTGATCTCTCTACAGGGTGATTTGTTTGTAGCTGAATTCTGTACAGGTGATTTATTTGCAGCTGAGCTCTTTACAGAATGATTTCTTTGTAGCTGAACTCTCTACAAGGTAACTTCTTCTAACTGATCTTTCTACAGGGCAATTTGTTTGTGGCTGAATTTTCTACAGGGTGATTTCTTTGCAGCTGAACTCTCTACAAGGTAAATTCTTCTAGCTGATCTCTCTACAGGGTGATTTGTTTGTAGCTGAATTCTATATAGGTGATTTGTTTGCAGCTGAGCTCTTTACAGAATGGTTTCTTTGTAGCTGAACTCTCTGCAAGGTAACTTCTTCTAGCTGATGTCTCCACAGGGTCACTAGTTTGTAGCTGAATTCTCTACATGGTGGTTTCTTTGTAACTGAACTCTCTACAAGGTAACTTCTTCTAGCTGATCTTTCTACTGGGTGATTTGTTTGTAGCTGAATTCTGTACAGGTGATTCGTTTACAGCTGAGCTCTTTACAGAATGGTTTCTTTGTAGCTGAACTCTCTACAAGGTAACTTCTTCTAGCTGATGTCTCTACAAGGTCACTAGTTTATAGCTGAACTCTCTACATGATGATTTCTTTGTAACTGAACTCTCTACAAGGTGACTTCTTCTAACTGATCTTTCTACAGGGCAATTTGTTTGTGGCTGAATTTTCTACAGGGTGATTTCTTTGCAGCTGAACTCTCTACAAGGTAAATTCTTCTAGCTGATCTCTCTACAGGGTGATTTGTTTGTAGCTGAATTCTATATAGGTGATTTGTTTGCAGCTGAGCTCTTTACAGAATGGTTTCTTTGTAGCTGAACTCTCTGCAAGGTAACTTCTTCTAGCTGATGTCTCCACAGGGTCACTAGTTTGTAGCTGAATTCTCTACATGGTGGTTTCTTTGTAACTGAACTCTCTACAAGGTAACTTCTTCTAGCTGATCTTTCTACTGGGTGATTTGTTTGTAGCTGAATTCTGTACAGGTGATTCGTTTACAGCTGAGCTCTTTACAGAATGGTTTCTTTGTAGCTGAACTCTCTACAAGGTAACTTCTTCTAGCTGATGTCTCTACAAGGTCACTAGTTTATAGCTGAACTCTCTACATGATGATTTCTTTGTAACTGAACTCTCTACAAGGTGACTTCCTCTAGCTGATCTTTCTACAGAGTGATTTGTTTGTAGCTGAACTCACTACAAGGAAATTTCTTCTAGCTGATCTCTCTACAGGGAGATTTGTCTGTAGCTGAATTCTATACATGATGGTCTCTTTGTAGCTGAGCTCTCTGCAAGGTAACTTCTTCTATTGATCTCTCTACAAGGCGATTTCTTTGTAGCTGAACTTTCTACATGGTGGTTTCTTTGTAGCTGAACTCTCTACAAGGTAACTTCTTCTAGCTGATCTCTCTACAGGGCGATTTGTTTGTAGCTGAACTCTATACATGATGGTCTCTTTGTAGCTGAGCTCTCTGCAAGGTAACTTCTTCTATTGATCTCTCTACAGGGCGATTTCTTTGTAGCTGAACTCTCTACATGGTGGTTTCTTTGTAGCTGAACTCTACAAGGTGATTTCTTCTAGCTGAACTATCTCTTTCCATAGTTGCATGATCTCCCTACATGGTAACTTCTTCTAGCTGATCTCTCTACAGGGTGAACTGTTTGTGGCTGGTCTCTCTACAGGTGACTTGTTTGTAGCTGATCTCTATATGGGTTACTTGTTTATAGCTGATCTCTTGAATTCTCTTCAGGGTGACTGCTCTATTAGGATGACTGCTCTATTAGAGTATCTCGATCTCGCACTTGCTGCACCAAGTTGGATTTTGTGTTATAACTCCGTGGCTTTAAGTCTGATTCTTCTACACCATTGAAGAGCCTTTCTAAGATGATTACTCCATCTGTACAATGATTTTCAAAGCATTACCCCAAGCGGTATATCTGGTAGGCGTGGCAAGCAGTGGCTTTTTTATTAGCTAATCTCGATTGCATAATTGTTGCACACTGTCGGTTTTTTCGTTGTATCTTCCTGGTTTTTACATCGATTTCTTTCAAACCACAAAAGGTTTGAGGTTCAATAGTTAACCTATTCACCCACCGATTTTCAGCTTCTTCCCATACGCGGTTTACCCTGTAGGCGTGACAACATATTGGTGTTATTTTTCGTGAATAATCGCTCATAACTCTTTGACTGTTTATTGTATTCCAGCCAAATTTGGTACCGAGATGCGCCGTTGCACCCCTCTTCTGTGTGCCAAATTTCAAGACAATTGAATATGGCATTCGCATTGTATAGCAGTTTTTGTAAGTGTGCAACAAGAGGAAGAAAAATAAGAAGAAAAAAAAACCAAGAAACTAAGCCAATTTTTTAAGTCGCATATCTTGGTAACGCTATAAGCGATTTTGCTCAAATTCGGAATGTGGCATGTTGAAATTGGAGTGAATGTCCACAGCAAAAATCGCCTTGTTTCATCAAGGCAGCACAGAGCTACGGAGGTGCAAAAACTGCGTTTTCTTTCTTCCTGTCATTATACTCATGGGTGTTGCACGCCAGCTTCTTGGGCCGCACGACACACTACCGTGTGTCTTGATGCTGTTTGGCTAATGGTGTTTAAACTGCTATTGTAAATAAACTACCAATTTCCTTTACTAACATATTGCACCAGGATAGTAATCACTGCTTAATGCTAGTTCCTTGTATTACCAATCACAATACACCAACATAATGTTTGGTATATTCATAGAATTAGGAATTGTTACAGGGTGACAACTAAACATACGTACACTGCATGTTTAAGTGTAGCTACTGGCTATTTTTAGGCATTAGCACTGTTTTAGTTAAGTGTTCTATCTTATGTAGACAAGTATATGCAGTGCGTTTTACTGTACAATGTACATTCTATGTCTTGAGTTTACTTTTATAGAAAGTGGTCTCTTAAAACAGGTGGTCACTACATGACAGGTTCTGTCTTACAATTGTAAATGATATCACATATCTAACTCAGCATCTAATAATTATGTTGGAAATACAAATCTGCACTATGTGTAAGTACCATACTGCATGTGGGAGAAAATAGGGCTACTTTCTGCTCTTATAAATGGCTATAACTTTGCAATAGTAAAAGCTATGGATTTTCTTTAAATGTTAGCGTACTCTTCAGAGCAAGAGCATTAATTTGACACCAAGTTTGTGAATTTTGAACCATTTATAGGTGAGACAGTTGAAAAACTGACCATTTTAAGCATTAAATTGGGTGTAAAAGTCACCAAAGGTCAAATCTGAGGTGGCTCCCTATCAAAAAATAACCTTTATGATACATACAAACTATGTGGCAAGTTTCATGCTTTTATCCCAAAGTGCACAAAAAAAGGTCTTAGCACCCTAACTAATATCTCCATGTTGCTATACTCTATTTGCATTCTGTAACTTGCATTATAAAGATAATTAAATGCTGAATAAGGGCTGAACATTGCATTATAATAGTGTAATGTCATAAAAAGTTATGAACAATGAAAGTTTGAAAAAAGTAGGTAAATTTTGTGTGCCCACATGCTCTGTTTTCACAGGCCCAGTCACATATATACTGATATAATCTTGCTATAGATATATATGTAGTGCCTGTGTTTATTTTTAATAGTGAAAAGTAAATTCAGGTATATAGTACTGTTATTTTTGTCCATTAAGATTTTGCAGTGACTGTTCTATTAGAGGATCTTGATTTTTCATGCAAAACGTGATAAGTTGCTTAATTTTTACAAAGCAAATCCTGTACTTGTTATGTTAGAATACAATTTACAGCCTGTTATCACAAGTTTTATTAGCATAGTACTTATTATAATGATTATGATGATGATGATTGATACGAATAGATCTTAATAGTACTGTACTACCCGAGGTACTACTCTGCTGATCTGTACCAAAATGGCTATAATAATTATATTATCAGCTTTGATTCAATGGAATACTAGAAAAGTTGTAAATTAGAGAATTTATTTGATTACTTTTGTAATGTTTAAATAAAGTACACATTTTTTCAAGATCTCTAGTAGAACACACATAGAATGTTCTAGAACAATCTAGATTTTCCATTGATCGATCTATGAAATTATGAACTTTTATTATTGAGTAGATTTTATCTATATACTAGAAATTAAGTGAGGAGGTGATCAGCCGTGATAGCAGCGGCTCACTGAAGTGGTTAAGGATTTGGGTGCTCAGTATGAAGGTCCCTGGCTCGAATACTGGAAAGTTTTTTTTCGACATTTTTCATGCACCTTTTTAACCCTGTGGTGACTGCTCTATTAGAGTATTTCGACTCCGCGATTTACAGTTGTTTGGTTTCGTTTAAATTAAATACAATAGTTTTAATCATAGCATTGACATACACAGTAGCTATGATATAGCTATGTACATACATGTGTGACTGTTCTATTAGAAAATTGAGCATGACTGTTGCATTAGGGTGACAGTCTTTCCATGCCTCCTTTCACTGTGCTACACTTTTCAGACAATAATTGATATAACTGGAGTGCACGATGCCACTTCAGATGTGGTATGCATGGGTTCACCAGTCATAATAATATTATTTACAAAAAGTTAACAAACAAGTACAGTACATAGAAAAGTTTGGAATTTTCAACTAGAGTAGAGACCATAGCACATCAATAAAAAGTTCTGAAACAAGTTGGAGTAGTGCATAATATTAAATCACAGTAAAGCAATAAGAAGAGTTATATCCCTACTGTGCCATAATGGAAATGCACAGTAGGGATATAACACTTCTTATTGTTTTACTGTGATTTAATATCATGCACTACTCCAACTTGTTTCAGAACTTTTTATCGATGTGCTATGGTCCCTACTCTAGTTGAAAATTCCTAAATTTTCTGTGTACTTGTATCACTAAAGAAGCTCCCTCTGGTTTAGTATAGCTGTTACTATCCAAATTAAATGCTCAGTGTTAATTGCCATGTTTTGCATTGCCTCAGAGCATGGCATCTATAGAGCATAAGTGTGGCAATACCACATTTCAGCCAATCAAAACTGAAGTCTACTTACAGGTTTCTATGTGACTGGACATGATGTGATTGGCTTTGGAAGCGTTGCATGTAATTACCTTTAAATGTGTCATTTCAAGAATTTAGAACTCTAAATGAAGTGCTATACACAGTAACATAGAGATTACCAAGACATCACATCATCACAGAGATTAAATACTGTACATTAACAAAAGCATCACAAACTATACACTTTGCATGCATGTAACTTTGCTATGTAATCATATTATCCCATAATAGGTATTTTGATTTGAGTGAAGATCACAATGTGACTTAGCTTGGAAAAACTGGTCTTATCGCCTTTTTGAAAGTATTGAGAAATGCTGGTTATAAGTATGTAGCTCACCAATGGTTGTAGCTACAGTGTATGCAAACCAATTTCTTACACAGTTTACACCAATTCCTTACCTTCCGGAGCATCCACTGTACAACAGCTAAGTTTACCACCATTGTAGATAGTTTTTAAAGTGAGGTTGACTGCATCAGGTGAGCTCCAAAAGTGGTGGGTGGTGGGGGCAGGAGGACAAGAGATTGCTTTTAAAAAAGTTAAGGAGGAAGGCATAGGGATGAACTAGGCCACGTTACAGGCCATTGAGGTCTCAAAACTGGCTAAAAGGAAAGAAGATTTACAGCACCAGGGCATCAGAGTAAAAGTGAAAGTGGTAAGGTTCAGCAATCTGGGGGCATCCTCCACTGACATTGTACATTTTCAGGTGCTATTTGGAGGCTACTTTTGGTGACACTGTAGCTGTGGGCAAGGTGCTAGTTAGCTACCTGACCATTTAGCTATAAGTACTAGCTGGTACTAGTGTTCATGATATAATTGGAGTGTCAGGACACTGGTAAAAAAACACCTCCATAATACTGTAAACTCTTTAAACTTATCATTTGAGTTGATAACTTGAATGATAAACGGTAAGGAATATTTGCAAAGTAATGACAAATCCAAAACTAATTAAAACGGTAATCATTTTAGAGGCACTTAACATGGATTTGAAGTTGTGTTTAGCATGGAGTGAAATACAGGTTAGGTAAGTGTTGTTTGTCAATTGTTGCATTAAATAAATTGCTATAACTATTGCATATTCACTACTTTTGGTTTTGGCATCATCAAGTTGAAAGTTTTTTTTTAAAATTTCCAACTAAAAAGTGCCGGGTGAGGCTCTGGCCTCACTGGTTGCACCTACTCTGACACTCTTGGGTCTTTATTCAACACCACAGAGTTGTACAGCCACCCCCAGGCTGACCATAACTCCATAAAGTCCCCAGACCGCACATACAGATTGCCACTGTCGGGCACAGTGCTTGGGAAAAGCAATAATCTGCGTAAATACCATAATACTATCAAGATAAGCTAACTCAAATTTCTACAAACAGTAGTGTGGTTCAGATTAATTATTTATACATTTTTACAGTAATTTGGCAGGTGGAAACATAACATTATGAAGTATAATTTCTCAATAATATTTAATATTTTAGTTCTGTGTGTCCAGAGTATGGGGAAATGCTCCTACAGTGTATATGCATTTTTAGACAAAGAAATAATGTACCTTAAATTTTGTTATGTGGATATATACACACCTTGTTCACATGAAGTTTGAGTGCCACTCCAACTTCCATTACTCTGACAGGTCCTATTGTCACTACCAGTTAGCTCATAACCAGTGTTACATGTAAAACTACAAGTGTCTCCCTCATAACCCACTCCTCCTCTACCAGAACTACATGACATTCCTCCATCGGATGGTGTTGATAGGATATCACATCGAATGTCTGAAACATTATTATTATGCAAAACACTATTTTTAATTAACTGTTCATACCCATTTTTATCTGTATCAGTGGTCTCCTGTTATCTATTGAAACATAATTATTTAAATTAAATGTATTTAGTAATTCGCTATCTGGCATATTATTACGATAAGCCCTGTATCCTGCAATTCGAATACTCCATACATTATAACGTGATCTAGTTGGATGATAATATCCTATGGCATCTCCAGCTTCAAACTCAATTCTGTCACTTTCAATAAGAGACATGTTTAAAAACCAGTATTTATCACTGCCATTACCAACTTGTACTACTTCACTTTCTACTAACTGAACTTCATCCACTTTATCAAATATACCAACACGAGGAGATGTTGGATGCCACACTTGTAAATAAGGATCAGTGCCATCACTATATATTTTTATCATACTAGCAGTTATACCAGTTATTCTACCATTGCATGTAAAGTTAGTACGTGGAACAATAACTTGACTTAAAGAAGCAAATCTGTCTGTCCCTTTTTGCTGCACTGTGGCATGGTCAATACAACTTGTTGCACCTGTAATGATTAACAAGAAGTATATAAAGTACTTAATTACTAAACTTGTACAATAAAACTACATAATTATGTGACCAGATTTTACAAAACCAATCCAAATCTCACATCAGGCAAAATCAAACTAACACCACAAGTGGATAGCTACACTACTAGTTTATTGGTTTCGACCCTTGGCATTACACTACTCAAGGATGGCTTTAACAGATACCTTTTCTGGGTGCTCAAATGGTGGTTTCTGGCCTTGTGAAGGACTTGACTTCATGAGAATTAGTGGTGCACAGTTGGAAAAACATTTTATGTGTAGTTTTTTCTGTATCATAAGCCACTTAGGAGCCAGCACAGCCTTGAACTCTCGTGTCTGGACTTTAATTATGGTAAACCTCCATTTTGAAGTCTAACCACTTGCCCACCACTCTACTCCAACCTCCCACCCTTTTGTGAAGACTCATGATACTATTTTGCTCATTCAACTGCGCAGAGTTTCTATCTTATTTGGTGGAAAACTCTACAAGCAGCTGTAAGTACTGGATGTGGTCTGAAAGTTAATAAATTGATGCATCTCTTCAGTCTCTTGTGTAAATTTCATATATGAGTGCTCACTTCCCTTAGAAAGTTACAATCGCTTAAAATCTTTATCTCAAAACTTCAATTGTGCAATTTGGATCAGTTTTCTAAAATCCAGTCACACAATAATACAGCAGTGTATGCATGGGTATAGTACTGTAGCTGTATTGTATCTAATCCAAAACAGCCAAGCTATAAAAGAAGAGTGCGGCCCTGAGAAAGGTTATGGTAAAAAAAGATGTGAAATCCAAGGTGGCGGCCAAGAAATGGCTGTGATGGTAGGTTAATGTTAAAAATTTTAATAACAACAATTCAGGTGAATTTGGTGATTGGTCATGGCACAAAATTCACCTGAATTGTCATTATTAAAATTTTTACCATTACCCTACCATCACAGCCATTTCTTGGCCACCACCTTGGATTTCACATCTTTTTTCATCATAGCCTTTCTCAGGGCCGCACTCTTTTTTTACAGCTTGGCTGTTTTGGATTAGATTTCACTTCTTTTTGTATTTTTATACCCCAAAGCCGGCCTATGGACGGCTTTAGGACTTTTTAACCTGTCATTTTTTCTTTACTACAGGAAGAAGAAAACATGAAGCAGGGTGATTTCTTTGTAGCTGACCTCTCTGCAAGGTGATCCTTCTAGCTGATCTCTCTACCGGATGACTTGTTTGTAGCTGAACTCTCTACAGGGTGATTTGTTTGTAGCTAAATTCTCTACAGGGAGATTTGTTTGCTGAACTCTCTACAATGTAACTTCTTCTAGCTGAACTCTCTACGGGTGGCTTGTTTCTAGCTGATCTCTCTACAGGGTGACTTGTTTCTAGCTGAACTCTCTACAGAGTGATTTGTTTGTAGCTGAACTCTCTACAAGGTAACTTCTTCTAGCTAATCTTTCTACAGGGTGATTTGTTTGTAGCTGAATTCTCTACAGGGCAATTTGTTTGCAGCTGAACTCTCTACATGGTAGTTTGTTTGTAGCTGAACTCTCTACAATGTAACTTCTTCTAGCTGAACTCTCTACAGGGTGACTTGTTTCTAGCTGATCTCTCTGCAGGGTGACTTGTTTGTAGCTGAACTCTCTACAGGTGATTTGTTTGTAGCTGAACTCTCTACAAGGTAACTTCTTCTAGCTGAACTCTCTACAGGGTGACTTGTTTGTAGCTGAACCCTCTACAGGGTGATTTGTTTGTAGCTGAACTCTCTACAAGGTAACTTCTTCTACCTGATCTTTCTACAGGGTGATTTGTTTGTAGCTGAATTCTCTATAGGGTGATTTGTTTGCAGCTGAACTCTATACATGGTAATTTCTTTGCAGCTGAACTCTCTACAATGTAACTTCTTCTAGCTGAACTCTCTACGGGTGGCTTGTTTCTAGCTGATCTCTCTACAGGGTGACTTGTTTCTAGCTGAACTCTCTACAGAGTGATTTGTTTGTAGCTGAACTCTCTACAAGGTAACTTCTTCTAGCTAATCTTTCTACAGGGTGATTTGTTTGTAGCTGAATTCTCTACAGGGCAATTTGTTTGCAGCTGAACTCTCTACATGGTAGTTTGTTTGTAGCTGAACTCTCTACAATGTAACTTCTTCTAGCTGAACTCTCTACAGGGTGACTTGTTTCTAGCTGATCTCTCTGCAGGGTGACTTGTTTGTAGCTGAACTCTCTACAGGTGATTTGTTTGTAGCTGAACTCTCTACAAGGTAACTTCTTCTAGCTGAACTCTCTAGAGGGTGACTTGTTTGTAGCTGAACCCTCTACAGGGTTATTTGTTTGTAGCTGAACTCTCTACAAGGTAACTTCTTCTACCTGATCTTTCTACAGGGTGATTTGTTTGTAGCTGAATTCTCTATAGGGTGATTTGTTTGCAGCTGAACTCTATACATGGTAATTTCTTTGCAGCTGAACTCTCTACAATGTAACTTCTTCTAGCTGAACTCTCTACAGGGTGACTTGTTTCTAGCTGATCTCTCTGCAGGGTGGCTTGTTTCTAGCTGAACTCTCTACAGGGTGATTTGCTTGTAGCTGAACTCTCTACAAGGTAATTTCTTCTAGCTAATCTTTCTACAGGGTGATTTGTTTGTAGCTGAAGTCTCTACAGGGCAATTTGTTTGTAGCTTAACTCTCTACATGGCAGTTTCTTTGTAGCTGAACTCTCTACAATGTAACTTCTCCTAGCTGAACTCTCTACGGGTGGCTTGTTTCTAGCTGATCTCTCTACAGGGACTTGTTTCTAGCTGAACTCTCTACAGGGTGATTTGTTTGTGGCTGAATTCTCTACAAGGTAACTTTTTCTAGCTGATCTTTCTACAGGGTAATTTGTTTGTAGCTGAATTCTCTACAGGGTGATTTGTTTGCAGCTGAACTCTCTACATGGTAGTTTGTTTGTAGCTGAACTCTCTACAATGTAACTTCTTCTAGCTGAACTCTCTACAGGGTGACTTGTTTGTAGCTGAACCTTCTACAGGGTGATTTGTTTGTAGCTGAACTCTCTACAAGGTAACTTCTTCTAGCTGATCTTTCTACAGGGTGATTTGTTTGTAGCTGAATTCTCTACAGAGTGATTTGTTTGTAGCTGAACTCTCTATATGGTAGTTTGTTTGTAGCTGAACTCTCTACAATGTAACTTCTTCTAGCTGAACTCTCTACAGGATGACTTGTTTCTAGCTGATCTCTGTACAGGGTGACTTGTTCCTAGCTGAACTCTCTACAGGTGATTTGTTTGCAGCTAAACTCTTTGCATGATTGTTTCTTTGTAACTGAACTCTCTACAAGGTAACTTCTTCTAGCTGAACTCTCTACAGGATGACTTGTTTCTAACTGAACTCTCTACAGTGTGATCTGTTCATAGTGGAACTTTCTACTGGGTGATTTGCTTGCAGCTAAACTCTTTTCATAATTATTTCTTTGTAACTGAACTCTCTACAAGGTAACTTCTTCTAGCTGATCTCTCTACAGGGCAATTTGTTTGTAGCTGAATTCTCTACAGGGTGATTTATTTGAGCTGAACTCTCTACATGATGGCTTCTTTGTAGCTGAATTCTCTATAAGGTACCTTCTTCTAGCTGATCTGACTACAGGGTGACTTGTTTGTAGCTGAATTCCCTATAGAATAACTTGCAATGTATTATAACTGAGTAAATTATAAATGCAACTGAATGCTTTATTAGGGTGACTGTTCTATTAGAGTATCTCGATCTCGCATTTGCTGCACGTAGTTGCTTTTCGAATTATAACTCAGTGATTTGTAATCCGATTCTTCTGTACTACTGTAAGGACTTTCTATGATGACTATTCCAGTTACATACTGAATTTCAGCTCGTTGCTCTAAGCGGTTTGCCTGGTAGACACGAAAACTAATAGTTTTATTATTCATAAAAATCGATCGCGTAATTTTGACACAGGCTGGGTTTTGTGTCATATCTCCATGGTCTTTATCCCGATTCCTTCCAAACTACAAAAAGGCACTCCTACGATGGTTGCTCCATCTACGTATCAATTTTCAATTGATTCCTCCGAGGGGTTTACCCTGTAGGCGTGACAGACCTTCGGCCTTATTTTACGCAAATAATCGGTCATAACTCCGTGAATGTTCATCGGATTCCTACCAAAGTTGGTACGGAGATTCGCCTTAATGAGCCCTTTTAGTGTGCCAAAGTTCAGCCCAATCCGAGTACGAATTCGTGTTTTAATTCGAATTGTGCGAAGTGTGCGAAATGAAGATGAAGAAAAAACGAAGAAATTAAAACGAAATTTTGTTCGCTCGTATCTCGAAAATGGCTGGAGCGATTTTCTTCAAATCTGGTACGTAGACTCCCCTAACTGGGCGGCACGTCTCTAGCAAATTTGGTTCCAATCGGATAAGGGATCACAGGGCTACATAGGTGTGAAAATTGCTTTTTATTTCTTCCTGTTAATATACTCACGGTGTGGCGCGCCGACTTCTTGGGCCGCACGACACACTACCGTGTGTCTTGATTTGTGACATGCAATTATTACATGAGAGATATAATGCGATTATTGCAATATTTCATGTGAAAATTGCAACACAATACACAGTTTGGAAAGTCTGTAATTGTCAATACGAATGCTTTTTTTCACTGAGAATTACCGTATAGCTGGTAATTTTCGAAAGGTTTTTATTTTCGGATATTTCGAAGAGGCCCTCCTCTTCGAAAATAAATTCCCACGTCTAGTTGTTTTTCGAAAATAAATTCCCACAAGTGAAAGCAACCGTCCAACTTTCGGCGATTTGTTTGTGTATTCCTTGAGTTTTAGCTCAGTATTGCTGATGATAATGGATTAATGGGTAAACTGTATCATCACTGTACCAATAACCAGAAAACAGGTGATACAGAATGGGAATTGATGTTGTCTGCTCTAGAATCTATGGTAGGATAGCCAGCTATGCCGGATCGAGCGGCGTGATCGTGTCAGTGAATTTACTCCACTCGAGTCTTCTCTCCAGTACACAGGAATGAGGATTATTCCATCAGTAAGTCAGTTTTCAGCAAACATTCACGCATCTTCATAATTTGTGACACTAATTTCCGTTCATTTGAAATCCATCCGGACTTCGAAATATGCCCTCTACGAAATTGAAATCTTTCGAAATTCAGATTTTGCTTCTTGTGCGATAATTTCTATTTCGAAAATAACCCGCTATACGGTACCTTACAGACAAATTAAAGCTTTTTTATAATAAGTTAACCTACATACACAGTTAACAGTAGTATATACGAACTGTATCAAATATGAGGTTCAGAATAGGCACTAATTATTGCAAAATACAATGAATATTGCCTATGTGATTGCATAGGCTAATTGTATTGTATTATACGTATATGCATTTTTATTGTATTCATAGGCTTAACTTTCTCACAGGTCCCTATTGGGATAGTATTTACAAATAGTTGTGAACGATATTTATGTACAATTGTTGGATCTTATCCATAAGCATTTCTGCTGTTCTGTTATAGTACTTCTTTATTAAAATACTAACTACAGGATATAGTTAAGCATAATAGTACAGAGCATTGTAACACCATGCTAAAAATACATATCTCATGTATATACATAAAATGTAGAGACTAAAAAAGTCTAAATGTTGGTAGCAAACTACCAGTTGTGTGTTAATGCATGTATTATCATGGACTCAATATTAGATGTGATGACTATATCAATTGGTCCAGCATTGTTCCTTAAGACTTTTGATTCAATGTGTGCATGAGTGTTGTGTGCGTGCATGTGTACATTTTGTACGTCACAGCATGTGCTTGCAAGCGAGCATGCATGTGTGCGTGTGCACATGCACAAGTGTGATAAGGATACACATGCATGTAAAAATAACTAACTTGTATAGTCAATCAATATCATCCAGCACAAGATGGCAATGGCCTTAAAACCACATCCACACAGCTCCTTCATTGTTAGGAAACTTATATACCTACAGTACAAGATATCATACTACAAATAATGCAGCAGCCACATGTATTATAGAATGTCAAATACTGTGTGGTACAGTGAATGTGTAGTCACATCTCAGAATGAACACGCCATACAGTGTATCAGATGTGTGAGCAAGGAATATGAGGTGACAGTTATATACGTAATAAGGTACACTGTATTTCCCAAGTCTGCAAAAATATTTAGTGGTTTCTGTGTGAATTCTAGTAGACACACTATATACCTGTTTGGCTGATAGCATCAACAATACTGTTGTTGGACTACCCACACCAAACTATTGATGGACAGGCTACCCAGAACTACATACAATATATATATATATTTTTTTTTTCTATGCAGTAATTATAACTAGCTATGCTGTTTGTCAAAACAACTCTTGAAGTTAGTATCATTGTTTCTGTGTACAGAACATATAGAGCCTTTTATGTTTTATCCACCAGGATACACCAGTGTCAAAATCTCATGTGACCAGACCACTTTTGGGTAGGGAGAAAAAGGGTCTGATCCAGTTTGAATCCCACAATCATCTTCACACATCACATCGTTACATCACCAGTATTTATGACTCCATGTACTTAAATTTCCTTGTAAAAAACTGCCATATTACAACAATAGTCTAAAAATTCTGCCTACCTGTGAATCAATAAAAAACTTTATGCCAATTCAACATTAATAGACACCAAAGTAGCAATAGACAATGACTGCTTTGTAAATGTGTGCTTGTGATTCATAGACGCGAGTGACTTAAATGTAGCAGCAATTGTATAATGTACGTCAGCATTGTAAGTGGGCTGGGTCATCCGGTTTATCTGGGTCATTTGGGTCACATTTTGCCTGGGTCAAGTGGGTCTTATCCACTTCATTGAATATCTGGGTCTGACCCGGAAGAGATCACGTGTGACTATAAGTTAACAAACTCGACTGGATTGGTGCAAATGCAGTTGTAAACACTCAAGTGACTTACGTGGAACCACACCCACCATTCAGGAATATGCTTTGCTGTCTGTGCCATGTATGTAGAGCCACACCCACTTATCGAAATTGTATCAGCTGTTCTCTGTGGGCATGCATTGAGATCCATGTTGCTACTTGAAATGTACGTGATTAACTTCTGAAAATTCTTAATTGCTGTTGCAGCATGTAGACATATGTGGAGCCACACCCATTGATAATAATACATACGTGGAGTCACACCCATTTGATAATACATAGCTACTCACTTCTTGCAAACAATCATTTCTATAGTGGCTAACTAATGTCACTTGGAATTTGTGGACTTTATATAGCTCTTGAGGTACACCTCTATTTTAATTAAACCGGGTCACATGCGGTCAGATCCGGGTCCCATCCAGATAACTATTTGGGTCAGTGGGTCAAACAGGTCAACAGTACTGACCCACTTACAACGCTGATGTAGGTACATAGTTACCTGTGGTCACAGCACCAAATGTGACGCTGTGAAGAGCAAAGAACAACCTGGTTCCTCCTACTATTTGAAAACGCATCATGTTTCTTTGCTTAACACTACCCAATTATTTTTAAAGCATTAATACAATAAATACTTTAGGATTAAGGAAGAAAATCCATCCCTCCTGGAGGAGACTGAGTGTGGCCCCGACTAGACATTGGGTGACCTGCAGTTCGATTCCTGGGGTTGGAGGGATTTTTTTCCTTACTTTGGCCCCTTTTTTGTTACACCTTTTCAGCTATAAGTCTAAGTCCTTGAAATTAGGTTAGGTAATCCTAAGGCTGCAGCACATGTTGCTGTCAGACCTTCAGTGTTGGTCACTGTAAAGCATTAATACAATACAATACAATACAAAATCCTGGAGTGTTAAGACGAGTGTGGGATTAGAACCGAATCTGACTGAACCAGACCCCTTTGTCTCCTTACTCAATGACACTACAGCAATTTTTTCACAGCAGTGTGTCACAGCTTCCTACAGATTATTTATGGCTGAGGATTGCTGCCATTGGATCCTCCCCAGACTAGTTTTCTGTGATTAATGTATATACTCACTTCCTTAGCACGTAGGGTGCACACCACACACACACACACACACACACACACACACACACACACACACACACACACACACACACACACACACACACACACACACACACACACACACACACACACACACACACACACACACACACACACACAGTGTTAACAACCCCATTTTTAGGACTCGTTTATGTAATTTGTCTCATTATTTCATCAATAATGATGGTTCTCTTTATAAGCTAGCTACGTAACAATATTAGCAACACTGTTCCTCAGTGTTTCACGTATCCAGTATCCTTAATTGGCATCTCAGACGACCCGCTCAATGACGACATTCATTCAGATTTGTCCCGTTCATTTGTGAAGTGGCAATTAAATATCATCTAGCTACTACTACGTACATACATAAACCTACCATACAAAAGTCTTTCTTCTGCTCTACGCTACCTTTCCCTAAAGATCGCCGACACGCCTACTCATTACCTCCTTGTCATGTGATCCACCAATGGAAGAAGCTAATGCGTTTGATTTGTTAACCGGCACTAAAGGAGCCAGAGAACCTCAGGCAAAGTTTGGGGGGGAAGATCGAGACGCTTGCTGTTATAATTTGTATTACGTAAGCACCCTCAACTCAAGACAAGAATGATGAAGCATTTCAGTGGGACGAGCCATTATATCAACTTCCGCCTCGTGATTAGCTCGTGACCTTGAGGTAACTAGAAAAGCTCGCTAAGAGCGATAATTCACTGCGGTACCGTTTAATAATGGAGATCCATCTGTGTTTCATAGTACTTGTTATATAGGGGACGGCTGAGAGCAATCTATTCTCAACTAAGGTAAGATGTGTTGAAACCTTATTTTGCAGCTACCTCTTTGCTAAGTTCACTTTATACTGCAGTGACCGTTATATGCATCTATAATAGAATAACTATTTGTAGCTATAACGTTAATATGCATTATAGCTACTGTATTTATTGCTTAAACACTGTAGTTTGTGTGTGTGGACAACGTGACACAATAGAGGCATATCGATAACCATGGGGTGAGGGGTAGCCAACTCTTGTACACTATCTGAGAAATCCAATTATAAATCCATCGAAATCCATGAAATATTAATTGAAATAGTACAAAAAATATGTTTTGAAAAGCTTAAATATTGGGACTCTCGTACACAATTTGTGACCGGGCCTGCAAAAATAGGGCATGTGGGCACATGATTTGTGCCTACTTTTTCAAACTTTCATCACGCATAATTTTTCCTACCGTTATGCTACAGTAATGTAATTTTCAGCACTTAGTCAGCATTTAATTGTCTTTATGATGCAAGTTACAGAATGCAAATATTCCATGCCACTACCAAGATGTGACCTGTAGAGTGACAGCGTGTAGTTTGTGCCCACATGCCCTGTTTTCGCAGGCCCAGTCACATTTAGAAGTTTGCATGGGCGGCTGGCGACCCCTTGCCATGGGCTGAAGACATGTGCTGTATTTTTCATGCGTACAAGTATTAAAGGGTTATATTATGCTTTCTGGCCAGTTGTGCTAATCTCGAAACTCAAACCACATTTTTGGTTCATGCAATTTATTTCTGGTCATTGAAGAAATGGGTAGGATTAGTTTTGTAAAGTTACGTATGTAATCAACCGTGCTGAGGATGCGTTTGTAATTTAATTAGCATTGTTTCGTAACAGTACTGTACATATCTATCCATAACAAAAATAATAACAGCACACTTTGATCCACCAGCACAAAGTACAATATTGTGGCTTAGTTGGATTGTACGATATTCACAAAACAAAAAATTAATAGCCGTGCTGGTGTGGGGACTTTGTACAGGGAGGTATGGGTGACATAGTGTTTCCCTATGATAACATTTATAAATTCAAAGGTGAGGCATTTAGTTCAATGCAAATAAGACTATGTCCAAATTTAAAAATTTCAGTCAGCTTTACTTATTGGAGTGCATTTTGCATCGTCATGGTACTTATACTACTTCTTACTTTTGTTATCTTTTGGTTCCATGTGTGAAGAACTACAGAAAACATTACTGTGTGCCAAAGTCTCTAAAGCCCCATGGCCATTTTGTCAATTATGGCATCAAATTTCGTCATTGTAGATATTGTCCATTTTGAGCTCTTGCTGCAACGTTGTCAATCTAGTTTTAAAATATTTTGTTTTGCTAGTATAATCATTGCTTTCTATAGCACTCATCAACATTTGTTGGTGTTAATAGTTACCTGAGAGATCACAAGGCAGCTAATCCAGTTCCATGGAGACCATAACTCAGTGTTCAAGTAACATATTAACCTGACAATTTCACCATGTATTCAGCTATAGTGGTGCTCACCACTACCCAAATTTCAAGGCAATAGCTCTTTCCAATCTGAAGTTATCAATTGTCAAAGTTGGCAAATTGGATATGTGTGGAAGACCCCTTTTCACAAATCCGGTCACATATGTATTATACAGTATGGGTCATTCCATGTCAAATCAACAAGGAATTTAGGATCACCTCTCGGATTTTGACGAAACTTGGTGTGTTTGTAGTACCTGTGGCGCTTATCACTCATGCAAATTTTTAGCTCCATACATTCCGTAGTTTCTGATGTATGACCACAAATATTTTGAATATTTCATGAAAATTTGGTCCATCTCTAGTTATAAAATTGAATGCAACTTTAATCTGTGTAAATATTTTTAAACACAATTTTCACTGATGGAAGACTGTTGATTGACCTTTCCAATGATCCCTAAATTATGGGATATCTACTTAATTATGGTTCAAAAGTACTTCATTGAAAACTTTAATCCTTTGTATTTTGAAAAATGCTGCTTGAAATTTTTCAAATTCTTTTGTGAATAATGATTGGGTCATAGTCTATGTTTAATAAAAATTTTGTGGTGGGACCACAATGGGCTCAAGAGATATAATGAATTATGTTGTGGTATGCAGTGGAATTTGCAGGCTATTATTGCTGTATTGGAGTGTACACCTCCAATAACCACTCACAACAAGGCTATGCCAAGTTTGTCTTACAGAGTGAAGGTGTCTAGGTACATTGGAACCTGTATTAGTGACCACCTGTATTGAAAGGCCACCTATATACTGCAATTAAATTATACTTCTTTAATGTATAGCACAAAAGCATCAACCCTTTCTAGCAAATCCAAAAATGGTCCTTATTAGACAGGTTGACTATAAATTATAGATCTGACCACCATGTGTCCCTGAACATCATGTAAATGTTGTACCATCTCTTCACAAGTACCTTCTTTATTAAGTTGAATCCCACTGTAGTGGATTTAGCCATATTTAAGTTCCGTATGTGGCTGCATAGATACATACAACAGAACTCCTCAGAAGGGATACCTGGATACCTTGATAACCAGGACACCTGTTTATACACTGTACTCCCACTCTAGTGGTGCACATACATTTGGACCAAGATACTTCTGTGGCTTCTGTAATATGAGCACTTTATTATGTTCCTAAGAATGGAGGGGTTTTACCATATACATACATGCATTGATTGTACCTCAATGTGTGAAATTAATTACTACATTACATTCACAACCACTTTGAAGATCAAATCATAAATTCATACACATACTCACATAGAAAGTAAATATGTTGACCACATATTTACCATATACCTGTACTGATCTTCAAAAACGTGAACACAAAATACTTTGATAAACCATTAATTTTAGTAATTACAGTACTATAAATCACACATTGAGGTGCAAGCAAGTGTTAATAATATAAAAACTCTTGGTACAAGTAATGCATCTACTGTATACAGTGTAACTCTTCTATTCCCTGGACCATTGATAAAGTGTTCATTTTTGAGAAACCACAGACTTGTCTTGGATCCAAAATGTACGTACAATTATAAAGTGAGATCATGAGGCTATCAAGGTACCCAGATATCCTTTTTGAGGAGGTCTGTTGTACCTATGCAGCCATGTACGTAACTTGAATAGTGTAGAGTGGGGATATGTATGTAAGTGCACTACGGCAAGATTTTACTTAATAAATAAAGTATAACTGAAGAGATGGTACAACATTAATGTGTTTATGGATGCATGATGATCTCATTTATAGTCAACCTGTATAATAAGGACCATTTTTGGATTTGCTAGAAAAATTGATGCTTTGGTGCTATACATTAAGATCCAATTAAAGTATAAATTAGCTGCAGCTTATAGATGGTCTTTCAATACAGGTGGTCATTAATACAGGTTTCAATGTACCTAGACACCTTCACTCTAAAAGACAAACTTGGCATGGCCTTGTTGTGAGTGGTTATTGGAGGTATACACTCCAATACAGCAATAATAGCCTGCCAATTCCACTGCATACCACAACATAATTCATTATATCTCTTGAGCCCATTGTGGTCCCACCACAAAAATTTTATCAAACATAGACTATGACCCAAAAATTTCAAGCAGCATTTTTCAAAATATAAAGGATTAAAGTTTTCAATGAAGTACTTTTGAACCATAATTAAGTAGATATCCCATAATTTAGGGATCACTGGAAAGGTCAATCAACAGTCCTCCATCAGTGAAAACTATGTTTAAAAATATTTACACAGTACAAAGTTGCAGTTGATTTTGTAACCAGAGATGGACCAAATTTTCATGGAATATTCAAAATATTTGTGGTCATAAATCAGAAACTATGGAATGTATGGAGCTAAAAATTTGCATGAGTGATAAGCACCACAGGTACTACAAACACACCAAATTTCGTCAAAATCCGAGAGGTGACCCTAAATTCCTTGTTGATTTGACATGGAATGACCCGTATATATAATTTGTACATTTACTGATAAAATATTTAAAGTACATCTACTTCATCTTTTCTTCTTCCTGTAGTAAAGAAAAAAACATAGGTTAAAAAAGTCCCAAAGCTGGCCATAGGCCGGCTTTGGGGTATACAAATACAAAAAGAAATGAAATCTAATCCAAAACAGCCAAGCTGTAAAAAAAGTGTGTGACCCTCAGAAAGGCTATGGTGAAAAAAGATGTGAAATCCAAGGTGGCGGCCAAGAAATGGCTGTGATGGTAGGTTAATGGTAAAAATTTTAATAATGACAATTTAGGTAAATTTTGTGAAGCGGCACAAAAATTCACCTGAATTGTCGTTATTAAAATTTTTACCATTAACCTACCATCACAGCCATTTCTTGGCTGCCACCTTGGATTTCACATCTTTTTTCACCATAGCCTTTCTGAGGGCCGCACACTTTTTTTACAGCTTGGCTGTTTTGGATTAGATTTAGATACCACAAACTAATTTAAGCACTTGCACTCTGTAGATACCTGTAACTTCACAATAGGTTCAATCATCAATGCCACACCTATCAATCTGATCTTGGTTGATTAATAATGATCAAGCACTGAGATCACAATCTGTCATGATGACACACCTTGGCCTAGCTGTATTCTTAATGCTAGCACCATGAAAATATGAAGTAGCAACGTGCCCCCTGGCTGAAAAACTAATCAAAAAGGGATCCAAGCAATAAAAAGTAGTGAAACAAGAGATGAATGATGGTATTACAGCATACGTAGCTTGATGGGAAAATTCCTATTTTGACATTGACCATAATGATTGCTATAACATGGCACTGCAGGGACTTTCCCACCAAGTTATGCTGTAATTCCATCATTCATCTCTTGTTTCATGACTCTTTGTCACTTGCATCCCTACTACTTCATTTTTAAATTAATAATTTTTAATATACTGGTATATAAAATACAGTAAGCACCAAAGGCGTGCAGATGCATGATACTAGCAGCTTTAGTATTTGTCTTATATTACTTAAACCTCTTCCATATAGCTACTCAGTGGTTTATTGTATCATTACCCTCAATCTGATTTTATGACACTGGTTTTTAAACAGGAAATCATAAGTTAGGCTTGAGTGAAGCATGTTCAAAATTTCATCCAAAATGTTCTCAGGAATTTCCCAAAATTTTCACCTACCTGTATTATGCTCTTCAGTGTTCCCATCATGTTGCATTATGCTCCTAAGTTAGCAAAATTTCTTACCATTATCTTGGAACATTTTAATCAGTGAATGCTCAGTGAATCTCTTCAGAGAATTTCACTATAAAGTGACTGTTCTATTAGAAAGTATTAGTCTAATACTGCATTTATACTTGCCTCATATCACACGCTGGCTCAGTTCGGCATGACACATCTTGGTTCTAAATAACCCACTGAACTGAGCCAAATTGAACAGGCCCGGCTTTCCTAAATCTGCCATACAGCACAATTATGTTCAGTTTTCTATATTCAATATGTTCACTAGATATTAGGTCTTAAATTGATAAAAGAAACCCTATGTCAAATTGTTCAACACTTCATATAGGAAGACTACACAATTACTTATGGGTATTGACCACATTAATTGTTATGAGGGATATCAATGGTTTGTATAGTCATTAACCAACCCTAGAGCACAATCGTGCTGTCTTCTTCCTAACCACCCATTACTAGAGTCCTATTTTACACCATTTTCCAGGCTAGCACATTTCATTGCAGTGATCTAAACATTTTCCCATAAACAGGATGTTGCAGTTTCCTACGCTAAGTGTAAACCCAGTATCAGGAATGCTCTATTGCAGTCTGAAACTGCTCTATTAGGGAGTATCAATCTATTTCATGGAATTAAGCTCCTAAGTTCACCTAGTACCATATAGCAGGTAATTTGCGAAAGGTTTTTATTTTCAGATATTTCAAAGAGGCCCTTCTCTTCGAAAATAAATTCCCACGTCCGGTTATTCTTCGAAAATAAATTCCACAAGTGAAAGCAACGATCCAACTTTTGGTGATTCGCTTGTGTATTCCTCGAGTTTTAGCTCAGTATTGCTGATCATTAGCTACTGTGCCAATAACTAGAAAACAGGTAATCCAGAATGGGAATTGATGCCATCTGCTCTAGAATCTATGCTAGCTTCGATCGAGCATGATCAAGCCAGTGAATTTACTCCACTCGAAACTCCCTCAGTTTTCTCTCCAGTGCACAGGGATGGGGGTTATTCCATCAGTAAGTCAGATTTTGGCAAACATTCACGTATCTTCATAATTTGTGATGTGAATTTCTGTTTATTTGAAATCCATCTGGACTTCAAAATATACACTCTTTGAAATTAAAATCCTTCGAAATTCAGATTTGCTTCTTGTACGAATTTTTCTGTTTCGAAAATAACCTGCTATACGGTATGCTAGTATACCACTCCAGCCTATGTAGGATGCTTTTTATTGTGCTAACGTATTTGATGCAGGCCTAGTCTAAGTAATTGTGTGTTATTTGTAAACTAAAAGAGCCTAAACAACTCTTACAATATTGTAACAATGAAACCAAGTAATCATTTTGAAATCTCTGTGTGTTGTATAGGACAAGAAACAGAACTTATTAACTGCTAACACCTGTTAACATAACCAGGCACAGCCTAGGGAATTACTTATCTCTATAAGGACATGTGGCTGCAAAGGCATTTCATAAAAGTTAAAGCACAGCTGTCATCTCCTTTGTGCCTTGCGGTGTGTATGAGTTATGTCAACTCATCCAACCCAACTTGCACACCTTCAGGGTCTTCAATATTGTTCAAGCCAATTAATTCCTTCAGTTACTGATACTTTCTCGCCAGAGATGGATGTATTACCATCCCCTCTGCCATTTATTCTTGAGTCACACCATATGCACTGAAATAATGGTTTCATTTAATCATCAAACGTGACTGGATTTTGGAAAAACGATCCAAATCGCACATTAGAAGTTCCGAGATAAACGGTTTTAAAGAATTGAAGCCAGCATAACTCTCCAAGGATAGCAAGCACGCGTATGAAATTTACACAAAAGATGCATCAATCTGTTACCTTTCAAACCACCTCCAGTACTTGTAGCTGCTTGTACAGTTTCCCGCCAAATAAGATAGAAAATCTGAGCAGTTGGACGAGCAAAGTAGTATCACGAGTGCTCACAAAGGGGTGGAGGCTGGGGGGTGGCGGGGAGGGCAAAAGTTAGACCTCAAAATGGAGGCAGACCACGATTGGAGTCCAGACACCAGATTACAGGGCTGTGCTGGCTCCTTAGTGGCTGATATGTAGCAAAATCAGCAGAGAACACGTCTGGCCAACATTATAAGGCTGTCCACCAATAAACCACTGACTCTTGCCAAGCCAGGTCCTTCACAAGGCCTGAAACCGCCATTTGAGCACTCCACATCACCCAGAAAAGACGTGTGTAAAAACCAGCCTCGTGTAGTTTGAGTAGTGCTGAGGGTCAAAACTTGTAGTACGATAGTGTAGCTATCCACTGGTGGTGTTAGTTTGATTTTGCCTGATGTGCGATTTGGATCGGTTCTGTAAAATCTGGTCACAAACTATGTTTCTAGTGGCTACCAGTTCCCACCCCTCCCTCCCCCTACACTCATTGTCCCACTTCCTGCTTGACTTTATATAGCTTAATGTTTTAGTCTATAATAATTATGTTTGTACTATACCCTCCATGCACTTCCCACTTGTACAGCTTAATGTTTTAGGACATTGTTACTATACAAACATAAACTAAAACATTAAGCTACATACAGTCAAGCGGGAAGTGGGACAATAGGGATGGTGGGGACAGGATGGTCAGGGAGGAGTGGGAACTGGTATCCACTGTGAAAATATCTCACAGCATATTCATCTGATATAAACATATATGGATGAATATGCTGTGAAATTACAATCTTGTTGATTTCTTTTATAGCCGGAGTAGCTTAGTATAGCTATAGGGCTTTGTGGGACATTTTTATAGTTTTATTGCTACTCCATAAAACAAAACCCCCTATACCCTGCTATCTTATGTTCAAGTAAATTCACCTATAGTGTTAGCTCATATACGTAGCTAGCTACTGTAATAGTATGGCAAGCTTACCGCTGCTGGCGTGAGCATATAACAGAACAGGAAATTAAACAAAAGATCATCCAAACTGTACTCCAGCTTCGCCGCGGAAGGGTGGGCATGTTTGGAAACAGTTCCAGCCAAAGGCAAAGTGCTCCTATAACTCTGCTACCAATGATTTTAGTAAGCTGGTCTGTTCAAGTTTCCTTGCTTAAAAGTCTCGGTGGCGGCGCCCGAATATTGCAAACTGCTAGAAATCTTTTGTTCAAGATGGCCAGTGCCTCAATTTCTGCTTCACAGAGAATATTTTATGGTAGGAACTCTAAAGAATGGACAATCAACCCGGACTGTTTTTAATCTGTATATTATAATTTAAGCTGTAACTTTAGTTTTGTACCTAAATTTATAATATTTTTTTTCCTTGCCATGCCCACTGCTGTCCACTGTTGGTCAGACATGTGGTTGAATGTTGTCCGAGGACACATAATATATAATTTGTTTGTAATCATGCATGTTTTCTCGTCAATTATTAATGATGGTTCTCTCCTAAGCACTCGTAAGATTTCTGTGTTTTACTGTAATTTTCCGCGAACGCGACGTAAGGAAGGCATTATTTAAGTGGCTCAAGAAGTACTAGAACCTGCAGTTACTCCAGGGTGAAGTAGAAACCAACTCGAGCTGAACCCCCTAACTTAAGGTTTGCCTGTTTCGAGCTCGGCCTGTTTATAAGCATATTAAAAGATGTCTTACACTGTGTAAAGGTAGCTAGCTATTATGTACCTAGCTACTCAATTTCTTGCCTCCACTACTATGAACACAGGCAGAGGTGGTGGTTTAATAAACAAGGTAAGTAGAATTCGGGACGGGAAAGGGGAACGGGAAAATGTTTCATGCTAAGGCTGCAGCTCATGTTGCTGTCAGACCTTCAATGCTGGTCACTGTAAAGTGCTAATAATAATAAATAATAAATGCAAAGTACAAGTTGATTCACTAAAACGATCGAAACACTTTAATAGAGCAGTCACCTGCGCTAAATACTCTAATAGAGCAATCAAGAATGTTTTGCTAACTACTGCATCCCACCTGGGACCCACATTGATGGCTTGTGAATTGATGGGCTATAACTGGGTATATAGACTAGTTAATTCATCAACATTGAAAGTTATATAATTAGTTACATTGCTGGCAGGTTGTGCACAACACAACTTCTTACAGCAATGGACTACTGGATTCAATCGCTCAATGATGGCTATCCTGTTGACATTATATATTTAGATTTCCGAAAGGTATTTGATTCTGTCCCTCATAAATCCACTACTGATGAAATTGAAAGCATATGACATAGGCGAGTCTCTAGTAAGATGGATACAGAATTTTCTTTCTGGTAGAAGGCAACGAGTTGTGCTAATAGTGACCACTCTAGTTGGTCCGAAGTCTCTAGCGGGGTTCCCAAGGTTCAGTCCTTGGCCCCCTGCTCTTTTTGTCATATGTTAATGATATTCCGTTATCTGTGGACAGCCCAATCTTACTATTTGCTGATGATGCCAAGATCTTTTGATCAATTAGATGTGAAGCTAATTACTTACAACTTCAATGGGATATTGTATTGATATATTGTTTGAATGGTCGAAAACCTGGTTGCTAAATTTTAATATTAACAAGTGTTGTGTTTTGCGTTTAGGTCTCACCCACTCCTATGGAAATTATTGTATTGATGGTAATAGTATAACATCTGTCAAAGATTTGGGAATCGTTGTTGACTCTTCTCTAAAGTTTCTTAATCATACTGCTATAGTACTGCAAGAGCTAATCATATACTAGCTGTGATTAATAAATCCTTTGAGTATTTGAACACCAACGTGTTACTCCAACTGTACAAATCTTTTGCCCGTCCCATATTAGAATATGGAAATATTATATGGGGTCCACAGTTCATACTTGATCAGCAGTCAGTTGAAAAAATTCGAAGAAGAGCTACCAAGTTAGTGAGTGAAATTAAAGACTTGCAATATGTTGACAGACTAAACCACCTAAACTTACCATCTCTCAGATATCAACGTCGTAGAGGGGACTAAATTTACAAATACAGACTATTTCATAACACGGCGAACATGGATAGCTCATCTTTATTTACCCTTTGATCATCTTCTATAACAAGAGGTCATATTTTTAAGACCTACAAACCACATGCTACCTGCTTGCCAAGATGTCACTTTTATCCAGTAAGAATTATAAATGATTGGAATGGATTCCCACATGATTCAGTTAATGTTAATTCAACCAATTTGTTTATGACACACCTAGATAGATTTTATTATGATTACCAGTATGATATTGTATAGTTATTTTTGTAGTAGTTTGATTGTTTAGATCAGGTTTTTACAGGCTTTGCCTTCTTACCTGTACCTCCCAATAGTTACTTCCTTGAAATCATAAAATTTAAACCATTATAGTATAAATTAGAATTCTAATTAATTGACAGTACCTTTCAAATACAAGTGAACTTCAATATGGGCCTCAGCGACCTGCACAGCAATCAGTGCCTCAGCAACGGGACAACACAAACTGGACCTGGCACCGCGAATGCACATAATTTCAGATCTCAACAAAGAGAAGCTTAATGTACATCTCAGCCATCCCATCACTATTCCATAAGAAAGACTGTGCTTTGCACTCAAAAGATTGGCCAATCTCTTATAAAACTGAGTAGCAGCATCACCTATTCCACCAGTAGTGGTGAAAATTAAAAGGAGTAAATGAGGCATTCTCTACTTCAAGAACCCGTTGTTGGTATTCACGTCTCTTCTTATTATGATGTCGGTATGCAGAGTGTAGGGGTTGATTTGAGGGTGCACTAGGGTTAAAAATTCTGACATCAAAGTATGATCTCTCAAATTGTTCTCCCCAAAAACCATTAGCTGCAATGTCAGGCCTTGCGTTCTCATCATGGTTAGTTGTTTTGTATTGAAGGGCCTCACCAGAAAGAGGCTGAAAGTGGGGTTCAATGACAACATTGTTACAGACCACGGAAAGTAAGTTAGCAGTTAGATCAAGCACTTCATTATGTCTCAAAGAAGGAAACTCACCCTTTGGACAAGACAGAGCATGTTCTATGGTAAAAGAGTGACCACAGGTACAGGCAGGCAGATGGTAGCCAATGATAGTGAAGCGCAATTGCATCACAAAAAAGCAGTTTTATGAAGCACAAAATTATGCGACTTCAATGGAAGACAAGAGAGCCAATTAGATGCACCCTCTCCTGAGCCAACATGACCAAGGAACAAACAAATGATTGGCAAATTGAAGTTGCTCTTGATGGCTCTTAGAGTGAAACTTGGATCGCAACTGAAACTGTGCATCAAGGCAGTCACCTAGTTGATGTACTTGAGAGATAATCAAGCCAACATATAGATGTACCTGCAACCTCAGAAAAAGTCACATGATGGGTATATGTAGCTGCAGTATGTGTAGGTTCATGCATCTAATGAAGAGACTAAAAACAATGTGACCAGTCAAGGGGACTCCTCTTGGAGCTTGTCAAGCACATAGTGGTGCATGCATATATGGCTTCTTATCTGGAAGCAGTTGCTAGGTGCAGTTTTCAAAGCTAACAATGGTCATTTTCAGTTAAGCAGAGTACTATGTGAATCTCAATTCTCAACAGTATGAATGTAATGCTTAATAGTTGAATATTTTAAAATGCCTATGATTTCAAAGGAGCAGCTAACTTTCAATATTGTGACTTAGCTAGTCTATATACCTAATTTATGACAGTTGTAGTCTATCAAATCACAGACAATCAATGTGGTGGGATATTAATTTTAACAAAACATTCCTGACTGCTCTATTGAATATTTTAATGCAAGTGGATGCTCTATTAGAGTGCTTCAATTGTTGCAGTGAAAGGATCCAAACAATGCTGCAAAGAAACATTGTGTTGTAAAATCCCACTTATGGTATGTAAGTGTGTTTTCAATTATACACGTAATATGCAAACATAGTACAATACATTAACACAGTCAACCAGAAGTGGTAGGGAAAGAAAGGGTGTGGCAGAAAGGGATGTGGTGGGGACAGTTGTGCTTGAATTTTGACAAATGAATGCATTGCTAGAATGAGGGAAGATGGCATCCAAATCAACTTGCTATGGGAGGTAATTAGGAAGACAGCAGTGTTGGGCAGGAAAGGATTGAAAAATGGAAGAAATAGATGGAGAAAAGTTAGGACATGGTCTCCAATGAACTGGTTGATTGGACCAGTGTTAGTGATGGTGAGGGGCTCTTGGTGAATGAGGTTTGGGAGGTGAAGGTATTATTGAAGGAAGACTATGATCTGGTTCCACACTAAATCCTGTAGCTAAAGATGGAGGAGTAGCCCCTTCCTCAGAAGCAGGGTAAATGGCCATATTAGGTAACCCTGATGAAGCAGCTTGTCCAGTTCTCTGAATCTGTGGAGAAGGCACCAAATGAACTGGGTCTGGATGCTCTAAGCATTGAGGATTTTGAGGAACCTCCTCCATAACAAGTGAAGAAAACCTGTTTCTAACAGGCACAGCAAAACAAATACTACAATCAGCAGAAAGAGAACCACTACTGTCACAATCATTATCTTCTAACTTGGATTGATAGGCCTAGGCTTCTTTAACTACTGCAAACATCCTCCAAGACCTGCTCACCATCAGTAACACAAACCTGGCTACTGGACTCTCATCGCTATGATCATCAAAGGAATTGATTGCATGATGACGTATATCAGGCATTGCCATTCCTGTTTCTGCTTTCCGTTCCCGTCCCATTCCTGTTTTCCTCAAATTCTACTTACCTGGTTAGGCAGGTGGAGATTAGTGAGGAATCAGCTGCTAACCTTAATTGCTCCAGGTAGTGGGATATGTGACCAAAGCTGATACTGGCATCTTGTTGAGCTTTAACACTCTCAGTCTTTTCTTTCAAACGCTGAGATTTTTCACATCAAGTTCTTCTGGCGGCATCTCTTCAGTTTTATTCCGACAAGGCTCATGTGTTGTCTACTAGATCACATGCAAAAGTAAGCTGTTAATGAAAGACCTGTTGGACAAAAATAACTTCTTGAAATATCTCCCATTTATGTTTGCTCATTGTATAGTCCACTGTGTCCACTGACCCCATACTGCAATTGAGGTCATCTTTAAACACTCTTACACACCGGTCTACCAAATTAATAGTAATAAGTGATTTCAACCTTCCAAGCATCAATTGCTTGGTTAGATGGGAGTGTTCAGCTAATCTCTCATCCTAGCTATGGAAACACTAATGCTTGACCTATATTCAGTATAATTGGCTTTAATTTGTCAATACTTCAACTAGAAATAACAACATGCCTGATCTTGTACTTTCTATCTCCTCTACGATCCTGGACTTAATTACTACACCAGGAATGTCTGATCATGAGGCCGTTGTCTTATATCATAATATAGATAGTACAAATATTCTGAACACAAAGTTGTTTTTGTATCCCTGATAGGCACGAGGCTATTATGCTCCAAAAATTGAGCATTATGCTTTTGAGCAGTGCTCAAAAAATCAACTATTATGCTTTTGAAAATTGTCCATTATTCCGAAAATTATGCCACCGTAATTGGCTAATAATGCCAGTTTATTGCTGTATCAGACCATTTTCATTGATATTTAAGCTTCCAATAGTCTTGAATTCTTTAGCTGGTTGCTGTATCATTTCAATGTGACTGCTTTATTAGTCTAAGAGTAAATAATATTCGGTGACTGTTCTATTAGAGTTTCTGACTGCTCTATTAGAGTATCTCGATTTTTTAAACTGAATTGTGCAATCTGCAGATTTTCCTACTGTTAAAGCTTTATAATCACCTCAAAATTCTAGCATAATTCCTGATTCCTACATATACCTATTATTCCCGAAATTATGCTGGCATAATCGCCGCATCCCTAATCCCTGAGCTAATCTTGAGAATATTAAAAAAGACTTACTTGAATTTCAAACTTGTTTTCTTGGAAGTGACCCCTACAGTAAAACTATAGAATAAAACTGGACTTATCTTTAAGGTGAAATTATCAACAGTAATAATGTATCACACAAAACTATATCTGACCGAATTTGACAAAACAAGGCTTCCACACACATCCGGTTTTCGGACTTTAACTAGCTGTAATCTGACCACTCAGCAAGCTATTGGTCTAAACTTTTTTTCCATAACATAGAACAATACCAGGTCAAAATTTGAAAGTAATGGCATACTCCTATATTGAGTAATGGTACTTTAAAGTCTTAAAAGTAGATGTGTATGGAAGCCTTGTTTTGTCAAATTTGGTCACATATTCCCAGCTCCAAACTGCCATGGATTAACAGAGATATAAAAAGGACATGAAGAAATGCAAGCATGCGTAATAATATTACACAACATCACTAAAGAAAATAATTTAATAATGAGTAGAATCTACCACAGGCAGGAATAAGATTGCAATAGCACATAATTATTTCAATAGAATATTTGACAATTCATTTACTAGAAATCGTAGACAATTTATTAAATCAAAACGTAAGGACTATCATATCTCCACCCTGATTGTAGATGATGAATCTATCTCAGATACAAAGAGTAAGGTCAATGTATTAGCTAAACTACTTGAGTTATGTAATTTTCACCAAGGAAAACTTTTTGCATATTTGAATGAAAGCAACAACCCCGTGAACGTTTTGCCTACTATTACATTTTCAGTGATTGGAATCCAAGCAGGTGATCCAGACAATATTCATCCATATAAATGAAGAATTCTGGCTAAGCAAATGAAATCATCTCCTATATACTATTTACTCAATCACTAGACACAGGTATATTACCATCTATGGCTAATGTATGTCCGGTTTTAAAAACAGAAACCCTATGCGCTAGTGCTACAAACCACCGATGTACAGTATATCAATGACTACTGTATGGTACAAAACTATTGGAACATATTATATAATGGAGCATATTATATAATGGAACATTTAAACTCTAACAACATTCTCATTGACGGTTTCAGATCCCAGCACTCTTTTATTACGAACTTAGCTCGTTTCACTGAAAGAAGTCTTTCATATGACCTGGACCAGCAGAAACAAACTAATGTCATTCTCCTTGACTGTACCAAAGTATTCGATAGTGTCCCGCATCAAAGATTGCTGAGACACTATGGTGACATCAGTAAGTCCATAATTATTTGGCTTACCAGAAGATCACAATGAGTAACTTTAGTTAGTACGTGTACTTTTCTGACTCGGTATCTGTTCAATCTGGAGTTGGGACAGTCCTTTGCCACTCAATGTTTCTCCTATACACAGAAATGATGTAACAGAACATGTAAATTTGTCAGTATGAATGATTGTTTGCTATACAGAATTATCACCACAGAAGAGAATCCTATTCAACTTCAGCATGACCTTGAGCTATTACACAAATGGACAACTAAGTGGCAATTAAGATTCAATGTAACCAAGAGTTCATAATATAAAATTATGAACTCTTGATGTAACCAGTATGCGGTTTACCTGATCTTTATTGCCAATCATTTTAAATACATACTAAATCACAGTTCAGGTACATACATCAAATCAACACTCTTAGCTTGTTGTTATATTAGATGACAAGCTAGCATGGTCTCCATACATTAGCAATACAGCTGCAGCTAAGGCCAATAAAACATTAAACTTTTTGAAACATTATTATTATTATTATATTTGTTACTGTGCAGAAATCAAAAAGATTGTTGTGCACAGGTGTGATCATAATGCATGTTCAGGTTGGTACAAAACTCATCTAAGGTAGGGGAGTGAATTACAAAGGGGGGGGGGGTGTGTTCCAGAGTCTGATTGTAGAAGGGAAAAAGGAAAATTTATAGGAGTCAATCATAGTGACAAGCTGTTTATAATATCCTTCCCTTGATGGACGATGATTAGGTATTAGATCATTTGTAGGTATACTTAGATTTCCATTAATTATCTTATACATTGTAGTTATCTTAGACTCGTTTCTTCTTTCTTCGAGGGTAGGTAAATTTAATGATGACATCATTCTTGTTACACTACTAAATCTAGAAAAATAACATAACTTGAGTTGAGGTCAAAGTAACAGTACATTAGTATACTCATTGATGGAATATGCTGGGACCCATAGAGTCATATATAACAATACTCAGAAGATAGAGAAAGTACAGCATAGAGCATGCAGCTAGGCTAAGTTGGATCCTAGATGATTTCAACCAATACAGCTTCATTACAGTAATGATACAGCATCTCTTGGCCAATCCTTCTATTACAAAGTGAAATATCCAGATTATAAACACTTTTAAAATTATTATTCACTGTCAAATCCTCAACACTCGCTCATGACACCATAATGGAAATGCACAGTAGGGATATAACACTTCTTTTAAATCGTGCACTACTCCAACTTGTTTCAATACTTTTTATCGATGTGCTATGCCTATGGTCCCTACTCTAGTTGAAAAGTCCAAATTTTTCTGTGTACTTGTGTTTTAAACTTTTTTTGTAAATAATTATTTTGACTGTCTGAAATGGCACCGCGCGCCCCAATTATCGTCTGGGAAGTGAAGTATCCTTTACGCTTTGTTGTCAGCTTTGTTCAACCTGTTACGCAGCATTTCGAATCAAGAACTGTTCGAAAAGCACCTCTGCAACCCACGCATATCGAAAGAAATGGTACCGCGCGCCCCAGTTGTATCAATTGTTGCTGAAAAGTGAAATATCCATTATTACGCTTCGTTGTCGCATAGATCTTGTCGGTTATATTATCTAATCCAAAACAGCCAAGCTGTAAAAAAGGTGTGCGGCCCTCAGAAAGGCTATGGTGAAAAAATATGTGAAATCCAAGGTGGCGGCCAAGAAATGGCTGTGATGGTAGGTTAATGGTAAAAATTTTAATAACGACAATTCAGGTGAATTTTTGGCTTCACAAAAATTCACCTGAATTGTCGTTATTAAAATTTTTACCATTAACCTACCATCACAGCCATTTCTTGGCCGCCACCTTGGATTTCACATATTTTTTCACCATAGCCTTTCTGAGGGCCGCACACTTTTTTTACAGCTTGGCTGTTTTGGATTAGATTTCATTTCTTTTTGTGTTTGTATACCTTTTTTAACCTATGTTTTTTTCTTTACTACAGGAAGAAGAAAAGATGAAGTAGATGTACTTTAAATATTTTATCAGTAAATGTACAAATTATATATACTGTATAATACATATGTGACCGGATTTGCGAAAAGAGATCTTCCACACACATCCAATTTTCCAACTTTGACAATTGATAACTTCAGATTGGAAAGAGCTATTGCCTTGAATTTTGGACAGTGGTGCGCACCACTATAGCTGAATAAGTGGTGTAATCTTCAGGTTAATATGTTACTTGAACACTGAGTTATGGTCTCCAACGATTACGGAATTGGATGTGTGTGGAAAACCCCTTTTCGCAAATCCGGTCACATAATATCAGTTATATTGATTACAGAAATCTCCATGGTGGTTTCTTTGTAACTGAACACTCTACAAGGTGACTTCTTCTAATTGCTCTCTCTACAGGGTGAATTGTTTGTAGCTGAACGATCTACAAGGTAACTTCTTCTAGCTGATCTCTCTACAGGGTGACTTGTTTCTAGCTGAACTCTCTACAGGTGATTTGTTTGTAGCTGAACTCTCTACATGGTGGTTTCGTTGTAGCTGAACTCTCTACAAGGTAACTTCTTCTAGCTGATCTTTTTACGCTGCATATTTGTTTGTAGCTGAGTTCTCTACAGGGTGATTTGTTTGCAGCTGAACTCTCTACATGGGAGTTTCATTGTAGCTGAACTCTCTACAATGTGACTTCTTCTAGCTGAACTCTCTACAGGGTGACTTGTTTCTAGCTGAACTCTCTATAGGTGATTTGTTTGCAGTTGAACTCTCTACATGGTGGTTTCTTTGTAGCTGAACTCTCTACAAGGTAACTTCTTCTAGCCGATCTTTCTACAAGGTGATTGAGTTTTTTGCAGCTGAACTCTTTACATGGTGGTTGCTTTGTAGCTGAACTCTCTAAAAGGTGACTTCTTCTAGCTGAACTCTCTACAGGATGATTTGTTTGCAGCTGAACTCTCTAGGTGGTAGTTTCTTTGTAGCTGAACTCTCTACAATGTGACTTCTTCTAGCTGAACTCTCTACAGGGTGCCTTGTTTTTAGCTGATCTCTGTACAGGGTGACTTGTTTCTAGCTGAACTCTCTACAGGTGATTTGTTTGCAGCTGAACTCTCTACATGGTGGTTTCTTTGTAGCTGAACTCTCTACAAGGTAACTTCTTCTAGCTGATCTCTCTACAGGGTGACTTGTTTCTAGCTGAACTCTCTACAGGTGATTTGTTTGCAGCTGAACTCTCTACATGGTGGTTTCTTTGTAGCTGAACTCTCTACAAGGTAACTTCTTCTAGCTGATCTTTCTACAGGGTGATTTGTTTGTAGCTGAATTCTCTACAGGGTGATTTATTTGCAGCTTAACTCTCTACAAGGTGACTTCTTCTAGCTGAACTCTCAACAGAGTGATTGATTTTTTTTGCAGCTGAACTCTCTACATGGTGGTTTCTTTGTAACTGAACTCTCTACAGGGTGATTTGTTTGTAGCTGAACTCTCTACAGGGTGATTTGTTTGTAGCTGAACTCTCTACAGGGTGATCTGTTCATAGCTGAACTCCCTATAAGGTAACTTCTTCTAGCTAAACTTTCTACAGGGCGATTTGTTTGTAGCTGAGTTCTCTACAGGGTGATTTGTTTGCAGCTGAACTCTACATGGTAGTTTTTTTGTAGCTCTACAATGTGACTTCTTCTAGCTGAACTCTCTACAAAGTGACTTGTTTCTAGCTGATCTCTCTACAGGGTGACTTGTTTCTAGCTGAACTCTCTACAGGTGATTTGTTTGCAGCTGAACTCTCTATATGGTTTATTTCTTTGTAACTGAACTCCCTGCAAGGTGACTTCTTCTAGCTGATCTCTCTACAGGGAGATTTGTTTGTAGCTTAACTCTCTACAGGTGATTTGTTTGCAGCTGAACTCTCTACATGATGGTTTCTTTGTAGCTGAACTCTCTACAAGGTAATTTCTTCTAGCTGATCTCTCTACAGGCTGATTTGTTTGTAGCTGAACTCTCTACATGATGGTTTCTTTGTAGCTGAACTCTCTACAAGGTGATTTCTTCTATAGCTTATCTTTCTACAGGGTGATTTGTTTGTGGTTGAACTCTCTACATGATAGTTTCTTTGTAGCTGAACTCTCTAAAAGGTGATGTCTTCTATAGCTGATCTTTCTACAGGGTGATTTGTTTGTACCTGAACTATCTACATGATGGTTTCTTTGTAGCTGAACTCTCTACAAGGTAACTTCTTCTAGCTGATCTCTCTACAGGACAATTTGTTTGTACCTGAACTCTCACATGATTGCTTCTTTGAAGCTGAACTCCCTACAAGGTAATTTCTTCTAGCTGATCTTTCTACAGGGTGATTTGTTTGTAGCAGAACTCTCTACAAGGAAACTTCTTCTAGCTGATCTCTCTACAGGGAGATTTGTTTGTAGCTGAACTCTCTATACATGATTTGTTTGCGGCTGACTTCTATACATGATGGTTTCTTTGTAGCTGAACTCTCTACAAGGTAACTTCTTCTAGCTGATCTCTTTACAGGGTGAATTGTTTGTAGCTGAACGATCTACAAGGTAACTTCTTCTAACTGATCTCTCTACAGGGTGATTTGTCTGTAGCTGAACTCTCTACAAGGAAACCTCTTTTAACTGAGTTCTGTACAAGGTGGATTGTTTGTAGCTGAACTATCTACAAGGTAACTTCTTCTAGCTGATCTCTCTACAGGATGATTTGTTTGTAGCTGAACTATCTACAAGGTAACTTCTTCTAGCTGAACTCTCTACAGGGTGCCTTGTTTTTAGCTGATCTCTGTACAGGGTGACTTGTTTCTAGCTGAACTCTCTACAGGTGATTTGTTTGCAGCTGAACTCTCTACATGGTGGTTTCTTTGTAACTGAACTATCTATAAGGTGACATCTTCTAGCTGATCTTTCAACTGGGTGATTTGTTTGTAACTGAACTCTCTACAAGAAAACTTCTTCTAACTGATGTCTGAACAGGGTGAATTGTTTGTAGCTGAACTCTCTACAGGGTGATTTGTTTGTAGCTGATCTCTATACAGGTTACTTATTTCTAACTGATCTCTTGAATTCTGTTCAGGGTGACTGCTCTATTAGGATGACTGCTCTATTAGAATATCTCGATCTTGCACTTGCTACACCAAGTTGGATCTCGTGTTATAACTCCGCGGCTTTAAGTCTGATTTTTCTACACCATTGAAGAGCCTTTCTAAGATGATAACTCCATCTGTACAGCGATTTTCAAAGCATTACCCCAAGTGGTTTATCTGGTAGGCGTGGCAAGCATAATAATAATAAAATAAAAAATTTAAAAATTAGCTAATCTCGATTGCATAATTGTTACACACTGTTGATTTTTTCGCTATATCTTCCTGGTTTTTAGCTCGATTTCTTTCAAACCACAAAAGGTTTGAGGATCAATAGTTAACCTATTGACCCACCGATTTTCAGCTTCTTCCCATACGCGGTTTACCCTGCAGGCGTGACAACATATTGGTGTTATTTTCCGTGCATAATTGCTCATAACTCTTTGCCTGTTTATGGTATTCCAGCCAAAGTTGGTACAGAGATGCGCCTTTATACCCCCCTTCTGTGTGCCACATTTCAAGGCAATCGAATAACGCGTTCGCGTTTTATAGCAGTTTTTGTAAGTGTGCGAAAAGAGGAAGAAAAATAAGAAGAAAAAAACGAAGAAACTAAGCCAATTTTTGAAGTCGCATATCTCAGGAATTCCTGAAGCGATTTCGCTCAAATTTGGAATGTGGAGTACTGAAGTTGGAGAGAATGTACACAGCAAAATTTGTCTTGTTTCATCAAGGCAGCACAGAGCTACGGAGGTGCGAAAATTGCAATTTCTTACTTCCTGTCAATATACTTACGGGGTTGCGCGCCGGCTTGTTGGGCTGCACGACACACTACTGTGTGTCTTGATTATTATTATTATTATTATTATTATTATTATTGCATAATGTACAAACCTCAATCACGAGTATAATGTACATGATTAGTTAACAAACTAAACGTTAATAAACTAAATTACACTGTGTAACTATAATTGTATTTGTATTGTATTTGTATTTGTATTTTAAGGATAAAGGCTTATGCCTGTACTTCCATAAACAAAATTAATAATTATTATGTACTTAGCTATTCTAATTACTATACAAAATCAAATAAGCAATTACTGTAGTGTCTGTCCAGCAGTATTTTAAAATCATTGACAGAGGAAGAATCAACAATAGATTGGGGTAATGAATTCCAGTCATTGATTACTCTGTTACTATAAAAATTAGATCTTGTATACGAATTAGTGTGATGTATGAATAATTTCCTTGTGTGACCTCTTGTTACAGTAGAAGTGGATGGGGTAAATAAATGATTTTCTATATCATAACTGCCTTTGAGAATTTGGTACAAATATATCAAATCACCCCTTCGTCTATGGTGTTGTAAAGATGGTATGTTTAGATGTCTTAATCTGTCGTAGTATGATAAATGGTTGATAGATGGAATCATTCTGGTTGCTTTACGCTGCATTCTTTCAAGTTTTTGATTGTCAAGTGTGTAAGAAGGTCCCCATATGACATTGTTATATTCAACAATTGGGCGGACAAGTGTTTTATATAGTTTAGTAAAGATTTAAAAGTATCAACATTACAGGGGCGGATCCAGAGTTTGGAAAGAGGGGGGGCACCTTTCTGAAAAACAGTTTAAGACCAAAAAAACTTGTTGAAAACTAGTTGAAGACCAAAAAAAAAAAAAAAAAAAAAGGTCACGACAATAATAGCTAGTTATCCTTACCAACTATATCACGTCTGTTATGTAAAATAAAATCCTATTTATAGCTTCATAAGTAAGCTACACTGCCTCATGAACATTGTGACTGCTTTATTAGAGTAATTGACTGCTCTATTAGAGTATCTCGATCTTGTATGCAATTTCTTGAAGAGGAAGGGGGGGGGGCATTTGCCCCAAATGCCCCATCCTGGATCCGCCATTGCATTATCAGGTTATGTTCAACCCGTTAAACAGCAGTACAAGAACTGGTTGAAAAGCACCTCTGCTATATATCATAGATGATCCTTTATACCCCATCAAATAGCCACTATGACAAAAACGGACGATTTCCGTTACGAAGGGAAGCCATCACGTGCTATCACCAAATCGACACTTCTCACTGTCAGCAAAGATGAATGGGACACAAAGGAGGACACTGGTAAGTCCATGAAGAATGCATTGTACATACTGCGGTATGCCAAAAGGCACCTGTCGGGCCGAAGCGACGTCGAACAACAGGCCCGTAGCCTTGGCCGTTATCGAGTTACGCTTGTCTGAAGGTATCAGTCAGTCAGTTACTCAGTCAGTCAGTCAGTCACTAGAAAATTCCGTTAAATAAATAATTTTTAAAATTCCGTAGCAACTTGTTGACAGCGTTTCGGGTCGATCTGAAAGCTTGCTTGAGCCGCTAGTATGCCAATACTGCAATACTTTTTTCAGTTCTTAAACATCTGTATAACCCAAAGGGAAGGTTGTTCACAAAGTCTGTAGAGAGTCACTACATCCGTGTTTTAGACCACTGAGGAGAGAGCAAACCTGTGCAGAAGTTTTGTATAGACTTCATTTAGCATTTAATTCTTACATGTTGGCTGCTATTACTATTTGATAGGTTGGTGTGTACAGACAAACATATGTGGATAGATTAGAGGTACATGCATCGACACACTATTATAATATGCCCACAGTCAGTCTTCAGCCAGCTGTGGGCGTGCACCCAGTAAGTGACACTGAGGTGTTGTATGTACTGTCCATCACGACATGTATGTACATACATACATACATACATACCTGTTGCTAAAAGGTCATGGTATACAGTCAGCTACCAGAAAGCTTACAAATGTGTACCTTTGCTATACACCTCCACAATCATGACCACAGATTGCTGAGTAGCCAGATGAATTTTTTTGCTGTGTTTACATAGCCAACATTCTAAGGAAGTTTGGTATATGCCTATGCATATACATACATAAAAGGCTACTATGAAATCCATTGAACTGTCATGTAGTGGCAATTATATCCAACATTTCCAAATTTGGTCATAGTATACCTTTGGCCACAAATACCATTCCCAGACACTCTGGATAAACAACTTATATAGCTACTAAAAAATTGGCAATACTTCATAACTTTAATAATACTGAGAGCAGGCCCAGATCCCCATAGGTTGGCATGCATGCTTTGTACTGGTATATTAAGGCATGCCCAAGTAGTCATAATCACCAGCCTATTATGCTGGCATAATTTTGAGCATACAGTAATAAATTATAGGGCGTGCCTTATAATATATTATCAGCATGATGCTAGCAATAGCATAATGGATAGAATTCATCTTTTCCAATACATTTTTTATGTTAATTTTATTTAACATGTTTTTTGTAGCTGGATGGAAATAAACAAACCACCCATTTTTATGGGATCGGTATATAGCTTCTTAGCAAAGCCAGAAATGTAGATTTTCATCTGGTTTATATATGCAAAACATCAATATAATCGCTATTTGTATTTCTATATTCTTTCATGCACCAATGAGTAATGTTTTTGTCATCATAAATCATCATAGAATATTCTGTTCTGTTCCAATTAGTTCAGTTTGTAGCTGAATGGTATGGCTATATCCAATTATATAAACCTTTAGTAAAATTATTATAGTTTTGGATAAAAGTTATGAAAATATTTTTTTACATAAAATTTAAGTCCATCACAATCCTATTCAATGGATATTCTATGATCACACTAGTGTTCTCAATAGTGTTCTCAGTTGGTCACTGTATGGTATGCATGTCATGGAAAAGATAAACATAAACATGTATAGCCATACTACTACTTCTCTTCATTCCTTCCCACACACACAAAAGGAAAGTAGTGGTCTGTAGCCTAATCAGTTATTCTAATAAAGCAGTCAGGTTTCTTCCAGAGAATGAAAGTGATTTCCTACAGTACAGTGAAACCTGTTGATATTATTCGTTGCGTTTAGACCAAAATTTCCATGACTGTAAAAAAGTGGCCATGGCTGCTTTAGCTATAGCAGCTGCAGGCCATGTTGATCTTAGGCTTCTACGTATACTGTTGACAGCTCACATTTTTGTATGTAGCAACCTGTAAAGATTTGAAACATCTAAATTAAGAATTTTATTTATATTTCGGTTTGTTCTATTGGCTGATGCATGGATGAATATCTGGAAACCCTTTTATGTATGTGTGTGTGCGTGCGTGCGTGCGTGCGTGCGTGCGTGCGTGCGTGCGTGCGTGCGTGCGTGCGTGCGTGCGTGCGTGCGTGCGTGCGTGCGTGCGTGCGTGCGTGCGTGCGTGCGTGCGTGTATGTATGTATGTATGCAGTGGCGTAGCTACCATTGAGGCAACTGAGGTAGCTGCCTCGGTAAAAAATGCCACTGCTTGAAGGTTCTTAGTTTACTAATTTGTTAAGATGCCTTACTGTAGTTATACTGATAGTAAAGTGTCAGTAAACTTAAGTATATGGAACATAATTATTTTACTAAGTTTTAAACTCTCAGTAAAACATCAGTGAATGCAGGTTTACTGAAAAACTACTAAAATAACAAACAGTTAACTGTTCCATATACTGGGGATATACCACTGTAGTAAACTAAGATACTTCAAGCAGTGTGCTCAACTGAACAAGCTGAGTAGGGTCGGGTTTTGGCACCCTGAATTTTCTACTCAAACGTTACTAGACAGTATTACTGTACCACACTCAATAGTATCTATGACCGTAGTACTAAACAGGGCCAGAACCCATGGTGACACGGTCCTGCATTGGATGTGTCACTTTTCAGCTATTTGAATTTGTAAATAGATCACGATACTCTAATAGAGCAGTCAAATAGTAATATACTGGAACGATCTACGTATCCCAAATCTATCTACCATTGATCTTGAATCATTTACACATTTAACTACTCCAACTTTATAATTGTAAATTATCACTTATTGTACCTTAGTATTTATTGTAACTTAGCATCCATTGTAATTTAGTACTCATTGTAATCTAGCACTTTTTGTAACTTACTGCTTACTGTAATTTAGCACTCATTGTAACCTAGCTTTTATTGTGACTTAGCACTAATTGTTATACAATTTAAACTAGGCACTTATGTGTATGTACCATGTACATTGGCATTAAAACCCTCTCGGGTGATTGCTAATTAATAAATAATACTCTAATAGAACATTCAGTACAAATTATAGCTACTGTTCTCATTACACTGCTTGGTCTAAATCATTTACATTTTATGTTAATCAATTGAAATCGATCATGAATTAGCAGTTATAATAAAAAAAAAAAACAGCCTCCTCATGCCATTTCAAAGCATATATATTTCTAATTTTCCTCAAGGGACCATGCCCCTAGACTCCCTAGCTTGACATGTTTAGCACAAGCAGTTGAACATCACATCAAAGAGATAATTTGTGACTTATAATTAAAACATCACATCAGATCAATGCTGAAAAAGTAGGTGCATGACTATATATGACTGCACTGTTGCAGTCCATGATGGCCTGATCACTCAAAATATCTCCAGAGTATAATCTAATTCAGTTTTTGTGTTGAGTGCAATTACATTAGTGAAACAATTGAAGCATATACTGTAGTATTAACTAAGCTGGAACATTACTTATGACATGTAGAAAATGCTCAGTCTTCTGAAACAATTTCTTCCATCCAACCAGAGTCAACCTGCAAATGAATGCTGTATCACCCATGCTTGAAAGTGTGTGTGAATCAGAAGGTGACCCTCTCAATTATTTCAATGTATAAACTTTGCCTCGGTAAAAATTTTTTTTGGCTATGCCACTGTGTATGTATGTATGTATGTATTATTATCTCATGATGCAAGTAACCATTGGGTTATTCAATTATTATGTGTTCCATGATCAGACATAGATATTAACAAAGTAAATTTATTACTAAAATCATTATCTTCTTTACATGCACACACTTATTTATAAACTGTTTGCAAGTCATGATACAAAGAATTAACATAATGCGGTGTTAATGGTGAAGGTGAAGATGGTGTTCTACCAAGAGATGAGGCAGCATCTCCATATAGCTTTACATCTTCATCACTGATTTGTAATAGATCCTCATCAGGCTTTTTGAGGTATTTGGTGATTAGTATAAATGCTGGTCTGCTCTTTGCATCAGGATGCCTATATACACAGCATGCATACATAGTATTGAATAAATGCATTTGTGTGATTTACAAACTAAATAATTTATGCCATAATTTGTCTTTTTAAAAATAACGTTTATATGGAAGCTACTTGTATGAAAATTTCTTACATGAATTTTTTTGCACAAGATCGAAATACTCTACTAGAGCAGTCATTTGCATAAATCATACAAAAAAATATTACACAAAAAATTTTATCAGGAAAAATTTTGCACAAAAAGGGGCATTACAGTATACCATTTACATAATTGTGCATGCATGTTTGGTATTTAATATACACATTTTACACATGTTATTACTAGTAAGTATATAGTGCAAATATTTGACAATGTAAAATTTTGATGAATTGGATGAACAAGTATTTTGATAAGGAAAATTATTTTGATGAAATACTTCAATACTGTATTGGAGAATACACTGAACATAAGACTTCCAGAGGAAAAGATTGACGAAATCAAATCAGCAAATTTGTCAAAATCCTCTCTCCCTCCACAAAACTTTTGCACTATACAGTAGTTATGCATTCTCATACTTAAGTTAGCACCTTAAGGATTGAATTGAACTATGTATTACGTGTGCACAAATTGTTCAGGTTCCCAGTCTGCAATTGAACATTTTCTTCTGGTGCTCTGTACAATTCTTGAAACAAAATGTGTTTCAATTTTACCCTTAATTCTCAGCACAAAAATTGCTCACAACAAAGTCACTGAACATATTACATATATACTTCATTTATTCATTGTATAAGTGAATACATTTACTCATACCTCTACCCAAATGCTCTAACAAACCTACCAACATCGAATCATCAATTTGTACATTAATTTGGGACATCCTGAAGGTGGTGGAAGTCTGTAACCACTGTTGATCACTGTGAGAACCTAAACAGAGACATGAGATCATCAGTGAATGCAGCATACAAGTACATGTAAGGTAATAAGGAGTGTGCATAATACTTGTGTATATACACACCTCTTTAATAGGAGTTTCTTCAAAAGGCTTACATCCCAAACTCCACATCTCATAAAGTACACAACCAAAACTCCAAACATCACTAAAAGTGGAGTACTTCTTATACTGGAGGGCCTGTAGATTAATGTCAAGGTAGAACAATGTGATTGCTGTGTCACAAAACTCACTTCTGGAGCTGTCCATTTAACAGGGATCTTTCCTCCAGATGTGATGTAGTACTTTTGGTCATCCAAATCTCTGGACATTCCAAAATCAGCAATCTGAAAAATTAAAAAAGAGTATGTTAGAAAGTATATTAAAAAAGAGTATACAAAAGAAACTATCTATTTTTTATTGTATTAGGTGATTTATGAATGAAATAGCAAATTTCAAGGCTTCACACAGATTTGGCCTCAACAAGGCAGAATAAGGTTTTTACCAATGCAATATGTGACTGGATTTGCGAAAAGGTACCCTTTTCACACACAAAATTTAACCCGTTTTTTGAACTTTAATGTTTCATAACTTTTTTATTATTTCATATAATTGCCTGAAGTTTTCCATGAGTGTAGCTACAGTATCTGGCTGCATTTTAATACTACGAGCAAGTTAATCAGTATAAGGAGTCAAGTGTTACATCATTTTGTTTGCTGGTATGTAAAATGTGTGGAAAAGGTGCCTTTTCGCAAATCCGGTCACATATGCAGCAGCAATAGTACACTCTTACTGAATATATATGGTATAGACAGTTAAGACCATATGACATTACATTCATTCGACAATGTGATTAGCACAGCCCAATTGAGAGGCATAGGGATGCACTTCTGAATCATTACCTTGCATATCTCTTGTTCAGTCAACAGTATATTCCTGGCTGCTAAGTCACGATGTACAAATCCTTTATTAGCAAGGTAGTTCATTCCTGCTGCAATCTCTCTGGCAAACTTTAACAGAAGTGGAGGTACCGTGTCTGGAACTTCTTCACCTTCTAACACGCTATTGTCAAAGAATTTTAAGTTATGGTTATACAATTTAATAATCATAACAATCATTTACAGATACGTACTACATAAATATACAGTGTACGTATTGTATGGATCAAATTTCTATAATAATGGTGGAAATCTGCTTGCATATACTTCTGTAGCTAGTTTGAAGACAAGTTCAACTTTCAATGTGAAATACTACTCATGATCTTCACTTTGCAAATTACCTGTGGATAAGTGACAAAAGCATTGTGTTTTCTTAACCGGCAAGCAGCAAATATTTTTTGGCAGTGCTTGGTATATAAAAATAATTATGTTAAATGGTCTTGTTTAATGAAGCAGCCAACTATAGTATATACCATCAAGTGTGGGGTTTCATTGGTTTCCTGAAACTGTTCAGCATTTCAAAATAGTTCTACACAGTCAAAATACATCAAGTACCCAGAAGCACAAGTCACTTTCCTTTTTTTGTTTGCTAAATAGATTACCAATATAAAATGGCAAAGTGGCTTCCCTTTGCCATAAAACCAACCAACATGCCTGTCCCACACCTTCAAGCATTTTAAGCACCTCTAAAATAATTATTTTTATAAATGTTTGGAAACCTTCAAATGTTACTGTAAAGGCTTGGAAAGGTAAGGTCCCATAGTGTAAACTTTCCCCCTTTAAAATGCCATTTTAACTGGAGCTTCTAACAGCTTTCATTTATTGCAAACAGCATGTTGAATGCAAGGGGATATCATACTTGCTGGAATTCTTTGCATAAACCGCACAGCAAACCACACATAAATATTCACTGACACATGCCAAGTTTTACAGAGAACAACTCATTGTGTGGTGTGGTAGCTTAGTAGTTAGGACAGGTGGATAACAACTATGGCCATTTCTAGCTGGTGAAATAGTTTTGCACTCTGGCAAACATTTTGAGGCAACCCTTCTAAACCAGGCATGCTGCCTGTGGACACATGCATACCTGGTTTCTTTGATAAACATGTGTGTATTTCTCTCTATCTACCTATCTAGTGTGTTTGTCCATATGCATATGAACTAAACAAAAAGCAGTCAATTAAAGAGAATTAAAGGCTAGATGATGCCTGTACACACAGATATTTAAGGTTTGCTCAGAGGTGTTTCCTTTTGTTTATATGAGAAACTGGACTAGTGACTCTACAGACTTTCAAACAGCAGCCTTCCCACTGAGTTTTACAAACACTTAACAACTTAAAAACAAAGTAACAGGCCTTGAATATACCAGGAATCCTTACAATTTGAAAGGGTCATGACCCTTTGTATGTGTATGAAAGCCCTCAAGGCTTTGTCATGATGATTATTGTGCAAGAAAATAATTATGACAGATGACAACTATAAAGCAGTTGAGGAGACACTAACTTTTATCTGGTTGATTAATAGACAAACAGACAAATGCCAGTACAAAATCAAATAACATCTAATCCAAAACTATACTAAGCTGGTGTGGCCTTCCAAAAATAGGCTGGCATGAAAAATCAAAGGTGGGTGGCAAGTTAAATGGCTGCAATGATTTTAAAAATGATATAACAACATTGCAGCTATTTCTTGGCCACCACCTTTGATATCACATCTTTTTCACACTAGTCTATTCTTGGAAGACTGCACCCTTTTCACAGCTTAGCTGTTTTACATGTAGTATCAACTGGCTAAAAGTAGTACGACATCAACTTCCTTTCCTAATTTTGAACTTTTACTCTTCTAAAGGTTTTTTTTTCTATATGTGCCCTTTTTGTCTCACTGTTTAGCTTTTCATGCTGCCTTTGTGTAGTGCATACCATGGAGTATGTACCTATCTTTTTCAAAACAGCAAGCTTTTCAGGTTTTCTAGGTTTTCTTTCTTAAGGGTTTTGTACATCCCATCAACAAGACCAAAGGTACAGATATATGTTACCAGGTATGTGAAAAGGGGTCTTATAGCCTTTTCAATTTCATGTACTTGGCTACCTGTAACTTGACTTGTGAATGTGGTATCACCCTGAAATTTGTTCCCCTATCCCCCCCCCCCCCCCCCCCCCCTAACATAGCACTATGGCTTGGTGTAATAGGAAGGTGATAGGTTGAAAAGATGAGGAGTTATGATTAGTCAAACTTGACAATTTGGAAAGGGTATAAGACCCCTTTTCACAGACCAGGTCACATAATCTATGATACTGTAGGTATGTAGGATATAGGGTATATAAGTATATAGTAAGTCCTGTAGGAGTGTAGATGATCTTGTAGTCTTGTAGCATAAATTATGGTAAGATACAGCTAAATACACATGATATGGGATACTGCACTTTGTCTATAGCCAGCATGATAGACATTTAGTACTGTACATTTTGAATGAGTATTTATCATAATGCTAATACTACATAATAGAGCAATATTATTCTCTTGGCACAAAATTGAATGTTTAGTTTTTCGTCACTTAGGTAAGTATACTGTAACAAGTGCAATGAAGTCCAGAAGTACCAGTGCTAGTGTGAAATATAAATGGAGAAACTCAATAGTAAAACTAAGGGCAGTGCATTGATGGTGTCTAACCATGTAATCATACAAGCAAGATAGTAGTGAAAAATTGTCTCAGTATTGCTTATTTTTTTACCCATGGAGTATTAGAACATGTGGTGTGTTAATGGATTATTTGTGAGTTGTATATGTGTCTTTGGTAACTGCTAGTTTATCAATAGTACTGTATTAGGAAGGTTTGTGCTTTTCTGGCCAAAAATAACACCCTAAAACCAGCTAAGGCCACTTCGCTATTTCAGTAATTGATATTTTGAGTGTGCATTCAGGTGAAACCAATAAGTTTTTTCCATTCTAATGCAGTATGCATGGGTTCACCAGTCATAATAGTGTCACAAAAAGTAAACAAACGAGTACATGTATAAGGAAAAATTGGGAATTTTAAGTTTGATTAGGGATCATACACTGTAGAATTAAAAGGTAGTGGAACAAGGGAGGTTGCCTATACACTTGAAGATATATTAATGGACATTTAATCCCCAATTCAGTAGAGGGTACAGACTGAAGAAGGGGCATAATGTTTATTAATACAGTATATCTTCAGGTGCAGGCAGCCTTCCTTGCTTCACTATGTTTTATTTCTAAAATTCTCAATATAAAGGTTACTATCAATGATTATGATATTGTAGTTTTACTATTGCTATATAAGTTCTACTGCTTGTGTTCAGAAGATAAAATCTTTTTTTTTTTGCGACCAGCTTTGTGAAAAACAGTCCTGTAGCCTTTCCCAATTATTCAACGTCACTAAAACATTGAAATTACGTATCAGTTTAAAACTTTTACAGGCACACATGCTGTGCAATGTGTTTAGTTGGACTCTAAAGATCATTTAATAGATTGCACGGACAGGAAAATATGAGGCAAAGTCAGATTTTGAAACCTCATAAGACTGCTTTAAAAAGCTGGTCACATTTCTGATTATAGAGACTTCATTGCCACAACTCACTCAGGTTGTAATGAGATCAAATATTCCCGAAGGTCTCCTTTCTTGGCAAACTCCAGTACAATCATAACAGGATGTGTTGTGACCATTCCATACAGTCTAATAACATTGTCATGAAGAAACTGAGCCATTAAAGCTGCTTCTTGAAAGAATTTTATTTTGTCTTTCTGTGAAGCTTGTTTATTAAGGGTCTTTACGGCAACTTCTTTTGATGCATCATCATCTGTCCATGTTGCCAAGGTAACCAAACCAAATTCTCCATATCCTAATTCCTTGATGGTACTATTTAAAAACAAATTAATAAAATTATAGTGAAAATACATAGTGAAGTATAGGAATGCATCAACACCAACAAAACAGGATTGATACAGGTACTGTACATGTACTTTTTGTGATTTAAAATAGCATAACATGTCATACCAAATACTCTCCGATGAAATTTCTGTGACCATAGTCTCTTTGATTTGAGCAAGCAGCAGCTTCAAACTAGTGGCAGGCTGCACAAATGATTGAGAACGTTCATAATGACCAGTAGTCAGTGAGTCCAGTGGCTTCTTCACCATTGTATCATCACGTACCACAGCGTACTCACCACTAACTGATTCTAGCCTATGATAATCGAATAATGGCTCATCATAGTCATTTGGGACAGATAGTGAAAATCTATGAAATTTTTCATCTCCCTCTACTGGCATTTCATAATCACTGACTACAGCTGGGTTACATAAAGTACCATCATCCTCCTCCTTGGGTGCAAGTGAATAACGTGCCTTTGACTAATGGCAAAAGATCCAATAATTCATGGAGCACATTAATTAAAATTTATAATGTTGTCAAAACTTACATTATCATCAACAGTGTACTGAAAAGATGGATTGTTTGTTGCAAATCCTTGATGCTGCATTACTACAAATGGATGTTAAATTAATCTCTATTACACAGAGTAATAGGTATTCATAACAGATAGTAAGTACAACAATATAATTGAGTTTTACCTGTGTTAACATTAAAATGGCTTCGCTTTCTTCGTTTCCTCATGAGCAAAATAATGCAAATGCCAAGGAAAGAAAGTAGTAGTAAAAATAAAGAAGCAATCACAGCTGCTACAATGATAGCAGTTGTGCTGTTATCACCACCATCACCACCAGCTTGACCTACACTGGCAGTTGTAGCAATCATAGTACTTGTTGGAACTGGAGCAATGCTTGAGTCAATAGTAGCAGAATACACAGAAGTAGAAACACTGCTCAAACTACTTAGGGTATTTGAAAACAAAGAGTTAACTATAGCACTAGTAAGGTTAAATGCATCACTTGAAATAAACATGCTTCTAGTAATCACAGGAACAGTGGTTGAGATCAACATAGCATTTGTAGACAAAGAAAAACTGATAATCATAGTACCAGTAGTGGTAAGAACTTCACTGGAAACAGATGTCCTGCTAGCAACACTGCTTGAGTTAATCATAGTAGTGGTAAGAACATAGCTGGAAGAAACCACAGTGGTAGTAGATACAGAAATGCTGCTTATGTTTATGCTGGAATTAGCAATACCTACATACAACACAAGATACACATGTTACAGCTATTATGACCAGTCTTTGTATCTCATATGTACATACTTTCTTTACATGCAAATTCACTATCACTCCAGTCTCCATTACTCTGACAAGTCCTAGTGTCACTACCAGTTAGTTCATAACCAGTGTTACATGTGAAACTACAAGTGTCTCCCTCATAACCCACTCCTACTCTACCAGAACTACATGACATTTCTCCATTGGATGGTGTTGATAGGTTATCACATCGGATGTCTATAATGATACATATGTACATACTACACCATTGACCATAATTGTGACCCACTAAGCACAAACCCAACTAGGTTTCATTTTAATTTTCTATTTATGACTTTGAATGTCATTAGGGCATCAGCTCTATCTCTTGGAGTCATAGACAGCAGCACGAGTAAAACAATGGATTTGTATAGTGACTATAAAATAGATTACAGGCACTCACTTAATTGATCATAAGTTGTGTTTATAACAGGCTATGGAGATGGGACTTGTCTCATTGTGTTCACCATGCACTGGGCGAATTCATCAAGGTATAGTAGAAATGGCGATGATAAAGATCATTAAATTTTACTGGGCATAAACAAACACATGTAACTCACAATTCTTTACAGAACAGAAATGAAAAAAAAATGATATTCATACTCTCCATAAAGAAGTGAATTCAATGGTATACAACTTATATCAGTTAAAGTATTGTTTTACTGTAAGCTGAAATAGTTGAAATGTCTGTAAAATTATTTTTTGTATCATGCACTTTACTCAGTGTATTAGAAAGTGATTTATAAAAACAGAATCAGTCAGGCTTTTGCTCAGTGGGTCACAATATTCAAGCAATGATTAAACCTGTTGAGAACTGAATTAAAGGTTGAGCATTTTGATCAACATTTTGGGTAGCAGTACTGACTGTATTCAATGAATTAGCTGATGTATTACGATAAGCTGTATATCCTGCAGTTAGAATAGTCCACACTTGATATCGTGATCTATGTGGATGATAATATCCTATAACATCTCCAGCTTCAAACTCAATAGTGTTATTGCCAGTAAGAGTTATATCTACTAGCCAGTAAGCTGTTGATAAGTCATGACCAACTTGAATCACTTCACTTTCTGCCAACTGAACTTCACCCACTTTATCAAATACATCCATATTTGATATTCTTGGCCGCCATACTTCAAAACTAGGTTCAGCAACTCCCATAGCACTTCTGTCCATACTAGCAGTAATACCAGTTATTCTACCATTACAAGTGAAATTGGCACGTGGAATAATTATTTGATTTTGTTGTGGAATACTGCGATCTCCTTTTTGTTGAACTAAGACACTATCAAAGCAGCTTACCCCACCTGTGTAAACAATTCCAATACACAATAAATGTCAGAACAAAAGTTCTCTGGTGCTTATAGTTTGTAATACATAATTATTATTCTTTGGGATATGCAAAAGAAATTAATTATCATAACGTTATCATGAAGTCATCATAGCCTGAAAATTAACAACTCCTCCACAGAGATAGTTTTTTAAGTGTACAATCGTACAGTATGGTAGTACTGTAATGATAATGAAGGTTTGGGCATCTCTGGTCAAATATCACCCAAGAACTAGCCTTGTTTTCCCTTCATGACAGCTTGGTAGTACTGGTAAGGCAGAATCTAGCCAAAAATTCCTTCAGAGTGATTCCAACAAATTTCTGTGGAATTTCAAAAATATAGTAATATCTGAATTTGATGCCTCCAGTTAATGATTATTGCTAAGTCTATGGCCTTGATTTCTTCACTACTTAAAGTTGCTTCAGGCTGAGATTGGCCTTGTTGCCAACTGCAGCAGCTACAGTGCATGGATTATGAGTTTACCTTTGTCTTCCACTGTGTCCCATTTTTTCCTTTACTATTGCATAGGTGTTGATTCGTGATGATGCGAAATGGCTGGCTATCATGAGAATTGCACATAAATTCCATAGTACCTGGACTGATTGAAGAGGCACTTTTTGTATTGTTCTTCATTTGTAATGCTGTATAGGGGTTACCCAAAATGAAGCAAAATGGCCACTTCACTAGCAAATGATAGACAGGGCGCACGTTTAGTTGCAATTTCCATATTGGTTGGATTGACTGCAGAGGTGCTTCTTGTACTGTTTCTTTTTCTTGTTTGTAATGCTGTATAATGGGTGGAACATAGCTGAAAATGGGCCCCATTACTTTCAGAAAGTGATAGCTTGGGGTCACTCAATGATGCATGGGCACCACCATGTTCTAATTCCTTAGATGAGCTATGCATTAGTTCACCAGTATAAATCACGCTACAAAAAGTAAACAAACAACTCTAAAGAAAATCAGAATTTTTGTCAAAATTAGTGCATCCCTACTCAGCATAAACAGTAAAATCTACATACTCTATATACATACTTCTTCTACACAAAGTAAAACTACCACTCCAACTCCCATCACTCTGACAGGTCCTATTGTCACTACCAGTTAGCTGATAACCAGTGTTACATGTGAAACTACAAGTGTCTTCATAGGAAGAAACTCCATCATCTCCAAGTGAACAGTTACTTCCTCCATTAGAAGGGTCAAAGAGTTGTAGACAGTTTACTAAAAGATAATTGTGGTGAAGAGTATAGTAATGCATGCATATATGTGACCCAGTCTGGGAAAATCGGGCTTATCACCTATTTAAAAGTATCGAGAAACGCTAGTTTTAAGTATTTAGTGTGTTGTAGCTCACCAATGGTTGAAGCTATGTGTACTAGGGTTGGGCGATATTGAAAATTTCCTCCCACAGTTATTGTGGAGCTTATTATCATGATTATTGCAAATATCATGGTATTGAAATGAACTATACCAAGTACACTCAAAACTGTTTACACAGTATATTTGTATGCGTGAACTTTGTTTACCAGCTACCACAACCGCAAGGAGTTTGGAAAAACCAGCCTAACCTATAGAGCATGGAGTACATATAAATTTTGAAGGAGACATAGCTAGTTTCTATGTATATAGCTAGCAGATAATTTACTAAGGCTTACTAATGTGAAGCCAGAATTGTTATCCCACAATCACAGTAGTGCTGCATCCAGTACACGTGCCTCGCCTTGCGTATATTCTAATAATTAGTGCGTCGCTTCGTGTAGTAGCACATGGGTTAGGCTTGTTTGCTAGTACAAGGAGGCTGAAATACTGATTGACAAGTACAATATGGTGTTGTTAACACGTGCAAGTGTGTAGTTACAGCTCTATTCTCGCTATGATATTGCAATAACCATTTATGGCGGTTTTTCAAAAACAACGCGGTATCGGTTATTGCCAGCTGTAATATCGCCTTGTTACCATCATACCGGTATATCGCCCAACCCTAATGTGTACCAAAGTTTCACACGTTTTACACCAAATCTTTACCTTCCATAGCATCCACTGTGCAAGTAGCCAACAACTAAGTTTCCTGCCATTTTAGATAGTTTTTAAACTGAGGTTGACTGTATCAGGCGAGCTGCAAAATGGGTGGGAGGCGGGGGGCCTGGAAGGTGGGCAAGATGGTGTTCAAAAATTGAAAAGGAAGGCGTAGGGATGAATTAGGCCAAGTTTTGGGCCATTGAGGTCTCAAAATTGGCTAAAATGAAAGGAAATTCACAGCAAAGGTACTTATTCAATACCACAGAGCTGTACAGCCACATACAATCATCCCCAGGCTGACTAGAGCTCCATTAAGGCCCCACACTGCATGTACGGATCGCCACTGGGCTTGGGAAAAGCAGCCAGAAAAACCAGACCATCAAGTCTAGCTGATTTTGATTGTGGAATTAGATAGTTTATTCATGTAGCTTTGTGTTCTGGGTGAAAAATCACATCTGCTGACATGGGCAATAAGACCGGTTTCCTCAGACTGGGTCACATATGTAGTTTTACTCTACCTCTTCTACACATGATCTCAGTACCACTCCAATTTCCATTACTCTGACAGGTCCTAGTGTCGCTACCAGTTAGCTCATAACCAGTGTTACATGTGAAACTACAAGTGTCTCCTTCATAACCCACTCCTAGTCTACCAGAACTACACAACATTCCTCCATTGGATGGTGTTGATAGGTTATCACATTGGATACCTGCATTATACAAATTGTACAATATGACAAAACGTATATGCAGTAGCTTACCAAATAATAGTTGAATCAAAGGTTGTTGAGAATTTGTGATACAATCTCCTCTGCTTGTATTGACCACTAATGTGTTTCCTCCATCACAATCATGAACACTGGATCCATTACCACTAATAGTGTTAACTTGATAACGTACATTAGATGGATGATAACATCCAATAACATCTCCTGAATTAAACTCTATCCTCTCATTATCACTAACAACAATCTCTGCTAACCAGTACCCATCCATTGCTCTTACTTCACTATCTTCTAATACAATTTCATCACCAATTCTTTCATAAACACTGGGATCACCTGACATGGGATGCCACACTTGAAAGCTAGGATACTCACTACCACTATTATTAAGTGATAGACTAGCAGTAATATGTGTTATTCTTCCATTGCTGTTACTACAGTTAACATATGGAATGATCACTTGTCTATCAACTCTTAACCGATCATCTCCTCCTTTGTAAACATTGACACTTGCTATACATTCTAAGGAAATAAATATCAAAGCAGCATAATATTATACATGCTAAAAATGTGACCAGATTTTACAAAATCGATCCAAATCGCACATCAGGCAAAATCAAACTAACACCATCAGTGGATAACCACACTATCATACTACTAGTTTTGACCCTCAATACTACTCAAACTACTCGAGGCTGGTTTTAACAGACATCTTTTCTGAGTGGTGTGCACAGCTCGAATGGTGGTTTCTGGCCTTGTGAAGGATCTGGCTTGGCAAGAAGCAGCGGTTTACTGGTGTACAGCCTGATAATGCTGGCCAGACATTTTTTCTGTTGATTTTGCTACATATCAGCCAATAAGGAGCCAGCCAGCACAGCCCTGTAATTTTGTGTCTGGACTCCAATTGTGGTCTGCCTCCATTTTGAAGTCTATCTCTTGCCCATCCCGCCACCTTCCACCCCTTTGTGAACACTCGTGATACTACTTTCCTCATCCAACTGCTCAGATTTTCTATCTTATTTGGTGGGAAGCTCTACAAGCAGCTACAAGTACTGGAAGTGGCCTGAAAGGTAATAGATTGATGCATCTTTTGCATAAATTTCATACGTGTGCTTGTTATCCTTGGCAAGTTATGCTGACTTGAATTCTTTAAAACGTTCATCTTGAACTTCTATGTGTAATTTGGATCGTTTTTACAAAATACAGTCACAAATCATTATAGCAACTGACAATCAATTTGTATTCATTGTTTATTGCTGTTATGTAAATTCAGAAATGAAAATAAGGTTCCCTGATTAAGAGAAAGACAAGATTTGGCACTTTGCTCAATGCCAAAGTAGGGGTTTTCTCACATAGTTATGTTGTAATACCACCACTCATAAATTATATTGTTTTATTCATACTTCATTTTTTGCAGCATATTTTTAAATACATTAGTTTGTTTACCTTTTTGTTAGAGCATATAGCTTTGCTACATAAAATATAGTCCACATACAAATTCACAGTAACACATGTTGCCAAGCATGGTGTGTCATGTAGCCACGTGTGGTGTGCCACGCATGTACAGCCATGCTGGGTGTGCCCACACAGCCACACTGGTTGTGCCTATTGCATGTGCCACACAGCCATGTTGCAACATTCCACACGTGGTAGCACACTGGTGCGCTGTGTTTCCAACCCTGGTAATTAGGCTAGAATTGCATATGTGCCATCGACTCCAAGCAAAGCTTGTCAGGATGATATTAAGCTTTAGGTTTGGGTACATATAAACCTCACCAGCTATTATTGTTTTTAAGCTATGTACAGGGTAATAACTACACTTCACCACTTTCTTTCTTCATCAATATGATCACAGGTCAAGCATGCCCACAATGATGGAGGAGACTTCAATTTATCAAGTCGCAATTCTGATGTTTGTCATAGCAATGGCACTACATTATGATTTACCATTAAAGCTAAACTGTAGCTACGTACCACCAGATTAAATGAAAACCAACTGTGAGGTCACATTTCTATTATTTTTTCAATTGACTCAAGTCACAAGCAGTGTGCATGCAGTAAGTGAACTTTGACCTTATGAATGGTAAGCAACTTCAACCTTCAGTCATCGTGGGGTAAATAAACGTGCATGAAAAATTTCAAAAAAACTTACCAGTGTTCAATTCAAACAGGGACCTCAAAACTGACACCCAAATCCTTAACCACTGAGCTGCTGCTATGATGATTGTTCACCTCACGCATTTTCTACCTTATAAATGAAATTTTAGTTCAATAGCAAAAGTTTATAATTTCAAAGATTTACTAATGGAAAGTCTTAGAACATTCTATGTGTGTCTAGTATTAGAAATCCTCGAAACAAATGTGCACTACATTAGATTATTACAAAAGTAATTAAATAAACTCTACAGTACAATACTATTGTAGTATTCCATCAAATTGAAGCCAATATTTTGGTACTGATCGGCAGGATGGTACACTATGATTAAGACTCACTTGCACCAATTGTCATCATTATAATAAGTGTCATGTTAGCAAAACTTGTGATCTATCGACCCTACTTGACAAAATACAATCATGTAACTTGGAAGGAATTTACTTTGTAATTTACTTTGACACTATAATGCAACTTCATGTTGATGAAGTGTAATCTCAATGAGTGTGAACTTGAACTTTTATTTTTAATTTTGTAACCTACTGATTTTTTTGTAATCATATTATTATACTCTATGTACGAATTATTTTTCCTTTGGTAAAATTGGGACTTTCGTATGTATGAACTTTTGAGTGTGCAATTGACAGTTAATTAAAATAATTTCAACAGGTTATGGGCCCAGAATAGCGACCTAACAGTCAGTTTATAGTTAAGCTCTTTGTTGAGTTAGTTGTTAGAAGTCAACATGGCAGAGTCTAAAACGGTATTGGTGGTGCCACCGAATAATTCAAACAACTCCATGTGGAAGGTGCAATGTAAGATGGCGCTGATTAAGGATGTACTCTGGAGTATTGTTAGTGGTATGGAGAGAGAATCTACAGAAAGAGATGAAGCACTGGAAAAGTTTGCAGTGAAATGCGATAAAGCTCTGGCGACCATAGTGTTGGCGATGGAACCACATTTACTCTATTTATATGGTAACGATCTAACTGACCCTGTTGCTGTTTGGAGAGTGTTGTCTGAACAGTTTCAACGTAAAACATGGGCTAATAAATTAGAACTCAAATGAAGGTTGTTTTCGTTGAGGCTAGCAGAAGGTGGGTCTGTGCAAGACCACATCAAGATAATGATGGAAATATGTGATGAATTGTCGGCAATTGGGGAAAGTGTGAGTGATGAAGATCGAGTTGTTTATCATTTGGCTAGTCTCCCAGAGAGTTATGGTGTCCTGGTAACTGCCTTGGAAGCTAGTGCTGATGTACCCTCATTAGCTGTTGTGAGAGAACACTTACTACATGAAGAGATTAAGATGAAAGGTAAAGAAATTCAGACTAGTCAAGAAGGAATATTGACTGCTAGTTTCAAGAGTAAGTTAATTGCTTACAGCACAAATGATCCCTGAGCACAATTGTTATTGCCTGCAGCACAAATGATCTCTTGCTGGTCTGCTAGACTAATATATGTAGCTAACTCAGTTCCACTGCACACATTAATTCTGACAGTTTTTTTCCTACAGGGTATTCCGTATAATATACATGGACACTACAATGATTGCTATTTGGATTAGTGCCCCCTAATTGCAGTTGTTAACCTGAGTAGGAAACGATTAGTACCATATATGGTGTGACTACTCTATTAAAATCAGTGCTAGTCATGCAATATTAACTTTGCTCACCCAGCCCCATCATATTTGTGCAATAACTACAACAGGCACATCCAGCTTAGTACCTAAACTAAATGACAGCACAATTCTTGTGTCCAAATGTTGTGACCACGCCCCCACTTGAGCCGGTTCAGCAACGCGCGTGCAGTCTAATTGTTTTCGAAGATTACCTTATTTAATGCCTAGTACACAAGTCAAGACAACTCTCTGCATGCCTACACCGAATATCCCCCAAAACACGTGGGGCATTTCATGGGCGGTTTCGTGGCTTTTACTGCAAACGAACAACGCATTGGTTTGCTGGCATACCGAGGCCCCCACCAGCACCCGAATCTGAGCAATGCTGCACATGCGAGGGGTCCGACACTTCAGAAAGAGCATACAAGATTTCCAGATTTCTACCGTGATTTCTGCTGATATCCGCCCATGTAAGCTGTAGTTAATGGAAATACTTCTCCAATTTACAGAGAAACACGAAGGTTAGAGGTTTGATTTCTGATTTCTACTGCAGGAGCATACGAGATTTTACAAAGTGTCGGACCCCTCGCGTGTTTGAAAGCGCACCAGCTATCGTCATGGCAAAAGGCTGAGTGTGCAACCACGCCAACCGCCACACCCACGCATGGCGCCACGCAGACCCGAACTCTGGTGAAAACTTCAGTACATACAAGTCGCGCACAACAATACATGGAAAGAACTCACCGGGCAAGCGTTAAGGCAATTGGTTAATCCGCTGTCCGAATATTGAACTACTTCATCTCCCACCGACCACGTGTACAATCCTGTCCACTACGTAGTGGCACAAACAATGTCTGAACCGGACTCAGAAACTTTGTCCCATCACTGGTCCCTTTCTTCTTTTTCACCTTCACTGAGACCGACTTTTTGTACCACCTGGTCACCCAATTGGAATGACCCATACACGCGGCATTTTTCCCACGCATGCGTTCATAATGTTTTCCAATTAATACCTACTGCTCTATATTACATCTAGTATTGTGATGCAGGTGTGCTACGTACCTAGATAGCTGCAATGTGTCACTACACCACCCAAACACACACACAAATTATCTCCCTCCATTAACAATAAAGTTAAACTCCATTTAATGTATTGCTAGAATAAGTTCTGTAGCAAGACACAGCTGCAAGAACACAAGGCAGCTAAGCGTTTCAGATGATTTTAATTAAAAATCTTACAAAGGTATGTGTAACTTGCTACATAATTATGTGACTGGATTTGTGAAATGGTACCTTTTTCACACACAAAAAAGCTTTTGAAACTTCATAATCATTGCATATAATTGTCTAAAACTGTGAAGCTACAGTGCATTTCGACATAATGAGCACACTTAACCAGTAAGTAAACTGTTACAAAATTTTGTTTGCTAGCATGTAAAATGTGTGGAAAGGACACCTTTCTACAAATCCAGTTACATAATTATTACTAGTAAGGAAATATGTAACTGTAACATGTTACTTTAGCTGGCAGTAACAAATAATAAGTAAGTAATACATAAGTAATACTAGATAAATAAAAAATGGACATTTCCAAGGGGAATAGGGATCCCTAAAAGTCACAAAACAAGAAGGGATTGTTGGGGTGGTAAAACACACATTCTATTTTAGCTCTCTGTCACAAAACTTTAGTTATTTTACGTATGCTCTGCTCACCCTTTTGAGTTGAGAAATACGGAATTGTGATTTACTACCCCAGCAAGCCCTTCTTGTCTCATGCCTTTTTTCAAATATCCCTATTTCCTTTGAAATTTCCAATTTTTATATTCATCTAGTTTGTGTAGCTTCATTTAATTCATTAATAACATTGTTTTATTGATAATGAAGGTCAGGTTTTGGATAGAGCAAATGTACATTCTACATACAGTCAATTTTTCAGTATACATGTTAAACTAATCCAATACTCTACTAGAATTTACATTACTAGTGACTTTAATAGCTGTCAGATTTAGTGCATGTTTTGAATACAGTCGACTGCATTATTAGAGCATTTTGATCCTGAATAGCCTGCCCACGTACAATAATCACAGAGCAAAAAACCACCTTGTATCAAGTCAACAGCATACTGATGATACTGTAGATTGAGCTTCCTGGTCTTGTTGAGTTTAATACAATAACTTCATCAACAGGAAGTGCACACCAGCAAACCCAACTCTGTGCATGATATTTTATGGCTTCATGTTTGACAAGAAGGGCCTGGTTTTAGTTATATTCATTCGAAAACTAATTCAAAATAGTATTTTTTTAAAGTGTTAATTTAAAAATGAAGTGGGGATCTATGCAACAAAAAGCAGTGAAACAAGAGATGAATGATGGTATTACAGCATAGCTCGGTAGGAAGTCCCCACTTTGGCATTGAGTAAAATATAATTGTTATGGCTAATGTGCCAAAGTAAGGACTTTCCCACCAAGCTATGCTGTAATACCATCATTCATCTATTATTTCACTACTTTTTGTTGCATAGATCCCTACTTCATTTTTTAATTAACGATTTTTAAAAAATACTAGTTGTTTAGTTTTTGTTGTAGTACAGCTAGTATACATGACTGTTGCATTAGAGTGACTGTTGTATTAGAGTATCGCAAGTCAGCCAAGTGGTGTGCAGCTAGCTAGACCAATAAGGGGTGAGGTCATCTTGTTTACTGTTAAGTAAATAGCTAGATTGTTAAGAGGTGTGGTCTCCATAATTTATCACTGCTAGTCCACCTAGATCTTTATTTGATAGGTGTGCCTATCGCGAATGGGATCCCAATCAGGATCCCAATTGCGGAGTTGCAGATAACTAGCTAGTATACCTCTTATAGTAGCGCCAGGGCTGAAGCGCTTCTGAAATCCAGCTCTGAAATAATTCTGTGGTGTCTAAATATGCAGCTGAAAGAAAGTGTTGATACGGAAAATTAACACCTCGATGTGGTTTTGTTGGATAAAAAAGACAAGCAGCCTGATTGAAGATAAAAGAAAAGACAAGGTACAGAGGGCCTACACTCATCAGAACCCCAAAAGATACATCCCACTGGTGAGTTTTTATTGTGGTGTAAAATGGTGGCTGTGTGCTGCTTTGTTTGGCCTCTAGCCTTGCGACTGTGGTCAGTCAGTCAGCCAGTCTAAAATTTGAGTTTTGGCAATTTTTAAAATTTTATATCCACCCACCTGTAAGTGTTTTGTTACAATTAATGCTGTATTATATATTATATGTATTCCATAAAGGTGATTTTTGTCATGTAGGATGTCTCTATATAGGATTATTTTCCAAGGTGGAATTTTGGGCGACGTACAAAATTTTTAAGGGGATCCCTACTTAAACAGTACTATCGTACCGTTTGGTAAGTCATGGACACACACTGATTCATTCAGAAAGCTTGCTACAGTACCTTTATCTTGGAATTCTCCAAAATATGTGACTGGATTTTGGAAAATCCAGTTTGATGTTCACATTTTACACATCAAATATTTATGATCAAAATGAGGCATTCCAGTGATTAGAATCACCAGTCAGTACCTTGAATTACAACAAATTGTGTGAAATATTTAACAGGTGCACAGGTGCTTTAATGGTGACACAGCAATGCATAGATTTCTATGTACGGTATGCATTAAATAAAGTTAACGTAGCCATACTACACAGCAATACATTTCATATTACGGCTTGGTTAGACGCTTAGCTACAATAGGTATTATAATGTATAAATTTTGTCAAGTGAACTACAACACTGGGGAGATTAGCTATATGCTAACTAGCAATAAATGTTTGTTTTTTCAATATCTCACTGTTACCATCATAAAATTCTTATTACACTCTGTTTATACAATGGCCATAGCTTACCCGTATTATAGTTTCCTGGCAACATTACTGTGTTGTGTTGGCTACAAGCTGTCCTCGTTACTATTTACTTTGCTTGTAGCTATCAATACTGGGAGTTCCTCGTAACTGATCGCATGCTTGTCAGCTAATTGCACGCATAGTGTAACAATTGCACGTACTGCAATTTGTAGCAACTTATGCTCATATAAACAACCCCCTACGTAGCTACAATTCAGCCACGCATGCAGTGTGGACTGTATACTGTACAATGATGAAGACTCAGGAGACATATGAAGAATTTTGCTACATGGCATGGACATTATTTTGCTTAATCACAGAGCACTGTAATTTTCACAAACTAACCTGCAGAACTAATTCACAGTGCTTTTGTTTCATTGTAGCACTAATGCAGTGAAGGGTAATGCCTGTCAAGACATGGAAATAGCTCAGAGTGTTTCTTTCCAAATATCCGCCATTCAATTTGCCATAGAAAAAGTAAGTGATTTTAAACCTTAAAATGATGAGCTTAAATTTCCTTCTTCTATAGCTCATCTTAATCGCTGTTCACTGCTCTTTCCAAATCTGGTTTGGAATCTGAGGTATCTATCATGTGCCACAGGTTATTACGCCTTTTATTGCATGCCCCTAAAACGCCCAATACAAAGTGTATGGAGAAATTTGCTACACCCGATCAGTTTAGGCCATTTTGACGAGCCTAAATTTCCGTGAATTGGACTTCTTTTGGCATCATTGTACTCGCAGAGAGTTGCTCTACATGTATCAAATTCGGAAAATTACTAAGCAGACTCGAGGTAGGTGGTACATGATAATTAATTTTTAATGGTTTTTCAATGGAAATGTATTAGACATGTCTGTTCCAGCTGGCATTTTTGTCATGAACAAAAGTATAGCAAATGTCTGCAAACATCTTGATATGACTGAACTGTGGACTGTACAATGAAGTATATAATGGCGAGGCCTTCCAGTGGTTCATCTCGATCACAAAGACTCCACAGTGGCCTAATAAACTTGTCAATGACTTGACCCCACTACACGTACTGCCTGGTTAGCACTATGCATGTATTGAACTTAATTCTTCTGAGTACCCATTTTTAAAAAAGCAACTTTATAGCGTGCACCCTATTTATTCCAAAAATGGCAATATCTATATTTGGCTGTAGACTGAATAGTGTCCTAGAATTAATTGTAGTTCAACACTGATTAGACCTTTGTCTATTAACAAGCTGTATGTGTGATGAGCTCGGTTCTAAGCTATAACCTCACTGTGCTACCTTGCCAAGTAAATGTGTACAGTGTTGGGGGTAATGTAATGCGTTATATAACAATTATTACTTTTGTGATAACTAAGTAATATAATGAAATATGCTATAAAAGCAGGTAATATAACTCAAGTTATTTTACTTACAAATGTAACGCGTTACCTAAGTAATATAGTTACTGTAACGAGTCTAATATTACATTATATTATTACTTTAAGTAACGAAGTTACTAATCTCATTAGTTATCCTCTGAGTAATGTCTAGCCGCTACGAAGTAACAAAGCCTACTGAATGAAGCTTATTCACCAGCTTCTTACTTATAACCAAGATTTCCAACAACGCAATCATGTCACGTCATAAGGTGGTAGTTTCACATGTGACAGCTTAAAGCTGTGGACACAAAGTAATATAATATGTAATATTATTATGGTTACTTTATTTTATGGGTAATATGTAACTGTAACTAAATAGTTCAGTAGCAAGTAATATTATGTAATATGTAACTAGTTACTTTTAAAAAAGTAACTTGCCAACACTGATGTGTATATACTACTTATGTACGTACGTACCTGTAGCTTTACCAGTCACCATGGTTAACTCAGATATGATGGAAACCAATGTAGTATGTGATGAAGTGGAAAATGGAGTGCAAGTTGACTGTGCTGCAACTGATGATTTGGGATGTCCAAGTAGTAGTGGCAGTGGTGATAGAGTACAAGACTGTACATTGACATCAAACCATCATAATGTAGAACAGGGGACCAGCTCCCAGAAATTTGATGGTGATGAGCAAAGTGCCACAAGCAGCAACGATACCACAACAGTTACTAGCGTCACATCCAAGGGAGGTGAAGATAAGCCGAGGTACATTAGTAAGTATTTAGTACAATACATTCCCGATGCCCGGCCACGAAATAAAGAGACTGCTGTGATGATTTCAGGGGCTGCAGTTTTAACTAGTGAAAAGTGTGTTGCCATTCTGAAGGAACAAGAAGAGAAACACAAGCAACAGCAGCAAGGGAAAGAGAGGAAGAGACTGGAAAGGGAGCAAAAGAAAATGGAGAAAGAAGAGGAACACAAGAAGAAAGCCCTGACTGCAGAAAGGAAGGCTCTAGCTGAAGAAAAGAAAGCTCTGGCAGCAGCAAAGAAGGCAGAGGAGTAGGCAAGGAAAGCTAGAGGAACAAGCAACTTAGACCAAGTCAATTATAACAGGAAACAGTAGAACAATGATGATCAACTTGGAACAAAATCTCCACGATTAACTGATGCTACAGTAACCGAAGATCTTCCAGGCACAGCCTCAATTGATGGTCAAAATGAATGCTGTGTATGTTTTGAGCTATTCCAAAGAGAAGATGAGACAAGCTGTGTGCATGCAAGAGATGGCTGCATGAGGATTGTATTACGGATATTGTATTTGATAAGTTTGGTAGGGAGCTGTTTTGTCCCTACTGTTCACAGTAGACAGTTGAATTACTGTGTAAAATAGCTAGGTTGATTTACTAGCAGGAAGTTTATTTTCATTATAATCATTTTTTGCGTGCTTTACTTTAAAAATTCGTAACTCTAACATCATGCAACCTATCGCTTCAAAATTTTGCATGGATGTTGGCTATACAGTACCTTCATAAATGTGCAGGATTTTTTTCAGATTTTTGTGAAGTTTCAATGTGAGGCCGTGGCCAGTCATTGGACTATTGTCCGATAATTGAAACACGCAAGCATATGGAGTTCCGGTGATTGAGCCATGGTTCTGATAAACAGTTACTTCGACTTTGCACGTTTTCAACTGTTACTGGTCAGGGGAAGCGCCTTTTGACACCAAACTTGGTACACAGGAAGATGAAGTCAAGTGGAATACCTCTGCCAAAAATCATGCTGCAGAAATATTCAGACGAGAAGGGACATGTGTTGGGAATAAACGTTCCATTAATTGGTTGCTTACGCTAACACTTTTTATTGTTTTACTGTGATTTAATATCATGCACTACTCCAGCTTGTTTCAGTACTTTTTATCGATGTGCTATGGTCCCTACTCTAGTTGAAAATTCCAAACTTTTTGTGTACTTGTTTGTTAACTTTTTTTTGCAAATAATTATTATGACTGGTAAACCCATGTATACCACATCAAAAGAAAGAATTGGCACTGTGCGCCCCTGCTATATCAACAATCGTCTGAAAAGTGAAGTATCCATTACTCTTCGTTGTCAGCTATGTTCAACCGTTACAACACAACATTACAAATCAAGAACTGTTCGAAAAGTATCTCTGCAATTCACGCATACCACATCAAAAGAAAGTGCCGCGTATCCCAGCTATATCAATAATCATCTGAAAAGTGAAGTATCCATTATGCTTCATTGTCAGCTATGTATGTTCAACCCATTACACAGCAGTACGAATCAACAACTCTTTGAAAAGCACCTCTGCAATCAAAGTAGCCACTATGAAAAATACAGAAGATTTCCGTATGAAGGGAAGCCATCATGTGCTACCGCCAAATCGACACTTTTCGCTGTCAGCAAAAATGAATGGACACAAAGGAGGACACTGGTAAGTCCATGAAGAATGCATTGTACATACTGTGGTATGCCAAAAGGCACCTCTTGGGCCGAAGCGATGTCGAACTGAAAAAATCAAGCCCGTAGCCTTAGCTGTTATCAAGTTACGCTTGTCTGAAGGTATCAGTCAGTCAGTCAGTCAGTCAGTCAGTCAGTCAGTCAGTCAGTCAGTCAGTTACTCAGTCAGTAGAAAATTCTGTTAAATAATTTTACTTTTTAAATTCCATAGCAACTTGTTGAAAGCGTTTCAGGTCAATCTGAAAGCTTGTTTGGGCTTAGTTTTACCTAATCAATACTGCCTCATCATCGTCAGGGAAAATTGAAGCTGGTTATTGAGTGATGTTTTTTCGTGGGCCATGCCTACTCCTTTGTGGTCCCTACTATACAACACTGTCGTACTGTAAGACAACAAGTTTAACAAGTAATACTGTAAAGAATATCAAGATACACGGTAGTGTATCGTGCGGCCCAAGAAGCCGGCGCGTAACACCCGTGAGTATATTGACAAGAAGAAAGAAAACGCAATTTTCCCACCTCCGTAGCTCTGTGCTTACTTGATGAAACATGACGAGTTTTGCTGTGGACATGCCCCCCAACTTCAGCACTCTACATTCCAAATTTGAGCGAAATCGCTTCACGTGTTCCCGAGATATGCGACTTCAAAAATTGGCTTAGTTTCTTGGTTTGTTTTTTTCTTTCTTCTTATTTTTCTTCCTCTTGTCACACACTTACAAAAACTGCTATAAAACGCGAACGCCATATCCGATTGCCTTGAAATTTGGCACACAGAAGGGGGGTATAAAGGCGCATCTCGGTACCAACAGTGGCTGGAATACGATACACAGGCAAAGAGTTATGAGCGATTATTCACGAAAAATAACACCAATATGTTGTCACGCCTACAGGGTAAACTGCGTATGGGAAGAAGCTGAAAATCGGTGGGTGAATAGGTTAACTATTGAACCTCAAACCTTTTGTGGTTTGAAAGAAATCGAAGTAAAAACCAGGAAGATACAACGAAAAAACCAACAGTGTGAAACAATTACGCAATCTAGATTAGCTAATAAAAAAACCACTGCTTACCACGCCTACCAGATAAACCGCTTGGGGTAATGCTTTGAAAATCGTTGTACAGATGGAGTAATCATCTTACAAAGGCTCTTCAATGGTGTAGAAGAATCAGACTTAAAGCCACGGAGTTATAACAGGAAATCCAACTTGGTGCAGCAAGTGCGAGATCGAGATACTCTAATAGAGCAGTCATCCTAATAGAGCAGTCACCCTGAAGAGAATTCAAGAGATCAGCTAGAACCAAGAAACCTGTATAGAGACCAGCTACACACAAGTCACCCTGTAGAGAGATCAGCTAGAAGAAGTTACCTTGTAGGGAGTTCATGCAACTATGGAAAGAGATAGTTAAGCTAGAAGAAATCACCTTGTAGAGCTCAGCTTCAAAGAAACCACCATGTAGAGAGTTCAGCTACAAACAAATCACCCTGTAGAGAGATCAGCTAGAAGAAGTTATCTTGTAGAGAGTTCAGCTACAAAGAAACCATCATTTAGAGAGTTCAGCTTCAAACAAATCACCTGTAGAGAGTTCATGATCAGCTACAAACAAATTACCTGTAGAGAGTTGCAGCTACAAACAAATCTTCCTGTAGAGAGATCAGCTAGAAGAAGTTACCTTGTAGAGAGTTCAGCTAAAAACAAATCACCCCGTAGAAAGATCAGCTAGAAGAAGACAACCTTGTAGAAAGTTCAGTTACAAAGAAACCACCATGTAGAGAGTTCAGCTACAAACTAGTGACCTTGTAGAGACATCAGCTAGAAAAGTTACCTTGTAGAGAGTTCAGCAACAAAGAAACCATTCTGTAAAGAGCTCAGCTGCAAACAAATCACCTGTACAGAATTCAGCTACGAACAAATCACCCTGTAGAGAGATCAGCTAGAAGAAATTACCTTGATGAGTTCAGCTACAAAGAAACCACCATGTAGAGAGTTCAGCTGCAAAGAAATCACCCTGTATAAAATTCTGCCACAAACAAATTGCCCTGTAGAAAGATCAGTTAGAAGAAGTTACCTTGTAGAGAGTTCAGCTACAAAGAAACCATTCTGTAAAGAGTTCAGCTGCAAACAAATAGCCTGTACAGAATTCAGCTACAAACAAATCACCCTGTAGAGAGATCAGCTAGAAGAAGTTACTTTGTAGAGAGTTCAGCTACAGAGAAACCACCATGTAGAGAGTTCAGCTAAAAGAAGTTACCTTGTAGAGAGTTCAGCTACAAAGAAACCACCATGTAGAGAGTTCAGCTGCAAAGAAATCACCTTGTATAAAATTCCGACACAAAACAAATTGCCCTGTAGAAAGATCAGTTAGAAGAAGTTACCTTGTAGAGAGTTCAGCTACAAAGAAACCATTCTGTAAAGAGTTCAGCTGCAAACAAATCACCTGTACAGAATTCAGCTACAAACAAATCACCCTGTAGAGAGATCAGCTAGAAGAAGTTACTTTGTAGATCTTTCAGCTACAAACAATTCACCCTGTAGAGAGAGCATCTAGAAGAAGTCACCTTGTAGAGTGTTCAGTTACAAAGAAACCACCATGGAGATTTCTGTAATCAATATATGTATTATATAATATATAATTTGTACATTTACTGATAAACTATTTAAAGTACATCTACTTCATCTTTTCTTCTTCCTGTGGTAAAGAAAAAAAGATAGGTTAAAAAGTCCCAAAGCCGGCCATAGGCCGGCTTTGGGGTATACAAATACAAAAAGAAATGAAATCTAATCCAAAACAGCCAAGCTGTAAAAAAAGTGTGCAGCCCTCAAAAAGGCTATGGTGAAAAAAGATGCGAAATCCAAGGTGGCGGTCAAGAAATGGCTGTGATGGTAGGTTAATGGTAAAATTTTAATAACGACAATTCAGCTAAATTTTTGTGCCGCTTGATCTTGGCACAAAATTCACCTGAATTGTCATTATTAAAATTTTGCCATTAACCTACCATCACAGCCATTTCTTGGCCGCTACCTTGGATTTCACAACTTTTTTCACCATAGCCATTTTGAGGGCCGCACACTTTTTTTACAGCTTGGTTGTTTTGGATTAGATAATCATTACTTTTAAAATGTTATGAATCCAACACCGTACTCTAGCAATTTATCCTGAAACATATATGCACACATTGTTAACCATTGCTATGGATCCATTATTAACCATTATTAACCAAGGTATAACCATTGCTATACCTTGTCTACAGACTGTTTCATTACCACTCCACCTTCCATCACTTTGACAGGTCCTAGTGTCACTACCAGTTAGTTCATAACCAGTGTTACATGTGAAACTACAAGTGTCTCCCTCATAACCCACTCCTACTCTACCAGAACTACATGACATTCCTCCATTGGATGGTGTTGATAGGATATCACATCGGATGTCTGCATACAATCAAATATGTATACATACTGTATGTACATAGTTGTAACACTATTATTTACCAATTACAAACTGTATTAATGGTTGTCGGTTATTGCTAGAAACTTCTTGGGTATCTATGTTGATTGCATTTGATGAGTTATCCAATCTACTTCCAAAAGCTATATATCCTGCAGTTGTAATACTCCACACTCTATAACGTGTGTCAGGTGGATGATAATATCCTATAACATCTCCAGCTTCAAACTCCATTCTGTCATCATCATTAACAGTTATATTTACTAGCCAGTAAGTGTCGTTATTATTACCAACTTCTTCAACTACTTCACTTTCTACTAACTGAACTTCACCCACTTTATCAAATACATCAATACCAGGTGTTGGTGGATGCCACACTTGTAAGTAAGGATCAGTTATACCACTAGCTACTCTGCTCATACTAGCAGTTATACCAGTTATTCTACCACTACAAGTGAAATTTGCACGTGGCACAATCACCTGAAACCGTTCTGGCACATCTATTCCTCCTCTCTGTTGTACTGTGACATATTCAAAGCAACTTTCACTACCTAACAACAAAAATAAGAATAAGCTGTGATTACATGGATCAAATCACATGAAAAGCAAAGTTACGTGGCAGTAAGTATAGAACGTATGATTTATTAAATGTGACAAGATTCGTTAAAACTTGACTTGTTGGTGCAAATGATGGCTATAAGTTTATATTGGCAGCTACAGCTAGCACATCCATACAATTATTCATAGACTTTCCATGTGATTCAGTGTATCGTAATTTGCTTTTTTTTCATTGCAAAATAATTTCGTATGCAAAATTTGTACGAAAATGTCTTGCACAAACTTTTTTATACAAGATCGAACTACTCTAATAAAGCAGTCATTCATGTCAATCATACGAAAATATTTTTACACGAAAATTTTTATCACAAACAATTTTTGCACGAAAATAAAGCAAATTATGGTACCTTCTTCTGTATAAGGATATCATTATCATGTTACTTGGCTCTGGTCTGGCCCAAGCAGATAGTATGACAAAGTCCTGCAGTTTTGGGAAGTAGGTATTTGACCATTAGAATATTTTTTGGTCTCGTGCTTCCTAATACACTGCTCTATATTTGTTGCTTATGCAGACCTCTCAACTCTCACGATTTGATCGTGAGACAAATGATTTCAGCCTTGATATCACGACTGCTTGCTGATCTCATGATTTCTCACAATTCTCAACAAAATTTCCTAAGGCATCTCGTAAGGCACACTAAATCTCCTTGAATTAAAATATCTTGTATCAGGTATCACATGATAATTTAATTAGAATAGTGGCCCATTTCTGTATTTGAGATGGAATTTTTGGCTGTTTTATGTGTTTTTGACTGTGCCACGAGTGACTATGCTGTCAAACACAAGGTGAAAACCTTTTGAAGCACACATTTGAGGTGTGAAATCTTACCAGTGGTGTTATTACAAATGTTTATTGCTTAGTTTCAGTTGTTGTGAGGTGCATTGTCCGGAGAATCTGTGTTGAACACGAATCCACTGCTGGATACTGTTAAGAAATGAGGTGATTTCGGCGACAAATTACTGCTGAACTAGTGTATCATAGTTTGAAAGACTGATAGCACATGATTCAACGATGGAGCAAGGATAGTAGGTACTTATCATAGGGTAGGCTACACTATAGCATAGAGACATTATAAGCTGTGGTAAATAGCAGTACTGCACTCACATAGCTAGCTAGTAGTGCCTTTAAACAATTGCTTGGTAAAACAAATATACGTGCATGAACCCCATCATAAAGATGGTAGGCTTCACAACTACATGAGGGATGGGTGGCTGGCTTTCCCATGACCAGGTCTGTTTCCAGATTGAGAGGTCTACTTATGCATGCTACAGTATACTTAAAGCTATCTCAAAGATCTATAAGCAGCTTTCTTATGTACACAATATGTTACAGGGATAGTCTGCAAGAATCCCACATGTTCATTCAAAGTCTGCAAGAATCCCACATGTTCATTCAAGCCTATAATTTAAAAGTAGAATGCATTAAATACTGTACTACAAATAATTAAAATTATTTTAATTCAGCAGATTTGTTGAACACCTGTTTTGCAACCAATTCCTTAATATCACCATATTCCCTCAAAGCATGACGAGTTAGCAAATTGCTTAAATATTTTTGCCTTAGAGTTGCCAAAAAACACTGTACAGCTTACCTAAAAGTTTAACACATAGTACCATCAAAAGAAAACTAATTTCACATCTTTTTTCACCATAGCCATTTTGAGGGCCGCACACTTTTTTTACAGCTTGGCTGTTTTGGATTAGATCAAGACACACGATAGTGTGTCGTGCGGCCCAAGAAGCCGGCGCGCCACACCGTGAGTATATTAACAGGAAGAAAGAAAACGCAATTTTCACACCTATGTAGCTCTGTGATCCCTTATCCGATTGGCACCAAATTTGCTAGAGACGTGCCGCCCAGTTAGGGGAGTCTACATACCAAATTTGAAGAAAATCGCTCCAGCCATTTCCGAGATACGAGCGAACAAAATTTCGTTTTAATTTCTTCGTTTTTTTCTTCTTCATCTTCTTCATTTCGCACACTTCGCAAAATTCGCCATAAAACACGAATGCGTGCTCGGATTGGGCTGAAATTTGGCACACTTAACGGGCTCATTAAGGCGGATCTCCGTACCAACTTTGGTAGGAATCTGATGAACATTCACGGAGTTATGACCGATTATTTGCGTAAAATAAGGTCGAAGGTCTGTCACGCCTACAGGGTAAACCCCTTGGAGGAATCAGTTGAAAATTGATATGTAGATGGAGCAACCATCGTAGGAGTGCCTTTTTGTGGTTTGAAAGGAATCGAGATAAAGACCATGGAGATATGACACAAAACCCAACCTGTGTCAAAATTACGCGATCGATTTTTATGAATAAAAAAATTATTAGTTTTCGTGTCTACCAGACAAACCGCTTAGAGCAACGAGCTGAAAATCAGTATGTAGCTGGAATAATCATCATACAAATTTCTTGCAGTAGTACAGAAGAATCGGATTACAAATCACTGAGTTATGATTCGAAAGGCAACTACGTGTAGCAAATGCGAGATCGAGATACTCTAATAGAACAGTCACCCTGTAGTCAGATCAGCTAGAAGAAGGTACCTAATAGAGAGTTCATCTACAAAGAAGCCATCATGTAGAGAGTTCAGCTAAAATAAATCACCCTGTAGAGAATTCAGCTACAAACAAATTGCCCTGTAGAGAGATCAGCTAGAAGAAGTTACCTTGTAGAGAGTTCAGTTACAAAGAAACAATCATGCAAAGAGTTTGCTGCAAACAAATCGCCCAGTAGAAAGTTCCGCTATGAACAGATCCACTATAGAGAGTTCAGTTAGAAACAAGTCATCCTGTAGAGAGATCAGCTAGAAGAAGTCACATTGTAGAGAGTTCAGTTACAAAGAAACAATCATGCAAAGAGTTTAGCTACAAACAAATCACCCAGTAGAAAGTTCACGCTATGAACAGATCACACTGTAGAGAGTTCAGTTAGAAACAAGTCATCCTGTAGAGAGATCAGCTAGAAGAAGTTACCTTGTAGAGAGTTCAGTTACAAAGAAACAATCATGCAAAGAGTTTAGCTGCAAACAAATCACCCAGTAGAAAGTTCACGCTATAAACAGATCACACTGTAAAGAGTTCAGTTAGAAACAAGTCATCCTGTAGATAGATCAGCTAGAAGAAGTCACTTTGTAGAGAGTTCGGCTACAAAGAAACCACCATGTAAGAGAGTTCAGTTGCAAACAAACCACTCTGTACAGACTTCAGCTACGAAAAGATCACCCTGTAGAGAGATCAGCTAGAAACAAGTCATCCTGTAGAGAGTTAAGCTAGAAGAAGTTACATTGTAGAGAGTTCAGCTACAAAGAAACCACCATGTAAGAGAGTTCAGCTGCAAACAAATCACCTGTAGAGAGTTCAGCTAGGAACAAGTCACCCTGTACAGAGATCAGCTAGAAACAAGTCATCCTGTAGAGAGTTCAGCTAGAAGAAGTTATATTGTAGAAAGTTCAGCTACAAAGAAACTACCATGTAGAGAGTTCAGCTGCAAACAAATCGCCCTGTAGAGAATTCAGTTACAACAAATCACCCTGTAGAGAGTGCAGCTAGAAACAAGTCACCCTGTAGAGAGATCAGCTAGAAACAAGTCACCTGTAGAGAGTTCAGCTAGAAGAAATTACATTGTAGAGAGTTCAGCAGCAAACAAATTGCCCTGTAGAGAATTCAGCTACAGACAAATCACCTTCTAGAAAGATCAGCTAGAAGAAGTTACCTTGTAGAGAGTTCAGCTACAAACAAATCACCCTGTAGAGAGTTCAGCTAGAAACAAGTCACCCTGTAGAGAGATCAGCTAGAAACAAGTCACCATGTAGAGAGTTCAGCTAGAAGAAGTTACATTGTAGAGAGTTCAGCTACAAAGAAACTACCATGTACAGAGTTCAGCTGCAAACAAATTGCCCTGTAGAGAGATCAGCTAGAAGAAGTTACATTGTAGAGAGTTCAGCTACAAAGAACCTACCATGTAGAGAGTTCAGCTGCAAACAAATTGCCCTGTAGAGAATTCAGCTACAAACAAATCACCCTGTAGAGAGTTCAGCTAGAAACAAGTCACCCTGTAGAGAGTTCAGCTAGAAGAAGTTACATTGTAGAGAGTTCAGCTACAAAGAAACTACCATGCAGAGAGTTCAGCTGCAAACAAATTGCCCTGTAGAGAATTCAGCTACAAGCAAATCACCCGGTAGAAAGATCAGCTAGAAGAAGTTACCTTGTAGAGAATTCAGCTACAAACAAATCACCCTGTAGAGAGTTCAGCTAGAAACAAGTTACACTGTAGAGAGATCAGCTAGAAACAAGTCACCCTGTAGAGAGTTCAGCTAGAAGAAGTTACATTGTAGAGAGTTCAGCTACAAAGAAACTACCATGTTGAGAGTTCAGCTGCAAAGAAATTGCCCTGTAGAGAATTCAGCTACAAACAAATCACCCTGTAGAAAGATCAGCTAGAAGAAGTTACCTTGTAGAGAATTCAGCTACAAACAAATCACCCTGTAGAGAATTCAGCTAGAAACAAGTCACCCTGTAGAGAGATCAGCTAGAAACAAGCCACCCTTAGAGAGTTCAGCTAGAAGAAGTTACATTGTAGAGAGTTCAGCAGTTTAGCTGCAAACAAATCACCCTGTAGAGAATTCAGCTACAAACAAATTACCCTGTAGAAAGATCAGCTAGAAGAAGTTACCTTGTAGAGAGTTCAGCTACAAACAAATCACCCTGTAGAGAGTTCAGCTACAAACAAGTCATCCGGTAGAGAGATCAGCTAGAAGGATCACCTTGCAGAGAGGTCAGCTACAAAGAAATCACCCTGCTTCATCTTTTCTTCTTCCTGTAGTAAAGAAAAAATGACAGGTTAAAAGTATACAAATACAAAAAGAAGTGAAATCTAATCCAAAACAGCCAAGCTGTAAAAAAAGAGTGCGGCCCTGAGAAAGGCTATGGTGAAAAAAGATGTGAAATCCAAGGTGGCGGCCAAGGAATGGCTGTGATGGTAGGTTAATGGTAAAAATTTTAATGACAACAATTCAGGTGAATTTGGTGCCGCTTGGTCTTGGCACAAAATTCACTTGAATTGTCGTTATTAAAATTTTTACCATTAACCTACCATCACAGCCATTTCTTGGCCGCCACCTTGGATTTCACATCTTTTTTCACCATAGCCTTTCTCAGGGCCGCACTCTTTTTTTACAGCTTGGCTGTTTTGGATTAGATAATTATTACTTTTAAAATGTTATGAATCCAACACCGTACTCTAGCAATTTATCCTGAAACATGCACACATTATTAACCGTTGCTATGGATCTATTATTAACCATTATTAACCTAGGTATAACCATTGCTATACCTTGTCTACAGACTGTTTCATTACCACTCCACCTTCCATCACTTTGACAGGTCCTAGTGTCACTACCAGTTAGTTCATAACCAGTGTTACATGTGAAACTACAAGTGTCTCCCTCATAACCCACTCCTACTCTACCAGAACTACATGACATTCCTCCATTGGATGGTGTTGATAGGATATCACATCGGATGTCTGCATACAATCAAATATGTATACATACTGTATGTACATAGTTGTAACACTATTATTTACCAATTACAAACTGTATTAATGGTTGTCGGTTATTGCTAGAAACTTCTTGGGTATCTATGTTGATTGCATTTGATGAGTTATCCAATCTACTTCCAAAAGCTATATATCCTGCAGTTGTAATACTCCACACTCTATAACGTGTGTCAGGTGGATGATAATATCCTATAACATCTCCAGCTTCAAACTCAATTCTGTCATCATCATTAACAGTTATATTTACTAGCCAGTAAGTGTCGTTATTATTACCAACTTCTTCAACTACTTCACTTTCTACTAACTGAACTTCACCCACTTTATCAAATACATCAATACCAGGTGTTGGTGGATGCCACACTTGTAAGTAAGGATCAGTTATACCACTAGCTACTCTGTTCATACTAGCAGTTATACCAGTTATTCTACCACTACAAGTGAAATTTGCACGTGGCACAATCACCTGAAACCGTTCTGGCACATCTATTCCTCCTCTCTGTTGTACTGTGACATATTCAAAGCAACTTTCACTACCTAACAACAAAAATAAGAATAAGCTGTGATTACATGGATCAAATCACATGAAAAGCAAAGTTACATGGCAGTAAGTATAGAACGTATGATTTATTAAATGTGACAAGATTTGTTAAACTTGACTTGTTTGCGCAAATGATGGCTATAAGTTTATATTGGCAGCTACAGCTAGCACATCCATACAATTATTCATAGACTTTCTATGTGGTTCAGTGTACTGTAATTTGCTTTTTTTCATTGCAAAATAATTTCGTATGCAAAATTTGTACGAAAATTTCTTGCACAAACTTTTTTTGTACAAGATCGAACTACTCTAATAAAGCAGTCATTCACGTAAATCATACGAAAATATTTTTTACACGAAAATTTTTATCACAAACAATTTTTGCACGAAAATAAAGCAAATTATGGTACCTTCTTCTGTATAAGGATATCATTATCATGTTACTTGGCTCTGGTCTGGCCCAAGCAGATAGTATGGCAAAGCAGTGCTCGAATTGTAAATTTATATGAGGGTATACTATCAAGGGCAGATCCAGGATTTTGCTAAGGCAAAGGGGGGCACACAGGTACTGGAAATCATTCCACAGTGTGCAAAGCACACTCTGCGAAATGCGAAGCATGAGCTTTCTAGGGGGGTCTGGGGGCATGCTGCCCCAGGAAATTTTGAAAAATTAACATTCTGAGATTGAATTTGGTGGCAATATTGACTGAAATTTGTTGATAGTTCAACACTGGAAGTATGAATGCTAATAGTATAGCTACTGAGCTAAAAAGCAAAATTATAGCTATAGTGTAAAGGCCTAGGCTGCTCCCCATAGAAATTTTGAAAATTAATATTCCGGCTGAGATTATAATATTTTATTTGGTGGCAATCTTGACTGAAATTTGCTGAGTTCAACACTGGCAGAAGTATGAATGCTAATAGTAGCTATATACTGAGCTACATAACAGATCTAGAATTAGTTAGTATAGCTAGTATAAGATTTCCTAAAAAAAAATCAACTTTTTGAGATTGAATTTGGTAGCGATTTTGAATAACTGTTCAATGCAAGAAGCATGAATACTATAATAAAGTCTATAAGGAAATTTTGAAAACTTTATACTTTTTGTGAATGATATTGGTGGTAATTTGACTGCCATTCACGAGAAAGATGAATACTCTTTGCAGCATCTATACCTAAAGATGGTAACCCAATTTATGATTTAGCCAAGGTGGGAACGTTTTTTTATCCAGCCACATTTCCGGTTCCAACTAGGTAAATGTGTCACTGTTAGTTGGTACTTGCTCTGTATATACACTACCATCATTATATGACTCTTCTTCACTACTTTAATTTGCTGCCTTTCATCATCATCAGCTGATTCATCATCAACTGATTCATCACCAGCTGATTCATCACCAATTACTTCCTTGGTAGACACATGCAGTCTACAATAGAGGGGTAGATTCTGCATTGCATGCAAAATAACTAACCTTGTTCGATTCTAATTAATGCACACCTCACGAAAGGAATTTTTGAGGATTGTGGGATTAGCTTCCTTGGGGGCTCAATTGGCTCGAGAATCACGTTACACTAAGTAAGAATATGTATTACTATGTAGTAACTAATGTTTCATGGATGTTTTTTGCTGAGGAGTAGCTACTATAGCTACACTGTAGCTACCTTATACTTAGCTAGGCTATCAAGGTATACTAATCTACAAAAATTGTTATCAAGGTATACTTCGTATACCCCCGTATACCCTCAATTCGAGCACTGGCCTATGTGATTGCATAGGCTAATTGTATTGTATTATACGTATATGTATTTTTATTGTATTCATAGGCTTAGCTTTCTGACAGGTCCCTATTGGGATAGCATTTACAAATAGGTATGAACGATATGTATGTACAATTGTTGGATCTTATCCATAAGCATTTCTGCTGTTCCGTTATAGTACTTCTTTATTAAAATACTAACTACAGTATATAGTTAAGTATAATAGTACAGAGCATTGTAACACCATGCTAAAAATACATATCTCATGTATATACATAAAATGTAGAGACTAAAAAAGTCTAAATGTTGGTAGCAAACTACCAGTTGTGTGTTAATGCATGGATTCAATATTAGATGTGATGACTATATCAATGGGTCCAGCATTGTTCCTTAAGACTTTCAATTCAATGTGTGCATGAGTGTTGTGTGTGTGCATGTGTACATTTTGTACGTCACAGCATCTGCTTGCAAGCGAGCATGCATGTGTGCGTGTGCACATGCACAAGTGTGATAAGGATACACATGCATGTAAAAATAACTAACTTGTATAGTCAATCAATATCATCCAGCACAAGATGGCAATGGCCTTAAAACCACATCCACACAGCTCCTTCATTGTTAGGAAACTTATATACCTACAATACAAGATATCATACTACAAATAATGCAGCAGCCACATGTATTATAGAATGTCAAATGCTGTGAGGTACAGTAAATGTGTAGTCACATCTCAGAATGAATATGCCATACAGTGTATCAGATGTGTGAGCAAGGAATATGAGGTGACAGTTATATACGTAATAAGGTACACTGTATTTCCCAAGTCTGCAAAAATATTTAGTGGTTTCTGTGTGAATTCTAGTAGACACACTATATACCTGTTTGGCTGATAGCATCAACAATACTGTTGTTGGACTACCCACACCAAACTATTGATGGACAGGCTACCCAGAACTACATACAATATATATATATTTTCTATGCAGTAATTATAACTAGCTATGCTGTTTGTCAAAACAACTCTTGAAGTTAGTATCATTGTTTCTGTGTACAGAACATATAGAGCCTTTTATGTTTTATCCACCAGGATACACCAGTGTCAAAATCTCATGTGACCAGACCACTTTTGGGTAGGGAGAAAAAAGGGTCTGATCCAGTTTGAATCCCACAATCATCTTCACACATCACATCGTTACATCACCAGTATTTATGACTCCATGTACTTAAATTTCATTGTAACAAACTGCCATATTACAACAATAGTCTAAAAATTCTGCCTACCTGTGAATCAATAAAAAACTTTATGCCAATTCAACATTAATAGACACCAAAGTAGCAATAGACAATGACTGCTTTGTAAATGTGTGCTTGTGATTCATAGACGCGAGTGACTTAAATGTAGCAGCAATTGTATAATGTACGTCAGCATTGTAAGTGGGCTGGGTCATCCGGTTTATCTGGGTCATTTGGGTCACATTTTGCCTGGGTCAAGTGGGTCTTATCCACTTCATTGAATATCTGGGTCTGACCCGGATGAGATCACGTGTGACTATAAGTTAACAAGCTCGACTGGATTGGTGCAAACGCAGTTGTAAACACTCAAGTGACTTACGTGGAACGACACCCACCATTCAGGAATATGCTTTGCTGTCTGTGCCATGTATGTAGAGCCACACCCACTTATCGAAATTGTATCAGCTGTTCTCTGTGGGCATGCATTGAGATCCATGTTGCTACTTGAAATGTAGGTGATTAACTTCTGAAAATTCTTAATTGCTGTTGCTGCATGTAGACATATGTGGAGCCACACCCATTGATAATAATACATATGTGGAGCCACACCCATTTGATAATACATAGCTACTCACTTCTTGCAAACAATCCTTTCTATAGTGGCTAACTAATGTCACTTGGAATTTGTGGATTTTATATAGCTCTTGAGGCACACCTCTATTTTAATTAAACCGGGTCACATGCGGTCAGATCCGGGTCCCATCCAGATAACTATTTGGGTCAGTGGGTCAAACAGGTCAACAGTACTGACCCACTTACAACGCTGATGTAGGTACATAGTTACCTGTGGTCACAGCACCAAATGTGACGCTGTGACGAGCAAAGAACAACCTGGTTCCTCCTACTATTTGAAAATGCATCATGTTTCTTTGCTTAACACTACCCAATTATCCTGGAGTGTTAAGACGAGTGTGGGATTAGAACCGAATCTGACTGAACCAGACCCTTTTGTCTCCCTACTCAATGACACTACAGCAATTTTTTTCACAGCAGTGTGTCACAGCTTCCTACAGATTATTTATGGCTGAGGATTGCTGCCATTGGTTCCTCCCCAGACTGGTTTTCTGTGATTAATGTATATGCTTACTTATTTTAGTTAGTACTTCTCAACACTTCCTTTGCACGTAGGGTGCACGCACACACACACACACACACACACACACACACACACACACACACACACACACACACACACACACACACACACACACACACACACACACACACACACACACACACACACACACACACACACACACACACACACACACACACACACACACACACACACACACACACACACACACACACACACACACACACACACACACACACACACACACACACACACACACACACACACACACACACACACACACACACACACACACACACACACACACACACACACACACACACACACACACACACACACACACACACACACACACACACACACACACACACACACACACACACACACACACACACACACACACACACACACACACACACACACACACACACACACACACACACACACACACACACACACACACACACACACACACACACACACACACACACACACACACACACACACACACACACACACACACACACACACACACACACACACACACACACACACACACACACACACACACACACACACACACACACACACACACACACACACACACACACACACACACACACACACACACACACACACACACACACACACACACACACACACACACACACACACACACACACACACACACACACACACACACACACACACACAGTGTTAACAACCCCATTTTTAGGACTCGTTTATGTAATTTGTCTCATTATTTCATCAATAATGATGGTTCTCTTTATAAGCTAGCTACGTAACAATATTAGCAACACTGTTCCTCAGTGTTTCACGTATCCAGTATCCTTAATTGGCATCTCAGACGACCCGCTCAATGACGACATTCATTCAGATTTGTCCCGTTCATTTGTGAAGTGGCAATTAAATATCATCTAGCTACTACTACGTACATACATAAACCTACCATACAAAAGTCTTTCTTCTGCTCTACGCTACCTTTCCCTAAAGATCGCCGACACGCCTACTCATTACCTCCTTGTCATGTGATCCACCAATGGAAGAAGCTAATGCGTTTGATTTGTTAACCGGCACTAAAGGAGCCAGAGAACCCCAGGCAAAGTTTGGGGGGGAAGATCGAGACGCTTGCTGTTATAATTTGTATTACGTAAGCACCCTCAACTCAAGACAAGAATGATGAAGCATTTCAGTGGGACGAGCCATTATATCAACTTCCGCCTCGTGACTAGCTCGTGACCTTCAATATCCTTGAGGTAACTAGAAAAGCTCGCTAAGAGCGATAATTCACTGCGGTATCGTTTAATAATGGAGATCCATCTGTGTTTCATAGTACTTGTTATATTGGGGACGGCTGAGGGTAATCTATTCTCCACTAAGGTAAGATGTGTTGAAACCTTATTTTGCAGCTACCTCTTTCCTAAGTCCACTTTATACTGCAGTGACCGTTATATGCATCTTAGCATCTATAATAGAATAAGGTAAATGCGGGTATTTCCGGACAGCGCACAATTCCGGACACTTCGTGTATAGCACCCAAGAATGAATCAACTAGAACACACTTTTCGATTTTTATAATCCCTATAAGAATAGCTATTCACAGCAGAAATTTCAAGGCAATCCGTTGTTTCGTTCCTCGGCTAGCTTGATAAAGGTACAAAAGTGTCCGGAATTGTACGCTGTCCGGAAATACCCGCATTTACCTTAACTATTTGTAGCTATAACGTTAATATGCATTATAGCTACTGTATTTATTGCTTAAACGCTGTAGTTTGTGTGTGTGGACAACGTGGCACAAAATAGGCATATCGATAACCATAGGGCGAGGGGTAGCCAACTCTTGTACACTATCTGAGAAATCCAATTATAAATCCATCGAAATCCATGAAATATTTATTGAAATAGTACAAAAAAAAATGTTTTGAAATGCTTAAATATTGGGGCTCGTACACAATTTAGAAGTTTGCGTGGGCAGCTGGCGACCCCTTGCCATTGGCTGAAGACATGTGCTGTATTTTTCATGCATACAAGTATTAAAGGGTTATATTATGCTTTCTGGCCAGTTGTGCTAATCTCGAAACTCAAACCACATTTTTGGTTCATGCATTTTATTTCTGGTCATTGAAGAAATGGGTAGGATTAGTTTTGTAAAGTTACGTATGTAATCAACCGTGCTGAGGATGCGTTTGTAAATTAATTAGCATTGTTTCATAACAGTACTGTACATATCTATCCATACAGTAACAAAAAAAAATAACAGCACACTTTGATCCACCAGCACAAAGTGCAATATTGTGGCTTAGTTGGATTGTACGATATTCACAAAACAAAAAATTAATGGCCGTGCTGGTGTGGGGACTTTGTACAGGGAGGTATGGGTGACATAGTGTTTCCCTATGATAACATTTATAAATTCAAAGGTGAGGCATTTAGTTCAATGCAAATAAGACTATGTCCAAATTTAAAAATTTCGGTCAGCTTTACTTATTGGAGTGCATTTTGCATCGTCATCGTACATATACTACTTCTTACTTTTATTATCTTTTGGTTCCATGTGTGAAGAACTACAGAAAACATTCATTTTGAATTCTGTGTGCCAAAGTCTCTAAAGCCCCATGGCCATTTTGTCAATTATGGCATCAAATTTCGTCATTGTAGATATTGTCCATTTTGAGCACTCGCTGCACCGTTGTCAATCTAGTTTTAAAATATTTTGTTTTGCTAGTATAATAATTGCTTTCTATAGCACTCATCAACATTTGTTGGTGTTAATAGTTACCTGAGAGATCACAAGGCAGCTGATCCAGTTCCAGTGTGTCCCTACCATCCCAAACCTGTACCACTACCATCACCTCTACCTGACAACATTACTAAAGCACTCAATGATGTGTCTGAAACACTGGAGAAGATATGGTCAAATTCTAGCGTAGTAAGTGTAACACTATTAGTGTTTTGTCCATGAAACCTGTAGTCAATGTCATTGGTACAACTCATACATCTGTGGAGTACATGTGCAGGAAACGGCATGCAAGTAGGGTTGGGTGATATTGAATTTGTGACATGCGATTATTACATGAGTCATTTAATGCGATTATTGCAATATTGCATGTGAAAATGGGTGTAACTAATCACTGGACTGGACTACTGGACTGGAACACTGGACTGGACTACTGGACTGACATATTTTTTGTTTTTACACATTCTGAGGTTGGTTTATTGAGTCTTGCTAGCTAAGGACCTTCAGAAAACTTGCAGTCTGCTACTAAAATGATGAGTATGAGGAGGGTGTAACTAATCACTGGACTGGACTACTGGACTGGAACACTGGACTGGACTACTGGACTGACATATTTTTTGTTTTTACACATTCTGAGGTTGGTTTATTGAGTCTTGCTAGCTAAGGACCTTCAGAAAACTTGCAGTCTGCTACTAAAATGATGAGCCTGAGGAGGGTGTAACTAATCACTGGACTGGACTACTGGACTGGAACACTGGACTGGACTACTGGACTGACATATTTTTTGTTTTTACACATTCTGAGGTTGGTTTATTGAGTCTTGCTAGCTAAGGACCTTCAGAAAACTTGCAGTCTGCTACTAAAATGATGAGTATGAGGAGTGGAGTAAGCAAAAACTGACTTCTCACTACTTGTTATGCTCTACAGCATTTATACACTTCTTAGTATTGTGTTTTGGAGATTGTAATATCTAGCAATAGCTAACCAAAAATCATTTTACTATATTTGTACTACCTATGATACACCCGTAGCCTTAAACTAAATAGCTCAGACCCATGGGACACAACCTATCCTTCCTAAGACTACTGTAGCTAAGTTCGTTCATACATGTAATATATACAAACTCATTGTACAACTGTAGGTATTTTCTGCTATCATGATCAGTTCTTACATGTGCTGGTTGGTGTACTACTACAATATGTGACCAAATTTACAAGCTTGCTACTATCTCCAAGACGTTATTGTTGATTAGCCATAACTAGCACATTCCCTGCAGCATACTGATAAGGAGTATAGGTATATGTACTGTAGAAGAACATAATAAATAGAGATGAAATCACTAGAAGTAGGTTTTTGCTTACTCCACTCCTCACACTCATCATTTTAGTAGCAGACTGAAAGTTCTCTGAAGGCCCTTGGCTAGCAAAACTCAATAAAACCAACCTCAGAATGTGTAAAAACCAAAAATATGTCAGTCCAGTAGTCCAGTCCAGTGTTCCAGTCCAGTAGTCCAGTCCAGTGATTAGTTACACCCATGTGAAAATTGAAACACAACCACATAGTTAGAAAAGTCCATGTGACTGCTTGTTTTCACTGAGAATTAGTTTACAAACACAACTTCTTCACTAACAAGTTAACCACTGACATAGTTAGCAATAATATACACAAACTGTATCAAATATGAGGCCTAGAAGAGACACACAAAATAGATGATAAATGCAATAAATATTGCCCATGTGATAATATGTGACTGGGCCTGTGAAAATAAGGCATGTGGGCACATACAAATGCATACTTTTCCAACATTGATGTGTCATAACCTCATATTCCAGTGTTGGTTGGCCATGAACTTTTCAGCACTTATTAAACATTTGGTTAGCTTTAACACACAAGTAAAATATTCTATTCCAGTACTGAGATATGAGATGTTATGAAGGTACAGTTTGTGGCCACATGCCCCATTTTCGCAGGCCTAGTCACATATTGCGAAGGCAAAATACATGCGATAATGGTATTGTGAGCACTTGCTTAGGAGGTGATATTGGCGATTTATTGAAATATTGCCCAACCCTACATGCAAGCATTGTTTCATGCAAGCTTTTCATTGTGCATTGATGGAAATTGTCTGTCCATTAAATTTGGTATGAATTTTACGAAATTAGCTTTGGGACCCAGAGTTTTCAGGTCTTATAATTATTTACTGTAATATATAGTAGAGGTCAGACTTATTGGGATTTGTCCTTATTATGGAGGTTTTTTTTCTATTGTGTCCTAAGTTAGGGAGATTGATAAGAGGTGCTGTTATAATTAATGTATGTACAGTATGTACTGTCGTCCACCATGACAGGGTTGACAGCACGTATTCCAGTGGTGGATACAGGGGGGTTGCAATGACTTCAGCTGAAACTCCTTCTGAAACAGTGCTCACGCCCCAAATTTACTTCAAGTAGGTGATAAAATCCCCGAGAAGTATACTTAACGTATAATATTGGGACTTTGTACCATCCAAAACTTCATACATTTGCCTTTGAAATCACTGAAAATACCCGTCATGGTGTGTTTAAACGTTTTAAGCACCTCTAAAAAAAATGAGTACAAGTGCTGTTTGCTTCAAATTGTTCTGCAAAGGCCTGGAATGGTAAGATTCAACTGTGAAACAATGTTGTGAAGTGATTTTTGCTGATTCATTGCCAGCTAGTTAGCTACTAGGCCACTGCGCTATATCAAGACTCAGTTAAAATTCAGCTTAACAGCCCCAGCTGGACTCTATGCATTTCTCAGCCTGAGATCACAATTATTGAACCTGAGGCCCCCTCTGGCAATTTCTAGATCCACCACTGTATTCTACACCAGAGTGGATTATAACGGTAGGCCATCAGACATTTACCGACCAATTAGCTCAAAGACCACCCAATTACCTACTCAAGGATGACCGACTGGTATCCGCTAGAAAAGATCAATGTACTCTAATAGAACAGTCAGCTACTCTATTAGAGCAGTTGAAAAGCTTTTATAAAGGTGTACCTAAAAGGCTCAAAAAGCGAAAAAAGTTGTTTGACTCGGGGAATTGACCATCAATGAAGTACAATCTGCACCATTCTACCACACGCTCATACACCTGTTTCAGTGGTTTCTAAAGGGGTTTTAAATGTCCTGCAGTTAATTAAAACCATAATACAAACATCAAATTGGATAATTTCATATCAAATCATCATAATGTTATTATTACAGATTTATATGTATGCGGTTTAACAACGTAACAGTGCATGGCTGCTGAAGGAGCTTTGGGTATCAAAATACTCACATCCAAGCTTTGAAAATCCTTTTTTCACGGGGTTTGTCACAACTTGGCATGCTTACGCATGCTGCTAAGCATTGCCATACAATGTCAGATCATGTCAGATCATGTCAGATCAACTTTGACTTTGATCTGACATAATGTCAGATCAACAAAGACTAGTTATAATCCTCTCTGTTCTACATGCATACACACAAATTCAGAGACCTTAAATTTACATTTTTACGTACATGTTATAATATTTTCACTTATTTTACTAGCCTGGAATGGTAGCAGCAGTTTCATATCGTGGAGAGATATTGTGGTCTAAAGGATATGGTGTGATTGATAAGAAGTCCACAACTGTTCCAGGCAGTGATACAATATTTCGAGTTGGAAGTATTTCAAAAGTTTTTGCAGTAAGAGCAGCAAGCAACAGCCAATTGTATTGTGTGTGTTTCCAAATATCACACCACTTTTGTTGGTGTGATTAGTGATAACACCATTACTGTGTGGTTAGGCTGTTTCTATGAAGGGTGAAGAGTTGCTCAACAGGGAATTCCATGGTTATGTAGCAGATCGGTGTACAGGGAACAAGTGTACACCCCCTCTCTCTGTTAATGTAGCCCTACATTACTAAATATATTCATATTCAAACAAAACAACTCAAAGGCAAATCCAACAGGGATTATAGGTAGCAATTGGCCTCTCTTCCATAGTTTCTGACCAAAGAAATTTTTAAAGATAATAGTCTAATAGCACAGTCAAATACTCGGTCATCGAATGGAACACAGGAAATCCTCCACGTCCAAGTATTTCAGAAAGTTTCTAGTAGGCTAAGCAGTGTGTGTGTGTGTGTGCATGTGTGTGTGTGTGTGTGTGTGTGTGTGTGTGTGTGTGTGTGTGTGTGTGTGTGTGTGTGTGTGTGTGTGTGTGTGTGTTACTGTAGTACAATTCTGTTAATTGGGGACCTGGTGTCAACTGGGGAAGCAGCCTACTCAACTGTATAACATCAATAGGCACCTGGAGAAGCAAAGAAGCAAATACCAACTGTCCATAAGGTCTATCTAGGTGGGACCTTGGGTGTTCACACCTTCACCAGTGGGATATGGTACTGTCTTCTGCAGGTGATTAGTTCTGCTCTGGAAGGATTTATCTGCACTGACTTGTAGCACCTGAGTAGTGTACAGGTGTCCCAGTGCTGGCTCACTAGATAGGCATGACCATGTCAGCACGGTAGCCGAAGGCCTTGCTTTTTGTTAGTATTATATTGTTTGAAAACTGAATTAGCAGAACCTACTAGTAACATTAATGTTCAGTCTTCTGCCTACACAAGTTGATTACAAAACTGCATGCATGCGTACACAACAAATATATTGGTAAAGTGTACTCAACAAATAAGCACTAGCATATATCATGTGACCGAATTTTGGAAAATCATTCATATGGACACATTTGACACCATTGATCAAATAATATGGTGTAAATCCACTTGTCAAGTATTTTGATCAACTCTCGATTCCTTGAATTACAATAAAGTTTTTTTGAGAAATAGTTTTAAAACTGGACCCTGCACTAAGCAGAATCATACTAAACACTAAGATTCTAATTACTTCATGAACATTCATATGGGTGATTTTCCAAAATTCGACCACCTATAGTGCTTGCTATCAACTAGTTTTTGTGTACCTAAAAATCAAATGCCATTGCATGCAGATACACATCAGTTTCCAATCAATCATAAGTCAGAGTTACAATAGTCAAATACACATGCTGTACAATATGTATTTACAAGTCAAGTTGTGTTGTACCTGCTAATGTAGTGATGTAAATGTGGCTAAATTTGTGTGATGTTTTAAAATTGCATACTAGGTAGAGTTACATACATACATACTGTACATAGCATTGCAGGGATGGATCCAGGAGCTGGCAAGGAGAGGGCACAAACAGGCTAAGTTGTAGGTGGTTGGGGAGAGTAGATTCTCTTGTTATAGTTGCTGTATTTTTTAAGCAGCAATGATCACTCCTTAGTAGGTTGATTTTTGTCATTGTGTCCTTTGCAGATGATTGTGAAATCTTAAAAGCTGTTTAAAAGGCTATGTCAGTCTTAAACACCAGCCACAAGATAATTATTTTGGAGGCACTTAGTAGTACGAAGGTGCTGGGTGACAGTTTGACAGCTGTTTTAACTTTACTTTCAAGTGACTTTGCAATAATTAGTGATAACATGCAGTTTTATATAAATTGATTTTGGTCTGACAACTATATGACAAGGTGTGTAGTATTCTATCAAAAGAAGTATAGTTAGCTATATGCGGTCTCTTTCACTAAGGGGGGGGGAGGGAGGGGGCATTTGCCCCAAATGCCCCATCCTGGATCCACCATTGCATTGTAGCACCATATACTGTAACATGCACAGCCTGTGTACTGTACATATGTTTATAGGTACTGACAGTATTCCAGTTGTTAGAAAGAGGTCACATCAAGTCTTTGGATGATCCCCTTTCTGACTACTGTCCATCATTTTCAATGAAGAGTACCTTTGATACTGTTGTGACACTAAGGTACACACAACCCGCCTAATTAAAACTATTTATACATCTTACAGACAGGTTATGGCAGATATGTCTGGGTTACCTGGTAATCCACCTTGCTACCTTAATATTTTTACTAAAACTCTATGCCCTGATGATACACATACAATACTGTCAAGGCTGAAGGAACAGTACTTAACAGCACCACCTTGGACTAGACCCTCATACAGGTGAGGTTTTCAGTAATGTCCTAATTTTTGTGTGGGTGGAATAGTTAACCCTTAAACCTGCATAGAACTTTGGAGAATGTCTGTTTACACAATGCAGCATGCGTCAATTGCAGCCTGAGTTTAAGCATCAAGAATGTTTCAGAAAGTCTAAATCCCAAAGCTTGTGTACTGAGGTTGTGCAGCCTCGTCCATGGATTGCAATTGGCTAGAATCAACAGAAGTATCTTGCTGTTCTGACTGCATCCATCAATTCTTGTACAATCTATTAATACATAAACCAATAGATAGTTATTAGGATGGCTTAGCACACAGTAGCTGGCTAGCAGTCGAAACAAGTGGAATTGTAGTAATTTGCACTAAAATGAATTTAGTATTTTACACCAAAATATATCCTTATAGACTATGGTATATGATGAAGCTCCATACTCTGCTAGTTTTCACCATTTGCACACACATTAGCAGTGACCCCATCAAGCCCTCTGCATTTCTCCTTAGGCCTGTGCATACGTACTGTAAGTACATAAAACAGTCGTATAAATATACGGTATGTAATATAACTTGGATTTCTTGTGTTTTTGTTTTTTTTGTGTTTTTTTTTTTGCAATGAGTTTTAAATTGTACTAATGCATGGTATTGTTGTAGTTTTGCAATAAGATTGGTTATCCCAGAAACAAGTCACATACAGATGCAGTAGCTATCTATAGTTTGTACTTTTAGAGTAATAATATTTAAACAGTGTATCTCTTGTGATGCACGTATGTTCGAGCAGCTCAGCAAATTAAATATTGTGGTACTAGTTCTCTTGATCACTTCAGTATACAAAGTTTGTATGTAAGCATGCACTATTTGTATATGTTAAAGCATAGCCGCGAGTGCTATATGAAAAATAAAGTACGAGGCGCGAGGCCGAGTACTTTATTTTTCATATAGCACGAGCAAGGCTATAAATTATTGATAATGATATTAAATTGTTCTCAATGACTTGTAGCAATCTAGGTTATTCTTTGCTGGCACGGTGTGTTCTTGAAAAGTTTGATCCACAAGCCACTTACGAGAATTATGTGGAGAAGAATATTCTTGAGCCACTGAACATGGCCAGTACTGGATTTGATTATACTGACAGGTTTGTATTGTATAGGGTATGTGTGTCACATTTGTTACTTCCATTTTGTAATGTAATTTTAAATATAGACTAGGTATTAGATTCATAATTAACCATTGTTCTAACTCTTTAGCATGTATAAAATTCTTTCCCATCCCATAAAATAGTAATATGACAATTTCCAGAATTGTTCCTTCCAGGAAAGTAGGTAAACCCATGAAAAAGGCACAGCCATCAAAAACCAGCTAGCGGCAGCACTATCAAGAATTTTATACTGTGTGGTTTTGTAATTTTGTTAAGTGTATAGTACTTAGTAATCAGCAATGGAATCATATGACTGCTTTATTAGAATGCAGCATGTTTTGGTGCTTGGTTTTGATACTGTAAATCCATGACCTTTCCATACCATTACTGAATGTTTGTACTACCGAAGTCTACAATGAAGTTCAGCTAGTTTTCATTAATTAACACACTTGCAACTAGAGTATAATAATTATGTCTTAGCTGCATGACATTCTACCATCTGACAATCACGACTCATGTGTTGGGATTGGGTATACATGTAATAGTTAGTTACGCTTCGAAGGTTTGAGTGCAACATTCGAAGCTTTGGTGAACAATGTACGTATGTAGCTATAGCTACAGTTAGCTAGATATTATGCAGTTGGCATAATTTTGAGGGTATTGTAGCTGAATTCATTACACAATAGTCATCGTTCTAGCTCCCTTTGGCAATGGAATTTCTCATGTTGACACTATTATTCGTCTAACAAGATATGGCAGCAGAAGAAAACACACAACAAGATGTAGCTGCTGTTAAAACACCTTACAGCAGCACACAACTCACGAATGTTCTTCCTCTATAGCTTGTCCCATCTGTACTTTGCAACTATCAGTGGGCATGGTCACTTGTGAGGTGCGAGCTAATTAATTTGTCAGACACCTAATGGCTTCACGTACAACCACCTTCCATTACTTTCCAGTGTCTTAAGTGTAACTGCCCACAGCAAAACTTGTTCATGATATGATGAGCAGTCGGATTCTTGCAGTCTTCTGTTCACCAATATAACTAGGTTGCGCATGTGAAAAATCCAAACTTTGCTTATGTCATTCAAATAATGCACCCTTCGAACCATTTAATGAACACAGTACATTGGTTTATGCACTAGTAATAGTGTGCAAAGTTCTGCACTATTGTAGCAAGGTGGGTTCTTTTCTTTGCTATCCAAGAATGTCATGGTGTTATAGTTTTATCACCAGCTTAATTGCTATAATATAATATTAACAATCTTACCAGTACTTCTTTCCAACCACCTTATGGAATGGGCATGGGGCTGCCCGCATGCCACCCAACTGCCCCCGAGCAATTATACCTTATCAGCCAGCCCCACGCCAACCTTAAGGCGGTTGTACTAGTTGACATGCACCAAATATCACACACTAGGTACGACAAGCTACACACATACATGATTATTAATCACAATGGTATCAATACACAAGAAAGGCTCACCTTACCAGCAAACTATGTACGATTACCTCCGTTATTAAACAAAGAGAGAAAGCAGGATGGCGGCCTGTCCCTTTCCAACCATCCGCCCCCGAGCTATGCATACAATACAGTCAGGCGACCATCCAATCCTCCCTTTTAAATGTACCTGTAATATTGAATCATGCACATGCGACAATTCACTCTAGTCAAGCCTACCAAGTAGCTAAACAAAGAAGCCAGTTTAGTGGTCTAATTTGGGTGATAACTGGGCAACTGAGGGGGTCACGGGATCGCAGGTCAGCAGGTACCGAGCCGCAGTTGAAGCACATGCATTCACATGTAGAAGCAACAAACCAAACTTGTCTTGAATAACATTAACTGTGGCAATGGTGAAAGTTATGCAGCAGCATGCATCAGTGCTCTCCAGTATGAGCAGCCATGAACATTTATGTAACAGTTAACAATAGCTATCATGCAATAACAGCCACGACACTCATGCAACAGGACCTCAATACAAAGCAACAAGTAACATGCACGCGGTGGCATTCTTAGAGCAGCAGATAACAAGCACGCAGCGGCACTCTTGGTACAGCCGGCAAATAACAGGCACGCAGCTGCACTCTCGGTACAGCAAACAGCACGCACGCACGCACGCACGCACGCACGCACGCACGCAGCAGCACTCTCAGTGCAGCAAACAACATGCACGCAGCAGCACTTTCAGTGCAATCATATCATGTACGCAGCAGCACGCTCTGTGAAATAATAACATGTACGCACCAACACTAATAACATGCACGCAGCAGCACTCTCAGTGCAGTGGGCAGCATGCACCATCCATCCGCAATAAATATTCATGTGATGATACTTAGCATGCTTCGAGTTCTAACAGGCATGCAAGTTAAACCGCTGATACGCAATAAGCAACGGGTAAAAGTTGTTGTCCAAGTCAAGTACACAAGGCTGTGATCATTACACACGCAAACAGTTCAAGGCTATTTGGTTAAAACTTGCCCAAATTTTCTTTGCCCAAATTAGTTTCAGTTTCCTATAAATTTACTTCCCCCAGTTGCCCGAGTATTCATCCTCTACACGCAGCGCCAAGGTTATATTTTATATTAGTTTATGTATTTATTTTTAATTTTAACATTGGATAAGCAGTGGTTAACAGAATGTACATTTATGTTAACAAATACTAGCATATGGTGTGTCAGTTTAGCTGGTTAATGTGTCAATGCATACAGTCTGGGTCCCATTCTGGTTGGTTGGATGCGTCCGTATGAGCTAATAATCGGTGAATAGCTGGAGTTCTTGAAGGTTGGCAGTGAATATAAGACAAGTAAGCGTTGCTTGACCAGCGTCCAAGGCTTTTAATCATCCATGTTGGAAGGCCGGCAGCTGCTGTGGTGGTAGCAGCACCTATTCTAAAGCTATGTGATGCATACGTAGTCCATGTAATTAAGACCAGCCTGTGAAAGGAGCTGTCGAATTACTCTAGTGACTGCTGGACGGGACAATGGAGTAAACCTGCCGGCGTGATATAGAAAGGCATTAGGTGGTGTGCTGGTGACAGAATCCTTATATTGTTTGAGTGCCTTAAGTGGGCAGGTAGATGAAGTAGTTTTAAAAATGTGTACAGTGTGGCCTCGTCTGAATGGATCGGTCTTTGATTGGTGTAGAGTAATTGACATTTGTTCTTCATCATAAGTTACATCATCCCAGCGGAGGTTAACATATTCGCTTGCTCTGAAAAAGCCATAAAAGGCTATAGTGAATGCTGACCACAGCATAAGCTTTTCCTGGAATGTGTAAGAGGACTGGCGGAGCTGCTCCTTTAAAGTGCGTAGGATGTTGAGGGTAATTGGTAATCTGTTCCGCTGGTTATCGCCCTGATGACGACGAATGCCTCTACAGACTAGTTGCAGGAGGTTATCTCTTGTAGGATCTTGATAACCGTTCTCAATATGGTCAAGGCGAATAGCTGCCAAGTACACTTTAATGGTCTTATAAGAGATGTGGCGAGCTTCATGTACACAGAAGTATTGTAGCGTTAGAGAAGATGCTGGGTGGGTGTGGAGATTGTACTGGTCACAAAAGGCGTGGAACTTTGTGAGGCCTGCACTGTACGTACGTCGTGTTGATTGGGCAACTCCATGATACCGGCATTGCAGGAGGCTCGCATGAAGGTCTGTGTCGGCCATGCAGGGGTGCTGTCCGGCCTCGGGTTGGCTGTTGGGGCTAGTTTCCAGAACCGGTCCATCTGAAAACGAGATAATGCGTCTGCGATATCATTACAAACACCGGGGACATGTACTACACATACATTCAATTGGTGGTGCACTGCACAAAAGTATAACAGTCTTACTAAGGCCATAGTGTGTGCAGCACGAGTTGACCCCTTGTCCCAGATGTCCACAACTGATTTGTTGTCGCAGTGAAATAGGATTTTACGACGCGACCAGAATGAGCCCCATGCTTGTACAGCAGATACTATGGCAAACATTTCCTTCCAGGTGATATCCATCTGTTGCTGGGCAGGCGTCCAACAAGCTTGCAGCCATCTGCCCGACCAGTATGCCCCCCAGCCACATGCTCCTGAGGCGTCTGTATAGAGGTGCAGTGTTGGTGATGGTGTCCATTCATTTTTCAGGATGAGGCTTTTCCCTGACCATTTGGGTAAGTAGTCAATCCACCATTGGATATCCAGTTGTGCTTCAGTGGTTAAAGGGATGTGATGATTAAGTTTTTTCACCGTAGTGCTCAGGTCGATCATTCTACGGAGAAACATTCTACCCGCAGGGAGAACTTTGCAGCAAAATGATAGTTTACCGATGACTGAAAGCAGCTCCTTTTTAGTGCAGCTATCTTTATGGGTCATCCAATGAAGTTCATGAAGGAGATATAGTTTCTTTTCAGGTGTTATGCTAGCTTCCATAGTAACTGTGTCTAACTGAATTCCTAAAAATGTTAAGGTGGTGGAAGGGCCTTCCACTTTCGACATCTTAATGGGTGCATTGATCTTGTCACACAATGCAAACATAGCTTGCAGGTTCTGCTTACACACTGGAGAGTCGACGGGGCCGGCAGTAAAGAAATCGTCAAGGTAGTGAAGTAAATGTTGAACGCCTTATGTGTGCTGTAAAATCCAGTGAATAGAAGTTGATAGTTCATTGAAGATGTGAGGGGCAGACCTAAGTCCAAAAGGTAAACATGTGTCTACATAGAATTGGTGACGCCAGCAGATTCCCAAAAGGTTCCAGTCTTTGGGTCTGACAGGGATGAGCCGGAATGCATTTTTAAGTCTATCTTACTCATGAGAGCTCCAGGTCCTAACGTGTTGATAATTCTATATGCGTCGTCTATGGTGCAGTAAGATAAGGAATATAACGATGGGTCGATGAAATCATTAATACTAAAATTTTGCGGTGCCGATAAGTGATAAATAATTCGCCACCCTCCGTCATGTTTAGGCACAAGGCCTAAGCCAGAAGTGCGAAAGTTCGGGAGGGGTGGGTGTTGGAAAGGTCCAAGAATACGTCCTGCTTTACACTCCTCAGTGAGGGTGGTGTCAATTACTTTAGGCTGCTGAGATGCAGATTGTAGATTGGTAGCAAAGTAGGTAAATTGAGGTCCTTCGTAGCCGATTGTACAGCCATGTCGTAGATTATTGATAAGTCGCCTGACAAAGGCTTTGTTAGGATGGTTGCTTAATTCACGTTCAAGAACAAACGGTCGTAAGGGAGTCCACGGTAGTGGCTTATTGATGCCTGGGCTGCCTGCGGGAGAGACAGCTCCTGACCGGGTGGTCGCCTCCGCAGTAGTCACATTTATGGAGGTAATTGCAGTATGGGCGGTGGCAGACTGCATTGTTGTAGTCGTGGCAAATTGGCGGCTGCAGCTGGGCCCTTCTCGGGTGAGATGGGTTCCCTGGGGCTCGCCGTCTAGTTCCTGATCCGGTATCTGAAGTTCCCGCGTTTGAAATTCCAATGCTTGAAGATGACGGACGAAAAGGACATCTGTCAGGGAAATGGTTAGTGGCGCCACAATGGGGGCATGGCCAACGTTGTGATTGCATGGCTTTCGAAGTCATGCATTCCAGCCACAAATCTGTGTCGCGGATATCCCACCTAAGGGATGGGTCATTTGCAGCTTTGGTACGGAACTTTACATCATAGTTGAGCCATTCTGATATAGGGTGATCGGAGTTGGCTGAAGTAATAATGCACTGGTACCGTATTAATTCTGCCACGCAAGAAGGATTGAAAGCTGTGCGGACCGATAGGTATACATTCCAAGCCTCCATCCAACTAGCAAAGGAGGATATCCGTTGTGAGGAGGTGCTATGAGGAACGGCTGGCTGTACTGTAAATGAGTCGTCGTCAGAATTCAATCGAAGTGTGACTGATTGCTGGGACAAGGGGTTATGTGTACTAAACATTGATTTGGATAGCAGACTTGCAAAATCAATGTACTCACCTTTGGCGATTTTATCTCTGACTCTAGTTGGGATAACCGGTAGCTGAGTCCTGGTGAGGTTGACTGGTGGCATAGGTGATGGCAGGGTAGGCAGAGCAGGTGTGATTGTCGGTAGTGAGGTTCTAGCAAATGTGGCACTAGGTGCTAAAGTAGCTGATGCTACTGCAGTAGTGGGTGTAGCCATTTGAATTGGAGCTACCATGGTGGTGTGAGTTGGCCCCGATGCAACAGACAAGTTATCATCATCAACAGTGTTACCCTGGTTTCTTGCAGTTGTGGTTTGATGTTGCTGAAGATAGGTGGCCAGCTGTTCGACAAGTTGTTGTGGCAGGGCCAGAGCGCCAGAATGTGTGGATTGTGTGGTGGAATTTGCTGGTTGAGCATTGGAATTCGTTGTATGGGTAACAGAAGTTGTTGATTGAGAGCCCACAGATCCATTAGTATTTGCTACAGAGGTGGTTGTTTGTGAGCCAGCAGCACTCGCAGGATTGGTATTTCCTGGTTGAAGTGAAGACAAATGATTGTGGAGGCGGTCTACTAACACAGCCTTGTTTCCTGTTGTAGCCAAATGGTAATGCTTAAGGTGTGACCTCAGTGCGTTTACCGTCAACGCTGCCAGTTGAGGCTTGGGAGCGCCTACTAGGGTGTAAGGCTCGGTTACAGGGAGGTCCTGAGATTCGCGCTGGGTCGCTGGCATTACAATAATGAAGTTACTACAGGTGTGAACAACAAATTCAAATGACACAACACAAACAAAACGGACTTACGTACTTGGAGCGTAGACAACGTTGGGTATGTATCCTAGTTGTGATTGCGGCTGAGTTCAGCTGTTATTGGCGGCGGAACTTTCGCGGTCCAACAAAATCCACAATATTATTAGCGACAGGCTTTCTCACAATTTCAGCGACGGGTAGTAGCTATCCCACAGGGTAATACGCCAGCAGCAATTCCGTTCCAGAGAATTTCTAAGCTTGCGATTTTTTCACACTTCAGGCAACGTGGCGGTTCACGAGATACAGCGCATCATGTGAGCTTGGGTTTAGATTTGAATCTCTCTTAGCGCCTGATAATTTCCAGCTACTCTTAGCGCCTGATGCACCGGGTATGTTAACTTCAATTTATTGTTATAATAAATTACATGATAACTTATTGTACAGTATATACTGTATGTACATACATACGTACATACAGTTAATGTGTTTCAGACTACAATACACCCTGTAAATGTATGTACTCTTTTTGGATATCTTATGCTCCACCTTGTTTTTTAATATACTCCACGCCTTCAGACATATTATGCTCAAAATCGATAGTACACATTCCTAATATGTGGTGATGTAATGGTATTATAAATTATGTCACGTGAGCATGCACGGTTGCCATGGCACTAGTATTATCACGAATGATCCAGTTACTTTTATCAGTGCTACATCACCAACAGCCATGAAAGTGGTATCTAATTTGAGTGTTAGTAATAGTTGTAACATGAGCATGTGTGATTTCATGAAATATACACACAAGCACAAGGGCTGCAGGTCCAAGTGTGTATGCGTATACTTTAGGCATCATGTCATAACTATACAGTATTTCACTTGAATGACTCACCTGCAAGTGTGGAAAACTGCAACATGCTTCATGTGTGTATTTAAATGGATGGGGTCATGTAAATTTTAATTATGATTAACATACACAAGAACAATGACAAGGCATTGCTTAGGCCAAACATAAGTGTATCGATACAAACATGTAAACTCTTCAATTGTGGGTAAACAATTAAGTACAGAAAGGTACATATTACTAGCCATGAATAAACTAAATACAATGCTAATGCCAAATTGTTTCAATAAAACACAAGTACACAGCTACAGGTTAGCTCAGCTCACCTTTATAAAACTAAACCCACAATCAATCCTGTGAAGTGTCACTATATTAAAGCAGTGGAGAAAACACTATTTTATCAAAGAACTCTGGTGATTTCTGGGAATGTATTAACGAAAAATGGAGGTACATGTAGTATATCAAAAATATACTCCCTCCTAGGAGAGATATATTTTTGATATGCTACCCTTGTTTCTCATTACTGCAATCCTAAGCAATCCTAAGCACTAATAGCAGTGATATATTATAGTGTTTAGACTCTATTTTAACTTTTCCATCTCACTTCACATGGAAGAGAAGGTGTTATAAGGGCACAATGTGGAGTCCATGGAATTTATAAACCCTTAGTAGCATCCTCACTTCACTTGTGCTCTACAGATTCAGGCCTTTCAGGCCTTTGGGTCCTGTATAGCTGTTCTTTATGATTAGAGCACAAGTTTTGTTAAAAGTTGCTCTGTATCAAAACGTAGCACAATACAAACTAACTTGGCATTATTGACTTGTATTAGTACAGTACACGTATAGGCTGTGTATAATAGTTTAATATCTACGTATGTATTGTGATGGTTCTTACTGACTGACTGACTTACAATTTTGACAGTGTCAAATCAAGAATGGCTACTGGTTATAATACTGATGGTAGTGAAGATCCTCTTCTAAACTTGGGATGGGCAGCACCAGCTGGACAAATGTATTCTACTATAAATGATCTGATGAAGGTATGCTGGATAGTGTTAATGGGAATCTTGCTGATAAGTGCTAGTGCTGTACAATTCATTAATCGGATGGCTGCAGGTTTGAAGCTGCTTAGGTCCAGTCATAGATGTTTTCTCCTTTCTCCATTCTCCACCATTTCAAAGACAGTTTCTGTAACAACTTTATATAGGCTGTAGGACCAGGTGTCCTACAGACCTTCAGCACTTGTGCTGTAAAGCCTTAGTAAATAAATATATAAAATTTTGTATCTACCTACAGTGTACATTACAGTGCACATATGTGACCCAGTCTGGGAAAATCGGGCTCATCGCCTATTTAAAAGTATTGAGAAACGCCGGTTTTAAGTATTTAGTGTGTTTTAGCTCGCCAATGGTTGAAGCTATGTGTACCAAATTTTCACACGTTTTACACCAATTCCTTACCTTCCAGAGTATCCACTGTGCAAGTAGCCAACAACTATAGTTTTTAAACCGAGGTTGACTGTATCAGGCGAGCTGCAAATTGGGTGGGAGGCGGGGGCCCTGGAAGGCAGGCAAGATGGTGTTCAAAAAATGAAAAGGAAGGCCAAGGGATGGATTAGGCCAAGTTTTGGGCCACTGAGGTCTCAAAACTGGCTAAAATGAAAGGAAATTCACAGCAGAGGTACTTATTCAACACCACAGAGCTGTACAGCCACATACAGTCATCCCCAGACTGACCAGAGCTCCATTGAGGCCCCACACCACACGTACGGATCGCCACTGGGCTTGGGAAAAGCAGCCAGCAAAACCAGACCACTCAAGTCTAGCTGATTTTGATTGTGGAATTAGATAGTTTATTCATGTAGCTTTGTGTCCTGGGTGAAAAATCAAATCTGCAGACGTGGGCGATAAGACCGGTTTTCTCACATATATACATACTATTATGTGCTATCTGTGATAATGGATAAATATTATGCTGTACGTATAGTTGTATACATGCTGTTGTATGTATGATTAAATACATAGTTATTCTACAGTTTGCTCGATTTTTTACTTCTGCTGGACAAGATGGGAAAGTTTTGCGCTCTGACTTTGTGAGGGAAATGATGCTACCAGGTATGGATGTACATATATGCATAGTACAGTGGATCCACGGTTATCTGAACCCCGATGTGTCTCAGGCAATGGTAAAAGTGTTCATATAAGTGAATTGTTCAGATAATTGAAGTCCATACATTTATATACAGAGCTCATTTGAAATGCTCTAATATAACATGTACTCAAAATACTCCAATATAGCTGTTATTTCTAATTTCGGATACACAAGGGTACGGATAAATGAGAGTCAGATAACTGATGGTCTACTGTACATACGCATGTATGTACTGTACATTGATACATCAACTACATGAAAGTTGTGTACATATGTATACGTAGTTGTATATGGGTATCTTGCATATCAAAAATTCATTGCTTTTGTTTTTATTTCACTTGTATGTGCTTTTTATACCTTAGCTATTTTGTTTGTACACGCACATTTGGTTTTTCTGATGCCGATTAATTGGATTGTGCATGCTACCCATTTCCTATCAGTAATAATGATTTAAGAGTAGAACTGGTTTGTGTTTATGTTAGTGAAGCCTTTTGTATGTGATTATTGATATGTGAGTGATTATTACTGTGTACATGATAAGGTACCACATCAAAGATCAATATTCAAGCTACAATCATATGGTATTGATGGTAATGTACTTTTGTGGATTTATAACTTCCTTAGAAACAGGACACAGAGAGTCTGTGTTAGAGGGACATATTCTGCAGTGGCGTACCACACATGAAGTGTTCTGGGCCCAATTTTGTTTATAATAATGATTTATCTGATCATATGCAGAGTTTTTTGTGGACTTTTGCTGATAATACTAAAATTTACCATCCAATTTTAAGTGATGTTGACCATACTATGGTACAAAATGATTTAAATTATTTTATGCAGTGGAATAAGACTTGGCAAGAATCTTTAAACATCCCCAAATGCAAGTATCTGTCACTGGGTACTTCAGTTGGTTCTCCAAGTGGTGGTAGCTACACGCTTACAGTTGACTCTGACAACATAGAAATTCAAAAATGTAGTGAAGAAAGAGATTTAGGTGTTGCCTTTTCAAGTAAGCTCAAATTTTCAAAGCATATCAACCGTTCCATCATGAAGGCAAACAGAATGGTTGGAATAATCAAGCACACCTTTCTCACCTCACCCCAACAGTATTTCGTATATTGTACATCAGCCTTGTTAGACTCCACTTGGATTATGCATCTATAATCTGGAATCCTTACCTATTGAAGGACATTGAAACATTAGAAGCAGTGCAAAGACGTACTACCAAGATGGTTCCAGATTTGAGTAGGTTGACTTACAAGGATAGATTACAAGTTTTAAACTTACCTTCCCTTTACTACAGGCGAAAACGAATGAACATGATAACTACCTATAAAATTATCAGGGGCTTAGTTGAGGTACCACATCAAGATCTTTTTACCATAAGTTGTAACACCACAAGATCTAATGGTTTGAAGTTATATAAGGAAAGGGCCAACACCAACACTAGATTAAATTTTTTTACTAACAGAATAATCAACAACTGTAACACCCTTCCAACTGATATAGTAAATGCTTTGGACACAACTTCTTTTAAGACATTATTAGACATTTATTGGAGAGACAGTAGATTTATAATTATGTAATTTAATTTAATTTGTATGGTTATATAAGACTTTGGTCTTTTTCAGAACCATTAATAATAAATAATAATGAATAAATGTGTTATTGCTCTCTCTCTCTCTCTAGTATTTGTTGATTATGATTTTTTCACCGGGTTTGGTACTCCCTTTGAGATGCTGCTTGAGGGAACATACCTTATTCGTTCCAAAGGTGGCATAGTAGGAGGATTTAGTGGATATATGACCTTCATTCCTGAGCTTGAGCTAAGTATGTTTGTATGGATGTACATATACGCTTATCTACATGTATATAATTTTATGTAGTTGTACAGTACATGCATACGTATACATGTTTTCTTTGTCTGTTTTTATTGTTGTATGACACATTTCTCTTCTGTGGGTGGATACGTACACACACTAGTGTTCTAGAGGGGCTGCTAACATCTTTTCCAACTAAGGGACTTTTTATTGTTGTGGTTGTTGTTTCCAGAGACAAGGTGATTTAACTAGACTTCACCAATTTTGTGGATCTACCAACTTGCCACTAGTTCAGGAGGAATCCTAGAACTCTGCTATCACAGTACACTGTACAGTGAGCAACTACCAAGTACCACACATCTCATTCTTAAAAAAAATAATCACCCTTTTCCATGACTATCGATTGGAAACAATTAAGTACACATACTTAGTCAATAACACTAGTACAATCAAATCATTAAACTTGTCAAATATAACAAAATAATAGTTACTGGGTTAGGTACTTACGTACATACAATAGTATAAGGGAACATTCCATGTATCTTAGAAACAGGACTTCTGTATGTATATTGCCATACTAAAATATCCACTGTACCAGTTGTAGCTAGTGTATCAAAATTGTGTTTAGTATCAACAACAGCAATCCACCATATGATGGTTCACAATCAGAGAGGTGTGATAAGAAAGTTTAAATTCTGGCTACTACATGTATATACTTGGTAGATAAATTTTGGTATGTACGTACAGTACATGCAGTGTTGGGAATAATGCCCTACTTTCGTACATAAGTAATGCATTACAATATGGACTTCTTAGCAGTTTTACTATTCATAGTGTGCTAATATAAAGCAGCGATGTATCAAATAACAAGTACGTATGTGAAAATCTCTACTGTGATCTGTGATTATACTTGTGTGTTTGTGCACTGATGTGCTAAGCTCCTTCTAAATTTCAATTCATGTAAAAGTAAGCATGTGCTTGCAGGTAGATTTATCTGTGGAGGTGACATTGTTTATTGTACATGTATAGGTTATGTTGTTTTATTGAATGGAGCAAATCCCCCAGGCTTAGTGGTGGTCTATCCATATGCTGTGCTCCTTGCACCATTTGTTACCGTTTTAGCTGACATTAGACCAAAGGTTTGTTCTTATAGTGCCCATTCACACAAACATAAAAATGTATGTATGTAGGTACACAGCATATGGTGCATTACTGTTTTTTTTTTACCATCTTCTAGGAAACTGGGAAACTTTTTTCATTACATATAATTACTGAAAATATTCATAAGTGAATCTAGAGTATCTGCATGGCTTTGTCTTGATATAGAGTACAACTTAATCATTACAAGGAGTAAGCTGTTATAACATTTTGTTTCCCGGCATGTACAATGTGTGGAAAAGGTACCTTTTCGCAAACCCAGTCACATTTTTAAATTTCGTTTCTCAAAACATATGTGACTGGGCCTGCAAAAATAGGGCATGTGGGCACATGATTTTTGCCTACTTTTTCAAACTTTCATCACGCATAACTTTTCCTACCGTTATGCTACAGTAATGTCATTTTCAGCACTTAGTCAGCATTTAATTGTCTTTATGATGCAAGTTACAGAATGCAAATATTCCATGCCACTACCAAGATGTGACCTGTAGTGTGACAGCATGTAGTTTGTGCCCACGTGCCCTGTTTTCGCAGGCCCAGTCACATATGCTTGTGCATACTAGGTGAGATTTTGCTGAGGAATCACATACTGTATGTTTGTCACTCTAATACTTACGTAGTATTATCAATGTTTTAAATCTTTGTAGCATCCCCTTCCACCTAACCCAGAGGCATATGTTGGAAACTACACAGATCAGCTTAAGGCTTTTGAGTTTGTGATACTGTTAGTTGACAACCAGTTGGCCATGGGAGTAGTACCATCATATATCCAATATGTTTTCTTATCATATCACGATGAGCTTCTGTTTCAATTGGATCTACCTGATTTATACACTTGTGAATTATATGAGATTATTGGTGTCAATGATCAGTGGTTGTATTTTGACAAGGTTGACAGTAAAACTGGTAAAAGTCCAGGATTTACATTTCCTAGCCTGACAGGAACTGATAAAATCACTAGAATTGATTGATCATAACTAGTTTGATTATGCTGTGCTTCAACTTAAGTTAATAATAATATTTATATGTTTATGCATGTATTTACAGAGCAATATTGTGTATATTACCTGTCGGTATGTACGAATGTCAATTATTCTATTACATTAGTACTGTATGTACCACTTTGCAGTCAGTATGGAAAAGTATGTAGATGTATTATACGTATATTATATAGAATGTGTTACTAATTATACTATTACATATATGTACATAATTGTATTTCAAGGAATTACAATCTCTCAAAACTTTAGTTTTGTGCTACGAGTGTTTGAGTCTAAAATTTGCATGCTTTGATTTAGCATGTTTATTTATCAAGGCACACATGTTCGTTCTAGAATCTTGGCTTGGCAAAATCATAGGCTGGTGTCAGATGCCTTGTTGTCAGCTGTTGAATGTGCCCACCATAAATATAATAAAACATTATGTAATAACTTCTTGATCAACATATACATAATACTTACACGGACAGTATACCTGTATAGCTACAGAATGCTAACATGGTCCTTCAACAATACATGTATATGGTTGAGCATGTATTATCACAAAATACTACCCACATGTATGTGTGTATGCTTCAAGCTAGACCAAACTATATATTCTATACCTAAAGAACCGTCCGTCTGTCTGCATTCCTTTGGATTCAATGACTTTCTTTCCAGCTGATGCATGTATGGGAGTGTTCAGTTTTTGTACCACACAAAGTGCTCGACATATTCTACAAATTACCTCACTTTTAAATGAAGCTTCTAACTGCCGTCATTACAGCATAAATGCAAGGGTATAGTGCAAAACTTACTCAAATTCTTCTGTATGCAAACTACCAGTAAACACCTGTTCCGTTCAACTTAGGCATGCCTTTATAAACAATTTTTAAAAGCAATTTAACAACAAGTTACATTATTCTGTGTGGTAGATAGAGCATGAAACTGAAAACTGTTAGGGTGTGAGTTTAAAACCAGTTGTGTTTCTTTTGGTTTTCTTTTTGGCCAAATCTTTTGATTAGAACCTTTCCCTTCAACCTTTTTTGTTGCAACGTTTTTTTTCGATTTGGCAGCCTTTTTGGTTACAGTGTTTTCTGTTCTGTGTTCTTTTCATGCTATTTTTTCTCACTATCTGTATAACTTTTCATGCCGTACCTTTGTTAGGTACTATACTAACACTTCATAATAAAGTTTACACCTGTGTGGTAGACATACAGATATGCACATTAGTATAATATTACAGTTGTCTTTGCTTACAGTATGTAGCTAAAAACAGCTCTGTTGTTTAAAATTTCCTGTAAGCTCACATCACTTCAGCATACTTGCAGGATGGCATAAGGCAGCTTCATGTTCTAAGTGGCATGCAACACAGGTATACATGAATTTTAATGCTGCAAGTATTATGTGGAGATGGTCCTGCATGCACATAGTGCTTACTGCATAACATAATAAATACACAATAATTATGGCAAATACTGCATTGTAGGGCATGCAAAGGTACCAATTCCACGGTATTAAAGTGCAAATTAATGCCTTTTGTTGTCAATATAAGTTAAATGATATCAAATGAATGATGCTACATGTATAGCCTGCATAATAGGACAGAACCATACACATCATTTACACCTGTGTGGTAAACAATACTACAGTTGTCTTACCTGAGCTACTGCAAATTTGCAGGTGCAGGAGTATATACTCCCATCAGTTCACTTTGCAGGATGGTGCATGGTACAAGGCTCATTTAAAAGTGATATCACCATGCATGCTACCTGCATGCATAAATGGCACTGATGTTTAACACTTGGTTGTCATTATGTGGTCCCTGCAGGACAGGTTCCAATGCTAATAACGTATGCCTAAAAGAACTAATCTTTATGATATTAGCCATAACATCCATCCAGAGCATGATATTGCAATGTTTACTACTTGACTTGATCTTTTATGATTGCAAATTAATTTTCAGGTTAATAAAGTTTGAGATTTCAGAGAAAACTTTTCTGTGACCAACCAATCCAAATAATATACATCAGACAACACCATTAGTAAGTAGCTACATAACTACACTATCAGATATGGTTTTGAGCCTCAGGACAGTCTTATTTAAGTAGTCGTCAAATCTTCTATAAAATTAATATGCACACTTAGAAGTACCTGCATAAGTTTAACAAATCTATCCGCTGAAGAAAAACAATCAGCTACATACATAATATATGCCACTCTTGTCCAGTCTCCCTTAACAATACTGCACTCGAGGTTCCATATGAAGTGATGTATGGTTTACCCTGATCTGTCCCTACAATATTATCAACGCAATATAATTAGGCATGAGGCTATTATGCTCCAAAAATTGAGCATTATAGATGGTTTTGTTATACTGCGTGTTTATTATAAATGTGTCATAGCAAATTTTGTATCAGGGCTGTAGACAGACTATTTTCTGGGTACAGTGGGTAGGTCCTTTAGATTAAAAAAGTGGAACTTTTGTGTGGTTTGATACAGGATACACCATGCACACCCAGCATGCAAATCATGCATGCTGGAGTTAGGGGTGTCTGGGTGCATGCCACAGGAAAAAATTTGAAGTAGACACTAAAAGCTGAATTTGGTGACATTTCAGTCATTCATAAAATTTTGGTTGGACCTTTGCTACTAATGTAAAATCTTGGACCTTCTTACTGAAATCGAGGACCTTTATCAAGAGGTTCTTTAGAAACCACAGAACTACTCCCATCCACCTACAGCCACAGGCCTGTTTGTACATTACTTTTGTATATTTGATGAACCACTGGCCATAGGTGGTTGTCCAGTGTACAGCTGCAGAATTCAAACAATCTTCCCTTCAATATAATCTTAATTGGGCCAAATAAGACGCAGCAGTGAATTACTGTGTGAAATCATAGATAATACTATACCTTACCTTATCTATGGTATTACAGTGTTGCCAGATGATTTGCTCCAAATTTTCATGTGAAAAAATAAATTTGTTCATAAAAATTCACAAATCCAATGGTCACCTTCCAAAAACCAGCACATTCCTAGCCCACACATTATAAATAGGTGGGTCTCTGGGTTAGAAGGCCACTAAAGAGCAAAAAAGCGAAAAAAGTTGCAGCCTAAGATTGCCAAAAGTTCATTGATTTTTTCAGGTTCACAAACAAGACAAAAAGTTTATAAATCTATGAAATTTATTCACAACATGATGGCAACACTGGCGTATTAGTACTACAGTAACTTTCACATGCCATGCATATAATAACTCGGAGAAATATATCAACAAAAATTTTGGAACATTAGGAATAAATGATGTCCTGACAAACTTGCACTAGAGAGCTCAGTTACAAATGAGTCATCCTGTAGAGTTCAGCAACAAACAAATCACCTTGTAGACTTCAGCTACAAACAAGTTACGTTGTGGAGATCCTGTAAGAGAAAGGACATGTGATAATTTTCATACGGCATTAATTTTTTGTAAAAAAATGCATCATTATAAAAAAGCATCCATAGAATTCATGATCAGGTCTTGATGTCTTCTCCTTTCTGCAGAAAAGACAAGTAAATGAACTACAAAGCTGGCCACAGGCTGGCTTTGGAGTATACAAATACAAAAAGAAGTCATATCTATACAAAACAGCCAAGCTGTGAAAAAAGGGTGCAACCTCCAAAAAGGCTATGGTGAAAAAAGATGTGAAATCAAAGGTGGCGGCCAAGAAATGGCTGTGATGGTAGGTTAATGGCAAAAATTTTAAAAACGACAATTCAGGTGAATTTGGTGCCAAGTCCTAGGAGAATTCACCTGAATTGTCGTTATTAAATTTTTTTGCCATTAACCTACTGTACCATCACAGCCATTTCTTAGCCACCACTATTGATTTCACATCTTTTTTTGCCCTGACTTTTTTGGAGGCCGCACTCTTTTTTCACAGCTTGGCTGTTTTTGTATAGATTAAAATTACAAGAGATGATGTTGGTGGTTAACAGGTCCTTAGAAGGAGTGGTTGATACTATAATAGGGCAGAGATAATAAAGGTTATGATCATGAGTTAGTGGGATTGAAATTTGTAAAACTTAATGATTTGACTTTTGATGGTAATTGTTGATTCAACTGTAGAATTATAATACTGCCTGCCATTACCATATCGGTTTGTTGGGGTAGCTGAGAATTAGGCACTGACTAGGATTTAAATAGATGAGGAAAAGTTAGAGACAAAGTTGTATGGCAGTGCTAGCTACTTTAATACAGAGGTTAAAATGCAGTAAAACCAACACAGAAATGTTTTGCCAGCCCTAAAAGACCATACATCAGAGTAGTGGTTTTGATATTTAATAAAAACAATGGTATAATGATATTGTTACTTGATATTACAGTATAACTATATTATCGGTATGACTTAGTTAGATGCCATTTTAGGCTTCTACCTTTCGTACTGTATGTACACTTTTCATTAAAAAATAGTAAAGCTTTTAAAAATTGCTTTTTAAAGTCCATGGTATTGCGGTGTTAGAAAACTAGGCAGTATCAACAACAGATACCACAGTTAACTAAATACTTGGTATATTGCTCAGCACTACATCAGAGTATAACTGTTTCCTACAAAGCCAGGTTCTTATCAATTAAGGTCACTAGTCAGTTGTTTGAGCTTATTGTATAACCCACAAACTTGAGGAAGGTCCCAAAACCAGCCTTGTGGAGGGATGGTGAAGCTTATCCTACATATGTAGTGTGTACATGTACGTATGGAGCTAGTGTACATACAGTATATATAATAATAGCTACATATCTCTTACAAAGTGTACACAGCAATGATTCAGACTTAAAAATAATAATCTTTATATGACAGTCACAGATAGAAGTTTCATGTTGGCAGATAATTTGGACCAAATGGCTTCTCAATTTGTGTAGATTCAACATTCAGCACACCACATGTCCATGCATGATATGTTCATGTTTTTTTTGTGTTTGCTAATCGATAATATTCCGAGAGTTACTAGCCTACACTGTTAAAACTACTATCAATCAAAACAAACAAGATGAGTGTTTATTACATCTAGTTCTTTTACCTAATATGGTAGGTAAATGTGCCGAGTGGTATACTGATACTACTGTGGTCATTTCTCAATTTTGAAAGCCTACCCTCTGGCATTCTGGAGTAAGACTGCAAAAGTACTCCTAATCATTAACTATACAGCAGCTGCAATAGAAAATTGAAACTAAATTAGTTACTTTTAGTCACATTATATTATATTGGCCATGCATTGTGTTATAGAGCACCTAATTAATGGTGATGACATGAATAATGTTGTGTGTTTATCATGCAACAGTACTTGAAGTTGAAACATCAACACAACAGTCATTTAATAGTTATTAATGTATGTACTACTGATAACTATGTACTTCAATACAAACAAACCATACAGTGTTTGTGACAGTAATTCTAAGAACAGGTTGCCTGTCAACAAGAAAATTTTTATTCATCCAACAATTTGCACTATGAGATACCAAATAGTTGCATATGATACAGCATGTAAATGTAGACTTGAGGTAATTTCTCCTGTGAGTTATAGAATTCATCTGTTCGATTTGATTTAGCAGTTTGCAATCCATTGACCAGATCATCGTTTACAACATCTTTATCAAGGTACATACATGTAATATGATAAAGAGAATTAATCAACTAAATCAAGTTAGTGCTGTGTTATGTGTGTGTTGCTATAATAGAGGAGCAATGAGGATGTGTTGAGTATACATTCCTCTGTCAAATTGCATTAGATAGTTACACAATACAAAGATATGTGTCGATCCTTTATAACTATTATTTAATTTGAACTCCCACAAACATCAGCAATTTCAAACAGTCGCATAGCATGTTATGTTGTTGTATCAAAACAGTCATTTTTGCTGCAAGTGTTTCCACCTAAACTAACCCATTATGGGATACTCATAACTTACTCAAGCTTGAAGAACTTTAATGATGGTACAAGTATGTATTTAAAAGTTTTACAGTGCTACTAAATATATGTTCTGGAAGGTGGCCTGTTAAGGAAAATTGATGCTGCAATTGAATACTATAGTTAGGATATGGAAATAGTGTATTTATTGTATTGTGGGGATGAAAAAATAGGATGTATGAAAACTGTAAGTGTGTATTTGGATATCTTTTATATACAGTAGCTCTGGCAGTAGTCATGCATATTAAAGTCCAAAACAATGAATTGTTCAAAAATTATCAGGGAAACATAGATCAACATACTGTACGTGTATGTGCATGGAAAGCACTAGTCTAAATGATTATAAACTGTTGGTCAATTCAATTCAGTATGATGAATCTCTACTAAAATTCTGGCACTTTTCATAGCTACAAGCATTACACTGAAATTATTATAGACCAATATCAGTTTCAAGACCTGTAAATAATGTATATCAAGACACACGGTAGTGTGTCGTGCGGCCCAAGAAGCCGGCGCGTAACACCCGTGAGTATATTGACAGGAAGAAAGAAAACGCAATTTTCGCACCTCCGTAGCTCTATGCTTCCTTGATGAAACAAGACGATTTTTGCTGTGGACATTCCCCCCAACTGCAGCACTCCACATTCCAAATTTGAGCGAAATCGCTTCGCGCGTTCCCGAGATATGCGACTTCAAAAATTGGCTCAGTTTCTTCGTTTTTTTTCTTCTTCTTCTTATTTTTCTTTTTCTTGTCGCACACTTACAAAAATTGCTATAAAACTCGAACGCCATATCCGATTGCCTTGAAATTTGGCACACAGAAGGGGGATATAAAGGCGCATCTCGGTACCAACTTTGGCTGGAATACGATAAACAGGCAAAGAGTTATGAGCGATTATTCACGAAAATTAACACCAATATGTTGTCACGCCTACAGGGTAAACCGCGTATGGGAAGAAGCTGAAAATCGGTGGGTGAATAGGTTAACTATTGAACCTCAAACCTTTTGTGGTTTGAAAGAAATCGAGCTAAGAAACAGGAAGATACAACGAAAAAACCAGCAGTGTGTACCAATTACGCAATCGAGATTAGCTAATAAAAATAACGACTGCTTGCCACGCCTACCAGATAAACCGCTTCGGGTAATGCTTTGAAAATCGTTGTACAGATGGAGTAATCATCTTAGAAAGGCTCATCAATGGTGTAGAAGAATCAGACTTAAAGCCACGGAGTTATAACACGAAATCCAACTTGGTGCAGCAAGTGCGAGATCGAGATACTCTAATAGAGCAGTCATGCATCCTAATAGAGCAGTCACCCTGAAGAGAATTCAAGAGATCAGCTAGAAACAAGAAACCTGTATAGAGATCAGCTACACACAAGTCACCCTGTAGAGAGATCAGCTAGAAGAAGTTACCTTGTAGGGAGTTCATGCAACTATGGAAATGGATAGTTCAGCTAGAAAAAATCACCTTGTATAGAGTTTAGCTACAAAGAAACCACCATGTAGAGAGTTCAGCTACAAACAAATCGTCCTGTGGAGAGATCAATAGAAGAAGTTACCTTGCAGAGAGTTCAGCTACAAAGAAACCATCATGTAGAGAGTTCAGCTACAAATAAATCTCCCTGTAGAGATATTAGCTAGAAGAAGTTACCTTGTAGAGAGTTCAGCTACAAAGAAACCATCATGTAGAGAGTTCAGCTACAAACAAATCACCCTGTAGAGAGATCAGCTAGAAGAAGTTACCTTGTAGAAGGTTCAGCTTCAAACAAATCACCGTGTAGAAAGATCAGCTAGAAGAGGTCACCTTGTAGAGAGTTCAGTTACAAAGAAACCACCATGTAGAGAGCTCAGATACAAACTAGTGACTTTGTAGAGACATCAGCTAGAAGAAGTTACCTTGTAGAGAGTTCAGCTACAAACAAATCACCCTGTAGAGAGATCAGCTAGAAGAAATTACTTTGGTGAGAGTTCAGCTACAAAGAAACCACCATGTAGAGAGTTCAGCTGCAAAGAAATCACCCTGTATAAAATTCTGCCACAAGCAAATTGCCCTGTAGAAAGATCAGTTAGAAGAAGTTACCTTGTAGATAGTTCAGCTACAAACAGATCTCCCTGTAGAGAGATCAGCTAGAAGAAATTACCTTGTAGAGAGTTCATCTACAAAGAAACCACCATGTAGAGAGTTCAGCTGCAAAGAAATCACCCTGTAGAAAATGCAGCCACAAACAAATTGCCCTGTAGAAAGATCAGTTAGAAGAAGTTACCTTTTAGAGAGTTCAGCTACAAAGAAACCACCCTGTAGAGAGATCAGCTAGAAGAAGTTACCTTGCAGATCGTTCAGCTACAACCAAATCACCCTGTAGAGAGATCAGCTAGTCTAAGAAGAAGTTATCTTGTAGAGAGTTCAACTACAAAGAAACCACCCTGTAGAGAGATCAGCTAGAAGAAGTTACCTTGTAGATCGTTCAGCTACAAACAAATCACCCTGTAGAGAGATCAGCTAGAAGAAGTTACCTTGTAGAGAGTTCAGCTACAAAGAAACCACCATGTAGAGAGTTCAGCTGCAAAGAAATCACCCTGTATAAAATTCTGCCACAAACAAATTGCCCTGTAGAAAGATCAGTTAGAAGAAGTTACCTTGTAGAGAGTTCAGCTACAAAGAAACCGTTTTGTAAAGAGCTCAGCTGCAAACAAATCACCTGTACAGAATTCAGCTATGAACAAATCACCCTGTAGAGAGATCAGCTAGAAGAAGTTACCTTGTAGATAGTTCAGCTACAAACAAATCTCCCTGTAGAGAGATCAGCTAGAAGAAATTACCTTGTAGAGAGTTCAGCTACAAAGAAACCATCATTTAGAAAGTTCAGCTTCAAACAAATCATCCTGTAGAGAGATCAGCTAGAAGAAATTACCTTGTAGAGAGTTCAGCTACAAAGAAACCATCATTTAGAAAGTTCAGCTTCAAACAAATCACCTGTAGAGAGTTCAGCTACAAACAAATCTCCCTGTAGAGAGATCAGCTAGAAGAAGTTACCTTGTAGATAGTTCAGCTGCAAACAAATCTCCCTGTAGAGAGATCAGCTAGAAGAAATTACCTTGTAGAGAGTTCAGCTACAAAGAAACCATCATTTAGAAAGTTCAGCTTCAAACAAATCTCCCTGTAGAGAGATCAGCTAGAAGCAGTTACCTTGTAGAGAGTGAAGCTACAAACAAATCATCCTATTGAAAGATCAGCTAGAAGAAGTCACCTTGTAGAAATTTCAGTTACAAAGAAATCACCATGTAGAGAGTTCAGCTCCAAACTAACCACCTTGTAGAGACATCAGCTAGAAAAGTTACCTTGTACAGAATTCAGCTACAAACAAATCACCTGTAGAGAGTTCAGCTACAAACAAATCTCCCTGTAGAGAGATCAGCTAGAAGAAGTTACCTTGTAGAGAGTGAAGCTACAAACAAACCACCCTATTGAAAGATCAGCTAGAAGAAGTCACCTTGTAGAAAGTTCAGTTACAAAAAGAAACCACCATGTAGAGAGTTCAGCTACAAACTAGTCACCTTGTAGAGACATCAGCTAGAAAGGTTACCTTGTAGAGAGTTCAGCTACAAAGAAACCATTCTGTAAAGAGCTCAGCTGCAAACAAATCACCTGTACAGAATTCAGCTACAAACAAATCACCCTGTAGAGAGATCAGCTAGAAGAAATTACCTTGTAGATAGTTCAGCTACAAACAAATCACCCTGTAGAAAGATCAGTTAGAAGAAGTTACTTTGTATAGAGTTCAGCTACAAAGAAACCGTAAAGAGCTCAGCTGCAAACAAATCACCTGTACAGAATTCAGCTACAAACAAATCACCCTGTAGAGAGATCAGCTAGAAGAAGTTACCTTGTAGATAGTTCAACTATACAAACAAATCACCCTGTAGAGAGATCAGCTAGAAGAAATTACCTTGTAGAGAGTTCAGCTACAAAGAAACCATCATGTAGAGAGTTCAGCTGCAAAGAAATCACCACTGCCCAAATTTCAAGGCAATAGCTCTTTCCAATCTGAAGTTATCAATTGTCAAAGTTGGCAAATTGGATGTGTGGAAGGCCCCTTTTCGCAAATCCGGTCACATATGTAGTATATGTGACCGGATTTACGAAAAAGGGTCTTCCACACACATCCAATTCTATGAACTTGAATGACCATACCTTTGTGCTCAAAGAAGATACTAACCTGAAATTTTGTTCATGCATTAACCTATGTTGTTACTCATCACTGTCCAAATTTCAAGGCAATGCTATTTTCCTATCTGACATTATGAACTGCCAAAGTTCGTAAATTGGATATGTGTGGAAGACCCCTTTTCGCAAATCCGGTCACATATATATAATTTGTACATTTACTGATAAAATATTTAAAGTGCATCTACTTCATCTTTTCTTCTTCCTGTAGTAAAGAAAAAAACATAGGTTAAAAAATTCCCAAAGCTGGCCATAGGCCGGCTTTGGGGTATACAAATACAAAAAGAAATGAAATCTAATCCAAAACAGCCAAGCTGTAAAAAAAGTGTGCAGCCCTCAGAAAGGCTATGATGAAAAAAGATGTGAAATCCAAGGTGGCGGCCAAGAAATGGCTGTGATGGTAGGTTAATGGTAAAAATTTTAATAACGACAATTCAGGTGAATTTTTGTGCCGCTTCACAAAATTTACCTGAATTGTCATTATTAAAATTTTTACCATTAACCTACCATCACAGCCATTTCTTGGCCGCCACCTTGGATTTCACATCTTTTTTCACCATAGCCTTTCTGAGGGCCGCACACTTTTTTTACAGCTTGGCTGTTTTGGATTAGATAATATTATCATACAATTCAATTCTACAGAAGTCAGTCATGTTGTTGCTGCTGCTGCTATTACTTCACAACACAACTGGTGCACTCTATACTGTGACGCCTGATGATGATTCCAACACCACATGTCATCATTGTCATAACCTACAACACTACCTGCTCAATACCACCAAATACTTCACTTCTAACACTCAACTACTCTTCCTACCAGGACTACATTACCTTAACAATGATCTCATCATACAAAATGTTCACAATATTTCACTCATTGGTAGTACAACTGATGGTACAACACCAGACACAGTCATACAGTGTGACCAATACATTATAACCATAGTCAGGTGTTCCAGAGTGACTGTGGCTAATTTAACTTTTGAAAATAACAAATGGAACATTATATATTTCCTCAAAATACTTCATTGTCATAATGTGTACTTGAGCCTTCTAATAAGTGATTTTATTGGAATAAATGCAATCAATGTTTATGGTCGTTCATCTATTTGTGATGTCAAAAATGCAATACTACACATTACCTATGAAGATGATGTAACAGTGAAACCAAATGATCACCTGTTGGTAATTCAAAATTATTGGACTACTAAAACTGTAGTCCAACCAAATTTACTGCAGCCAACTATACTAGTCTACTTGCTAGACATCTCCTACAGTGTAACTATCAACATCACTGACTCTACATTTGTAAACTATGAGCATACCTTGTTATTAGATATTGAAAGCCAAACTTGTGGGAACTACACAAACACCATTACCATAAGGAACTGCACATTTCTATATAACAGACAAGAAGTGGATCCACTAATATCTATTACTTTAACATTGTGTATACAAGAATGTACTAACATTACACAACCTGGCAACACAGGTATGCTGTTTGATAACTGTCTATTTATTGATAATGAGGTTGGTAGCTTTGAAGGAGAGCACATGATACGTTGTAAATGGCAAGCAGTGTACATTGATCAAAAGTTTAACAAAACAGTAACTAGTATAATATTTTATTATTGCACATTTCTTTGGAATGAAGCTCCGATTATATTCCATTTTAGGACAAGTAATGTATATACTGGTGATAATGAATCTATTTATATTGTTGGAACTAATTTTACATCAAACAGATTCCACTTGCAGCAAATGCTTGGAACACTAATGGAATCTGATGTACAAGTTAATTTAATAGGTCCAATCACATTTCACAATAACGTTTTTATATTGTTACTCAATGCTTCAGTACAATTTCAAGGCTACATAGAAATTTCAAAAAATCTATTGTGGTGTTTGTTGTCCACTCCACCTGAGAGCAGAGTTAACTTCATACACAACACTACACTAAATATTACTAACAACTTAGTGGATGAAGAATTATTTCACAAGGATACAAATTATGGTGAGATGATTCCAGCATGTCACTTCCAATTCTATACTAGTGACACTAAAAAATCAATTAATTCATATCAAATACTTATCCACAACACAACATGTAAAAGAGAATTTTCTGAAACAATCCAAAACATTAACTGTAAAATGCTTCCAGGGTCAGTATTTTACCACTCAAATCCTCTAGAAGTGTACCAGAAAACAATACACTTTACAAATGTCAGTGGCCACTATCCTCTATTTGATACAGGACTATTGTGCTATTGTGGAGATAAGAATTGTCGGACTAATACTCTGGGTCCTGTATACCCTGGACAAAGATTGATCATTAGTTTAAAACTTAACAATAAATTCAGAACAGCACTAGTGCTTCCTATTAATGTTGAAATGTACCACAGCTACCTACCACCATCACACTGTAAAGTGTCTTCTACAAGTGAAACTTTTAACATTGTAAAAAGTGACTGCACAAAATTGCAGTACACTGTGCTATCAAAAAATGAAGCATTTTGTGAATTGTTTATCAGCTCAAAATATGACAATCAAATAACTATATTCTATGTATCACTGCTGAAATGCCCATTGGGATTTTCTCTAAACACATATACAGAGATGTGTGATTGTGACCCAGTGTTGTATAGAGTGATATCCCAGTGTAGAATTAACAGCCAAACTGTATTACGTCATGCTAACTGTTGGGTAACTGCTGAATCTCATAATAACCATCACTATTATCACATGTCCTATACCTGCCCATACCATTACTGTCTACCTCAGCCATCAACACTTCACTTCTCCTCTCCTAACTCGCAATGTCAGTTTAACAGATCTGGTATTTTGTGTGGACATTGTCAACAAGGTCTTAGTGCTGTATTAGGCTCCACTCACTGTCAACAGTGTCCTAGTGTCTACCTCCTTCTCATCCTACCCATCATTGTTGTAGGCATCATACTTGTTATAATAATATTTCTTCTTAACCTCACAGTTACTGATGGAACTATTAATGGATTTATAATGTATGCTAATATCATTAGCATTAATGGCGATGTGTTCTTTACTGTTACTAATCCTGTTGGTACTCCAGCTTACACCTTCATCTCGCTAGCTAATCTTGATTTGGGCATTCAAACATGTTTTTACAATGGTATGGATGACTATGCTAAGATGTGGTTACAATTAACATTTCCTTTGTACCTCATCCTCATTGCTATGTCACTCATCTTATCAAGTCGTTACTCCACTACAATACAGAGACTCACTGCACGTAGAGCTCTACCAGTACTTGCTACCCTATTCTTATTGTCTTATACTAAGATATTACGTACTGTGTCCAGTGTCCTATTCTTCTACTCCACAATCACTCACCTACCTAATAAACACACTACACTAGTGTGGTCAGTAGATGCTAATGTACCATTGTTTGGAGTTAGATTTACTATACTCTTCATAGTGTGCCTCATTCTCTTCCTGATACTACTACCATTTAATATCTTACTGCTGTTCACAAGAACTTTATCAAGATTCCAATCAGTTAGTAAATTTAAGCCACTATTGGATGCTTATCAAGGGCCATACAAGGACAAGTTCTACTACTGGACTGGTCTACAGTTGTTATTGAGAGCTGTGTTCTTTGGAATAGCAGCTCTGGATAAAAAAACCTATCTAACTGTTGCAAGCATCATCACCATTGGAGTAATAGGACTTCATGGCTTTGTTAAACCATTTAAGAGCAACATTAAAAACTTTCAAGAACTACTATTTCTTGTAAACCTTCAAGTCATGTATATCTTCACACTGTCTGGTCTGGGAGTCAATGGAGTTGTAGTAATGATTGTTATGGTTGCTCTACAACTCGCCCTTATGGTCACTGGTAAGATAATCACTGACAAGTGTGCTGGAGTGATCAGGTGTATACCTCAGTACTCTAACACAATAATCAGGTGGATCGTGAAGGATAGAAAGAGATCAAATACAAAACTCAAACACCTATCTCTTAACAATATTCCTGAAGTGACCTATAATTATTGTGAATATCAAGAACCACTTGTTGCTGTAGATCAATGACAAACATTAATGTACTGATTCCAACTGAAGTATACAATTATATTATGTTACAACACTACTGTGAGATATACACATATAACCAAGTTGTGAATAAGGGTGTCTTCATCAAAAACAATGTTGTTGAAAAATATGCATATGTAACATCAAAGGGTGGAGGCCAAGAAATGTATGCAGTGATATTAATGTCAATTGATTTGTACCATTAAGATTACAAACCATTCTAAATGACATTAATATTACAGTTTACTACAGCCGTTTCTTGGCTGCCACCCTTTGATATCACAAACCAAATTGTTTTTGATGGCCACACTCTTGTTCACATCTTGGGTAATAAAAAGCAAGTACAAAGACAACTGCTGGCAGGGTTGGAGGATTACAAAAATAAAGTTCATGATGTCTAATCAAAAACAGCTTTAATCATTTTACTTTTCTAAAGGCAAATATACAGGTGAGGTTAAGATTAGATTTGTTGCTGCTGCTGCTGCTGCTGCTGCTGCTGCTGCTGCTGCTGCTGCTGCTGCTGCTGCTGCTGCTGCTGCTGCTGCTGCTGCTGCTGCTGCTGCTGCTGCTGCTGCTGCTGCTGCTGCTGCTGCTGCTGCTGCTGCTGCTGCTGCTGCTGCTGCTGCTGCTGCTGCTGCTGCTGCTGCTGCTGCTGCTGCTGCTGCTGCTGCTGCTGCTGCTGCTGCTAAAAAATTACTGAACACTATTTTATGAATTATGAATGCTCTAATAGGTCTAATACGTAGTTGAACACTCTATGTTTATAATAGGTGATAACTCTAATATGTCCATTGTGTAGCTAAACACTCAAATAAGATTGGTGAAAGCAGATTGAGACTAAGTTTGGTGAAAACAGTAACTGAATAGGTTTTCACACTGTTCTGGTGATGTACAAACAAAATTTATACCATTATTATATGTATCTTTCTGTTCAATTGTAGCCCATTAGATTCTTCTGTTTTGGATTGTTACTAACTCTTATGTGTGCTGAAAACTCCTTCAAATGTAATCTATCCTCAATGGATGATTTTCTTATACATATAGATTGACAGCATTTTTGTCAGATCATGGGACATAATATTACACTGTAATGGTATTTGAGTCCCTTTTCTGGCTAGTTACTCTGAGGATAACCCCACCACCATGGACTGCTCTGTACAGCCCTGATACTCTAGCTAAAAGGTTGTAAAATTTTGATCTCTCTACAATGTGAAAGTTGGTGAATAATAGTTTGCAACAAAATTTGAAGACCTGGTTGTGTAATGGCAACAAGTGATGGACCACTTGATAAAAGTTTACCTGATTCTAAAGTAGCTACTACTAATCTACCTAGTAAGTGTATTTTAAAATTATTACTTTAAAAATGAAGTAGCGATAGAAACTACTGAAACAAAATATGAATGATAGTACTGCAACAAAGTCCTGTGGAAATCCCAACATTGGAATTTCATAACAAGTCAAAGTAGGGATTTGTTGTAATGCTATTTCAATAGTTTTTATCATTAGAATCCTACTTCACTTTCAAATGAATAATTTTTAAATACATGTACAGTAGTTAGTTTTTTTATAGCATATAGCACACATGCGACTGTTCTATTAGAATATTGTACATGGTTTTTGTATTAGTGTAACTACTTTACTAGAGTGTTTCGAATGGGTGTCATACGACTGGCCTATAAAGTTTTACCAAGGAGCATAGCCTTTCCATGCCTCTGTTAACTGTGCTACCAGTAAGAGATTTGGTCAACATGATTGATCGCAATAAGTACATAATCAATAAGCTATTTGATAATGCAAAGGAGTTCAACCCCTAAAAGTATTACAAATCAGAGGAAAATCTCTGTAATTTCAATTAGCGGAGTCAAAATACCGAGGATCTTAGCCTCTTCACCAGTAGCAACAACTAACCCAACCCGAGAAGCAGCAGAGATAATAATAGCAAGCTGAGTGTGTAGCTAGTGCTTTAATAGAAAGGTCAAAATTGACAGAACATACACCCATGAGAAAAGTCAGGATGATATAATTGGTATAGTACAGTATACCACTAGGGAGAGATTAGTCAGAAACAGAAACACCTTGTTCACAGAGAGCACCTGGATGGTCCTGAAACAATGCATGAACATTTGAAACCAGTTTATCACGACGATGAATTACACAAAGGTCTGCGAGCACAGCCAGCTTCAAACTGATCAATCGGCAATCACAGAGAGACAAGTGCTACCAGAGAGGTGACAAACAAGGGACCCCAAACCATAAACATAAGCAACAAAAACTCGTGGAAAATAATTGCCAAACCCAGGGATGGCTGTGGCAGTACCTAGTTAAGCCAGTTACTAGCTACTGGCACTAGAGGAATGTACACTGGCAGTTGAGCATGCATGATCACAAATACTGGAGGAATATACTGTAATCTTAATAAGTAAAGGATGTGTGCCCTGAGCTCAATAATGGTCTGATGAAAGTGAAAGGCTTCTCACAAATTATGTGGGATTATCTGGCTGTGCACTTTCTGCCGAGCTTTTAGCGAAATCATATCTAAATAAAAGATTATAATTATTTATGATGAATGACGAGTTGGCCAAGGTGGCTGTGTTCTATACCATATGCGTATTTTGTACCGTACGCGTATGGTATGTACCATACGCGTATGGTACATACCATACGCGTACGGTACGATTTTCCGTACCATACGCGTACGGTATAGACATACGCGTATGGTACGTACCATATGCGTATTATGCCTTTTCTCAGTATCTTCTAGCCTTGCCATCACCTAGCTACAATGGGCTGTCTTTACAAGTATTTCTAGCTGAGCAAACTTAGAACACAACACAATAATCTGCTTACTACTGAGCTGTAACTATAAATTTATTCATCAGCACACACATGCATTTTATCCTAGCTTGCCATGCCCATGCAATACCCACTATAGTCCTATACTAATGTACCTAAATCTTATGTACATGATCTCACTCTGTCTGCAGAACTTTACATAAATGGTACTGTGGATGTATACTACTTTATACATTAGCTATCAGAAGTATGCAGATGGTCTTATATAATATACTCAATTATAAGTGTGGATAACTGACAATTTACAACAGAATTGGGTAAATAAGCAAGGAGAGCAATTACAACATGCATGGTAGGTAGCTAGTAAGTTCTAACTGAATTATACATATATGCATATACTGCTTGTGTAAAGCTAATAACTGGAAAAATGAACTTCGTAAGTGTCATCAGTTGTGCAACATGGCTCCTCACTGCATGTATTTGCATTTTTATATACTATATGTACACTCTTCTTCTTTTGAGGATCCAATTTCTTGTTTACTTACTTTTCTTGTTTATACATACTGTAAATAGTATATTCATCACACTGGACCTACAGCACAAATTAATGTGGATGTTGTTAACTTTAAAGAGTACATTCAGATAAGAGTAGCTAAACACATTGTCTTCCCATCCACAAGCATGACAGTAAGTAGCGAGTAGCTATACAACGCACTTAACAATAATAAAACAATGCTACTTAATATACATTCATTACTGAACTATACATTAGAACTCATAAACTCACCATAAAATCTCTGCCATGTTATGTTTTCCTACTTCATCTCAGCAGGCAATGCACATGCCTCATTCAATAGCAAAGATTCAGCGAACAGAACTACAGTTTAAAAAAATTTATTGCACAATTAATTACTATGCACATCAGTCTTATAGTATAGCATGTCTAATATTGCTATAAGCTGCATTTATAGGCAAAACAGACTACTGTATATAATATTATTAATCAATAACTGAAAGTACACAATAACAACTAACTCTTACAATTACAGTACACAATATTAATGTTACAGGTATGCATAAATTACATTATATTACATCATGTCACATCATTACATTACATCATTAACTCTATTATAGATATGAAGGAGGATTAGCATTTGTAATAATGGCCTAGTTTTTGAATTTTCATTGTATCAACAATGGATCATGAATCCAATAAGAAGCAATATATATGTAGCAATTGCAGCCACAATGTACTGTGTGGAAGAAAAAACAAAAATTAAAATTTGCCATACGTTGTCAGTGTGTGCAGTTGCTATGCAACAACTAGATAATTTGTGACCGGGTTTGCAAAAAGGTACCTTTTTCACAGACAAAATTTTACCCATGCATGCATATTTTGAAATTTGGGGTTTCGTAAGTTTTAGAACATATACCTTATAATTGCCTGCATGCAATTATCCATGAGTGTACAGTAGCTACTAGTATCTATCTGCATTTTGATACTAAGAGCAAGATTATCAGTGTAAGGAGTCAAGTGTTACACCATTTTGTTTGCTGGTATATAAAATGTGTGGAAAAAGTACCTTTTCACAAATCTGGTCATTTTAACTCAACTATTCTAAAGAACGTATACAGTATACCAGCTTGTGTACTTTCAAATCAATTACACTGTGGATAAATGAAGTCATTTATTATAAAAATGCAAGATGGAAATCCATGACAAATAAGGCAGTAGACAGCGGGACGAGGCAATAAATCAATATGTACAAAAGTCAGAAGACATCAAGAAAATAATCCACAGGTGCTTATACATAAACCATCATAATTATATGGGTGATGGCTCTGTTGCACGTATTTTGTGGAACTGTCAGATGCTTTGATGAAATGAAATGTTAAACAGACAACGAGATACATTGTTATAGCTAGATATACACCAATGCATGACTACGTATAAATTAAGACATATTATATTTAATCCCCTTCCTTTGATTTATACTTTTCAGACTTACACTGTATGCAGCTAGGTGTTATCATGTTTTTCGTAAAGCTTCCAACCCAGATGATTGACCTTTATTAGTTTTGACAATGTAGAATTTCATCAGATCCTACCAGATCAGCAGGACTTAACACAATTCAAGACTGGATCTGCCAACAGTGTGATGAATTCATGATTGTTTTTATCATATATTGTCCTAAATCAAGATGTCAGTTTCATCACTTATATATAGTCATGCGAGATATCATGCTATTCTTTTATTTTAAGGAATGCTTTATTTTAAATAGGTTTGCATCATGCAGTAAAGTAAATTATATCTTAATCACAGTAAAGCTAACTTGATCTTAGCTCTAGAGAATAGAACAGCTATAATCAGATCAACTTACCCTGCCACTCACTAGAATTGACACATATAAATTCAGCTTTTTTCCTTCCACTGCTATATGGAACAACTTGCAACCAGAGACTTTTGAAGCTTCATCTATCACCGTGTTTAACAACCTTATAAATGAACTGTAAAATTGTAATTAGGTAGCTGTATATATAGCTATATATTTTGATTTGTATATTGCATTTATACTCGATGTGTGAGGTCTTGCAATTATATAATAATAATAAATATATGATTGCTCTATTAGAGTATCTCGATCTTCACTGAACAGAAAGACTAGCTCAGTCCTCCCCCTCCCTCTTCCCCGAACAGAAATAAAAGCAGAGTGCCATCAGGCGTAGTCAATAGGTACGGCAGTACAAAAACCTTCTGCTTGATATTATACGCATACCAGGTTAGCTATACTCAGATGGTACGATTTTCCGTACCATACGCGTATGGTTGTACCGTACGCGTATACGCATATGGTATGTACCATACGCGTATGGTACAAAATACGCATATGGTATAGAACAGCTGTATACTGACTGGGTGTGGCCGTTTAGTTAATTATGGATCACAAAGCTGCTGTTTTTATGTAAAAGTAGTGAAACATATCGTGATAACAGGTGACAGATTTACGTGCTATACGCTGTAGCTAGCAAGGTTTATCAAGTTTCTAAGCGAGTCATGAACACGAAACGATCGATTCGGTCTCTCAGTCTGTTGCTGATATGTTTTCTGATGTCAGGATGCCATTGGGTAAGCATCTGCATATTATCAACATGTATTAAAATACATAAAGCGTATTACATCATTCACTCCCAGTAGCTATACCTAAACTATCCCAGAAAAACGATCCTGCTGTGGACCTGCAAATTAAACGAATTTTCCGCTATAGTCTTTAATCATCCCATTACTCAGTTCCTCCAACAGCTCCGCCTCTTTGTCTGTTACTAATCGCTGGACTGGACTACTGGATTGATATAATATATATATATATATATATATATATATATATAATTATATATATATAAATATATATATATATAATATGATAGCTAGACTACTGTGGTCTAGTCTCGCTAGCAAAAGGTCTTCAGCACTGCAATCAATATAGTCCGCTAACAAAAGCTGCCTTATAGGGTTTCCGACTTGACGGATAATCATACAGTATACGGTAGTACTGTAATACAAAAGTTTATAATATTCAATATTAACTCTTACTACTTTATATTATGAACTCTTGGTAATACCGTACTGTATATTAGGGATCATGCAGAACTGGGCTTTTTTAGCCAAAAATATCACCCTAAAGCCAGTCTCAATTCACAACCTGGCAGTACTGATTGGTTAGGCACAGCCAAGCCAAAAAAATATCTTCAGATCAACCCCAAATCCTTCCAAAAAGTTCTATGGAATTTTAAAAAATTTCTATTTAAAAGAATTTTATTCTGACTAACTACAGAAATTAATGCCTTCAGCAAAGCATAACTCTACAATGGATATGGCTACGGGCTTGATTTTTTCACTATTCAATGTCGTTTTGTCCTGAGATGTGCTTTCCAGTTCTTTTTGCTAACAACGCAAGGTGTCAATTTGTGATAGCACAATGCGGCTCCCCTGTGTGTAATGGAATGAATAAGTGAAAGCAAAGAATAATGGCCACCATTCAATCTTGAGTAGTTGGGGCTGGCAAATTTACCAGAATTTTGTGGTGACTGGTATGGATTGATTGCAGAGGTGCTTTTCCTACTGTTCTTTGTTTATAGTGCTGTATGTATAACAGGGTGGACATAGCTGATAGCAAAGCATAATGGCTACTTCACTTTCGAGTCGCATATACCTGGGGCACGCATTCAGATGAAAACATCAACTCTGGTGTCATTCTTTTGATGCGGTATGTGTGGGTTCACTAGTCATAATAATATAAACAAATTAAAAATTAGGAACTTTAATTTCGATTAGGGATTTTAGGAATAAAAAGTAGAGAAACAAGGGAGGTCGCCTACACCTGCAGATATACTAGTGGACATTTAATCCCTAATTCAGGCATGGGTATAGGCTGATACAGGGATTAACAACCTCCACTAGGTGTAGGTAACCTCCCTTGTTTCCCTACCTTTTATTTCTATGATCCCTAATAAAACTATTTTTCCTTATACTTGTAGTGCTAGTAGTCTGGTGAATAAAGTAGCAACTTTGTCAGCTTAAGCAGTTGCAAAGCACAATTATGTGACAAAGTTTCTATATAGTACATTCGATTCATTAAAGGCATGGGAAGTTATCAAACTTGGATATTTACAAAGGCATACACAGTATAACTTGACTTGTACACAAGATGTGAAATTGAAAAGCCTAAATATCACCCTACATATTGCTAAAAGCTTATAAAGTTTCAAACTGATAGGTCAATCGTATCACTTGTCAACTGATTCCAATGAGTTCACCATTGACCAAAGTACTGGTCTTATAACAACACTGAGGCCATTGGATAAAGAACTAACACCATTCACTATAGCCATACAAGTTAATGCTACTGACAGTGGCAACCCTCAATATTACATTAGGAGTTATGATTGTTTAATCTTGGAACATTGGAAAGGCTATAATAGCTGTTTTTGCACATACAAGACAGTACAATGTGTATAAATCCTGATGTAGGATTGTAGTATAGTACATTATGTATACATTAACTAGTTTTTGTGTACATGTAACTAGTACGTAAGTGACATGATTACATGTATGCATACTGTAACATATTTTATAATAGGGTTTATCAGAATCATTCAACTTGAGGAGTGTTTTGGACAATGAGAAAGTTACTGATCCACTCCCAAAATTTTGTCCCATTCATCCTGAGCCATTACCATTACCATCACCACTACCTGATCCTATCACTGATGCTCTCACTAACCTGAGTTCTCACATTAAACTTTTAATTGATGAACTTAGTGCAGTAAGTATAAATTATGCTGTGTTAATTGTTTAGCATAAATTATTTGTAATTACTGTCATGTAAGTTAAATATATACTGTAGCATTTTGATTAGAGATGATTATTTGCATAACAATCAAATTTTGCACACAATTTCATCATGTACGGTGTATTATTATTATGTACAGTTTATACTGTTGTATTACTACTCTTTGCTATGTCATCACACAGCCAGGGTTAGCAGCTGCTGTAGCATATCGTGGTGAAACAATACTGACTGTTGGAGAAGGTGTGATTAACAAGAAATCTACACCTGCACGTAAACCAGACAGTGACACTATATTCCGTATTGGGAGTATCTCCAAAGTGTTTGTGGTAAGAATATTGCACCATACCTTTAACTTGTGGTGTTGCTAGAATTAGATAAAGATTTCATATTGTAAAGTTTTGTAGTGTATGTATTCACAGGATTTAAGCCTTCTCACGGGTCCCTAGAGAGATAGTATTCACAGAATGTGTACAGCCAAAATACATGCACGTCAATATTAACTGAAGCAAGATGAATGCTATTAATTTTGCATGTGTACAGTATGTTATATATTGCATAACCTGTTTCTATGTTTCTCCTTAGATAATCACTTTGTTCCAGCTGTTAGAAAAAGGTCATGTTAAGTCCCTGGATGAACCTATCTCAAATTATTGTTTATCATTTTCAATTAAAAACCCCTACAAAATAGACAACGTTGTCACACTCAGGTTAGTTAAGGCACATACATTAATACTTTACTATCCAGTGTCTTGTCAATGATATTGATGCATATTGCTTTCATTAGTGCAACATTTCAATAGACATTTCATTTTCTTGTGCTTTATTGGGTGCACCAACTGACCAAGCATCTACAGTATTATGCTAATCAATAACTCTTGTAGACAAATGGCATCACAACTTTCAGGTCTACCAGACCAGCCACCTTGTCTTGGAGATTTTGTAAACAATGCTTGTCCTGCTACTACTCAAGAAATAGTTTCAAGGCTAAAGGATCAATATCTTGTATCACCATCATGGACTAGGCCATCATACAGGTATAGGTTGTTGTGCCTACCTATATTGTAACTGTAATGTTATTCATTAAATGAGTAGCAAAATGCATTAGTGCAAACAAACCAAGGGCTTCAAGATACTAAAAGTATATGTGTAAATTGTTCCACATAGCAATGGAATAGTTTTTGTCCATTATTTGGCTTTGTAATTTGGTTTGATTTAATGTCCGGTATGCAGTGTTGGGAGTAACGCGTTACTTATATAACGCGTTATGTAATATTATTACTTTTGTGTTAACTAAGTAACATAACGAAATAAGCTATAAAAACAGGAAATATAACTCAAGTTACTTTACTTACAAACATAACGTGCTACCTAAGTAATATAGTTACTGTAACAAATCTAATGTTACGTAATATTACTACTACAAGTAACAAAGTTACTAATCTCGTTAGTAATCCACTGAGTAACGCCTAGCCACAATGAAGTAATGAAGCCTACTGAATGAAGCTTATTATTCACCAGCTTCTTACTTATAATCAAGATTTGCACATTGTTGAACAACGCAATCGTGTAACGTGATGAGGTGGTAGTTTCACACGCGACAGTGGACACAAAGTAATATAATATGTAATATTATTACAGTTACTTTATTTTATGGGTAATATGTAACTGTATCTAAATAATTCAGCTGCAAGTAATATGTAACTAGTTCCTTTTAAAAAGTATCTTGCCCAACACTGCCGGTATGACAACCTTACAGGAAGATACGGTTCAGAGGAATGCAACTATGTATTACATATACACTGTATATGGTAATTACATGCATACATGAGCATATCTACAACTATAGTAGTTTTTGTATGCATATATATCACTTGAGTAGATAGTACAGTGTACTGTACTAGTATTGCATATGCACTTGAGTAGTTAGTACAGAGCACAGCTACCTCTCTAAACTACATTTTACACGCTGTAAAAAATTTTTAGCTGCAAATAATATCAGTAGCTACCTGCAGTAGCTATAAACTGTAATCTGTTTGAGATAAATTTTTAAATAAGAGTAATGTGAAACACACATCTGAGTATTATCAGTACAATGTTTATTTATATACTGATTTTTAAATTTATGTGAGAATAATTAGAAAATTTTAATAAATAATGCCACTAACTTGTCAAAGTTTACTGTAAAGCTAAAATACAGTGTATGCTCTTATATTATAATTATTTGTATGTTGCAGCAATCTAGCATATGCCTTATTGGGACGCTGCCTTATTCAAAAATTGTCTTCTTCCACCACTTATGAGAAATATGTAGAGAAGAATATTATTGAACCGCTGAACATGACCAGTACTGGATTTGAGTATACTGACAGGTACTAACTTGAACATGTGTACTTATGTGACTGGATATTGGAAAATCACCAACAAAACAAAAAATGGTCATACATAAAACAATTACATCTTGTGTGGTGTTGGGCTGCCGTGGCACACATCTTTGCTTTATTATTGAGTTATATATTGGTTACTGGTGAACACGAAGGGCTGAGATTATACAAGTACTTACTGTACTATAAGCCATTGAACCTATGACTCTAGGATCGACGTTTTAAAATGGATAAAGAAATTTAGCTAATTGTAACCAACCATGATTTGATCCACAAGAAATTGTTTTTTAATTTCTCTTTCAGTTTATGGTTTACCGTACAACCTTGAACATTCAGCCTTTTGTTGGATTATAGTGTGACAAGTTAACACATTCATACATTGCCTCAACACAAAGTGTATCTCCTTAAATTGTGCTAATACTTCTATCATTATAGTTATGACCCACAATAAAGGAGTCATCTAATTATATCATTGTTATTTTAACTGCTACATTTAGTATTGGGTTGCTCTTAACTATATGCATCAATTTTATGCATCTTTATGGTATGCAGGAGCAAAGTACTTAGTTAAGGTCATAAAGCTGCACAAAGTTAATTGTATTGTTCTGATCCTACTAACTATCCCAAATTGACCAGATGACAAGGCTTCACTTTGATGTGGCTGGCTGTGGGCACAAGCCTGGTTTACTAAAATTGGTATCGCAAAAATGTGTATGTGTACCTAATGTACCTACTGTATCTGCCTATGTTTGTCTATATGCACCCACATGAGCAAGTCCATTTACAGCCAGTATATGACGAGAATCAAACACTAAATGAAGCCTGTATTAAACTTCAGCATACAGGGGTAAAAGAGCTTTGCAGTCTTTTTTGTTGGTTTGAAATACAGGTGTAGTAATGCTCAAAATTTTACCTATTATGCTTTTGAGCAGTGCTAAAAAACACAAGCCTATTATGCTCAAAACTATGCTTTCAAAAATGTTTATGCTTAAGAATGGCTAGTTTATTAAAGCGCACTAGTGTTTCCTGACTGCTCTATTAGAGTATCTAAATCTTTTTACAAAATGTGAATAACCAAGAAATGGCTAATCAAGTTATTTTATGTGTTTCTAAATATGAAATGCATTAATAATGTGTATTGGTGGTGAAGATTTGTTTTCTCTCAGGCACACTCATTGCGCATTTTAATTAAATTTTAGAATATCGTCCCTATTATGCTAGCATTATGCTTGATGCTGTTGGTAACCTATTACGCTTTAAATTATGGTGGCATAATCGGCCAGGGCCTAGTAGTGATTCTTGTGAATGACCTTCCCATTAAGTTCTCCAGGTATTTAATGACCAAAAGCACCACACTCAGGCTACCAGGAAAAGTGTACCTTGAAAAAAGAGCAAGTACATACCCTATACGTATGTGTGAACAAATGATGGACAAGCTGTATTCCAGTGTCTGAGCTTTTCAATAAAAATATTCTGTGTTAGTAAATTCACCAATAGAATAAATTAAAAGCTTGTAATTGCTCCATTATTGGAATTACAGGTAGTTACTTTGCTCAGGTTAGCAATTTTCGGCTAAACAAAAATATTTGATGGTTTCATTGTTAACTTAAAAGTATAAACCACTTCAAAGTCAACATAACAATGACATAATCAAAACCATAACCCCTCCTTAAAGAAAATATGGCACAACTGAGTTAAGAACCATCTAGTAACCTGGATTGTTTGAAAATTACAAATGCTTCTAGTTGCAAGTTTGTACATGTACTGAGAGTGACTTTAGAACATTAGGGTTTGCAGAGTCTCAGTGACCTTTCTACATATGCTTTGTGGTGAGCAGTATGTTTCACCCAATGCAATATAATAGACAAGTGTAACTATACCCATACAAAAGTGGCTGTCTCAACTAAGTAACAGATTGAAAGTTATATAGCAACTATAAAGAACTGAAGTGGAGTATCACAATGATGCAACAGTAATAGTGTATAGGAGCCCTGCAGTTTTAATTTAATAGTACTATGCATGTTAAAGTATGTAGCTGCTTCCAATACAGTTAGCTATAGCAATTTATGTGAATACTAAATAACTACATGTTCAAAAACTTATGGTTTACTCCACGTGAGTGAATCTAGCTGAATAAAGCTCAGGAATGACTTTGAACTTTTAAATCTCCACAATGTAAAACAAGAAATGTCTACTTGCCCTCATGCTTTTTTGAAAAATCTCTTTGATGTTAAACTGTGAATCAACTTTGCTTGGCCTTACCTATTAAACCGGATCAGTACAATAACTAATGTTCATAAAGTGATTGTCAAATTTAATCTTAAAATCATTAATGGAGGTAGACTGAACAGGTAGGTGTTTTGAATAAGTGAACAAAGTAACCTAAAGTACGTCATGTATAGCAGATTGTAGTCAGTGCACAAGTTATCCCAGCCTGCTACACTGCTATAAGCAATAATCCTGCATATACAAGCACACTTTTTAATACTTAGTGTTAAAGCAAGAACTGCTACTGGATATGATGCAGGAGGGTATGAAGTATCTCTTTATGACTTGGGATGGGCAGCACCTGCTGGACAAATGTACTCTACTGTGAATGATATGATGAAGGTACTTACTTGCTCTATGGATATTATTATTGTTAATTATCTGTTAAAGAAGTATTAACCACATTGTTCGGGAAAAGTGATGAGACAGCTAATAGATGTTTTGAGTGGAGTACTGTATCTGTAGCCTTTCCATTCATAGTGTTATACTATTCCTGGTCGCATTAAGGCCAGCAAAACTATTTTGTGCTAGCCACAAACCTATAAAGCCTATTGTGAATTCAAGTGAAATCACCACTGCTACAGACAGTACTTTAAATTGATAAACTACATATCATAGAGCAAAGTTTGCTTGTATGGAGGTTAACTGTTGCAACATTTATACAGCCTTAACTTCTTTCAAACTTAGTGATTGTTAATAAAAAAATTTGCTGACGTGGCTGTGGACTGACATGCTGTAACCTATACATTAAACCCACCAATGGGTAAGCTCATGAAGAAACAAGGAATGTACCTGCAGTTGATCTAAGGCTGGCTGTGCCGCTGTGTGTGTAGGTGGTAAGCCTTAAGCCCGTGATACTTTACTTACCTTAGAGCAAGGCAAGCCATTTTGCAATTTTGAACTTTTTGTATACTTTTATTAAGTGTTTTTTGTCTGTAACGGAAGGTTTGTGCAATGAATTGGATGATGTAATGCATGAAGGGTTGTTGTGCAACAATCCACCATGCAACAGGATAACATTGTCACTGATGGACAGCAGCCTTACAAATGCCAAAGTATTTGACACAAGCTCACTGACACAACAAGCCAATTTCAACAAAAGTTGTTGGCTAAGACATTATCCATACGTACAGTACATTCATATGTATGCATTTGTCCATCAACTTTGTATGTGCAAATACAGAGGCACATTAAGTAATCATTAACTAGGAGATAATTGTGACTGGATTTGAGAAAAGGTACCTTCTTCACACACAGAATTTGACCACTTTTTTGAACTTTGAAGCTAATTCACAACTTTTTGATCATTTCATATAATTGTATGAAATTTTCCATGAGTATAACCACTGTATGTGGCTGCATGTTGATACTAAGCGCAAGTTAATCAGTGTAAGGAGTCAAGTGTTACATCATTTTGTTTGCTGGTATGTAAAATGTGTGGAAAAGGTACTTTTTCGCAAATCCGGTCACAATTATGCATGTGCATGGCATGCCTCACATGTACTATAGATTGGTTTGAAAATAATGTAGATTTTATGTGTTATTGTCTACGGGTGAATTGACTGTGGTGGAATGGTATGGTTATGATATGTTGTACTACTGTAATTTGTTTGAATTAACTAGTGTTTATACAGTGGTTAGCTAGCAAGGCTAAAAATGACTTGGTTTTTAGATGTAGTGCAACTACAATATTAACCTTGTATAATTGTAGTTAATTACGTAACAATTGCACAAGAGTAAGTATGGCAAACATACAGTATGTATACAGTGTACATATTCAGCAGTATCGTTTTCTATATATTTAATTTTTTTAGCTTGCACAATTCTTCAATTCATTTGGACAAGGCTATGGCATTCTAAGTCCTGACTATGTGAAGCAAATGTTACTGCCTGGTAGGTGGTTAATTTAAGCTCTATATGGATACAGTAGAGCTCATACAACTTCTAAAGGTTATAACATGCAATCATTACAATGATTGCTCTGCAAGTTCCTGTAATGCTTTTCTGAAAATGGTTCTCAAAATAGTACCATGTATATAGTAGCATTTTAGCATCCTTCAAATTAATACACAATTAGAAATTACTAATATTGACCCAAGACGTAACAGTGAATGATTGCATAGTTCTCAAATTATTCCAAATTTTCGTGACTTGTAATCAGAACGTTTATCAAGATTTTGAAGCAGATATTCTACTAGACATGAAAGATGGTTATTAGTTGGCATAATGCAGCTTAGTGATATTGCAAAAAATTATATTTTGCTAAACTGTTCTATTACAGTAGGTGACTGCTCTATTATATCCCCTAAATCTCAAAAATTTCACCCCATTTTTATGCTCAAAATCTGGTATTGCTGTTGTTGACTCAAGTTTAGGGCATGGCAGAGGATGAGTGTTAATCACTAAGATATATATTTTTCAAATGTTGTAACTAACTGCCTTGTAACCAAGTGAAATTTGCTTGCAAATACTTTAATGTTTAATGGCTTCTATAGCAATCTTAATTTTTTTGTTGTGAAGTTATATTGCATGTTGTACCTACGTGTTTATATATTATTATACTGTCAGACAAATAGACACTGAAACTGTTGACATTATTTTGATGTTTATAGTGGTGAAATATTGGCTCTACACAAGAGCATAATACTCATTCCTCAGTTTCAATAGCCTCGTTCCTAATAATACTATGTTGATAATACTGTTATGCATGTTATTTGTCCTTCAGCATTTATAGATTATGATGGTGTAACAGTGTGGGGGACACCTTGGGAGATGGCGTTTCTAGATTCTTATCTTGTTCGTAGTAAAGGTGGCATCATTACTGGATATAGTGGCTTAATGACATTCCTCCCTGAGCTCCAGTTAAGTATGTTATATTATTATGGGATAAATGTATAATAACATTACACATAGCCACATTCGTACAGTTGATAGCTACACAAGTGCATAGACATACATACTTAATACATGATGATGAGATATACTGAAACATAGCAGTCTTCAAATATATTGCTGAAGATGTTGTATATTCTACCATAGATAATGCACGAACATGGATTGGAAACGCCCGTATTATTTACGTAGTGACGTCATAGACCATCCTCGTTACGGTGCGCGAAAAGTTTACAGTCGTTACAGGTGGAACATTTTGCATTTCTTGTAAGCTACAAATACGTGTTTATTGGTTACAACTAGGTTACAAAGCACCTACACTAATTGGAGGCTGGACTGGTTATGGACACTGGCGAGTAGCAAACAACAGCGTAACAAGATGCAAGTTAAAAGGTGAAGTATAGTGTTTCATAACGGTTGGGCAAATTTCCTGAAGAAATAGAAAGTGCAGCATCGTTTGTTTGCTGTTCTTAGCTTCACTTGTAGCAGGTAGAGTGGCTTTAGCTAACCAGATATCCAATGTTTCACTGTATACTCAGACTGTTTGGATAAAACAACAGAAAACAGGCACTACTTTGGGCAATTGTTTTACACAAGTCGAACAAGTCTTTGGCTAAAAATCCATTTCAGTCTACCAAACATTTATTTGGTTGTGGCATAGAGGCTATGTTAAGATAGCTGGTAACGATGCTGTTGAAATATTTGCTAACGCGTACCTGCCAGTATCCACCTGTCGCCAATGATATTCCCTCCAATGTCCACAGACAAGCTGTGTTCTTGTTCAGTACAAAACGCTACACAATAAACAATGTAAAAGGAATGTCCACGCCTTGAAACTAGCCTTCAAACAAGCGAGAGAAAGCCAAACAGCCACCCAGTACATTTCAACAAATTTTCCAATGTATTGGCGCACCGTAACTAGGATAGGTAAATAATTTCACGGGCGTTTCCAATCCATGTTCGTGTATTATCTATGATTCTACATAATTATGTGCGATTCTATATAGCAGTAGTGCTGCATTTGTGTACACAAATATCTCTCATGTATGTACAAGAGTAACTGTTCATGTAGATTTGATGAGCAGAATGGTTATGCCTATTTATACGTAGGTAAAAGTCTAACTTTTATACCTAATCCACACTTGCAGAGTTTATTATAAAAAGCTAGATACAGTAACTATAATGAATGAGGGATGTTTACATTTAAGTACCAATGGCTGCTGCTGTATATACCACTACAATTGTGTGCATTTTGCTTTGTCCTCATGTTAATTGCTAACAGTATATGATATAAAATCTACATGTTTTGTGCATAGGTTACATCATTTTGATCAGTGGACAAATTCCATTAACTGGTGTTCTAAGTTATCCATATGACTTACTGATCAATGCTTTTGTACCTGTTTTGTCTAATATGCAGCCAAATGTAAGTATGTAGTAATAGCTGATCAGTTACTAAATGTGATCACTCTGCATCAGTATTAGGTAATTGATTGTAATCTTTACATAACTGTGACCAGCTCTGTGAAAACTAATCTTACTGCCCTTCAATCACCTGATTTTAACAAAGCATATACAGTACAAATTCTGGATCATATTGAAATAATTGTTTATAATTATTAGCTCAAAACTTTTACAAATAAATGATAATGCATATTTATTTTAGTCTGCTGACAAATATCATTTTAATAGTTCACACAGAAAAGAAAATAACTGCTGTGCAGTAGAAAAAATATTGGCTATAGGAATTTTTGTTAGTTGTACGTATATATATTGTATATGTACCTTAGGAGATTTTTTTTTAAGCAATGATCTAATACTGAATTTCTGAGAGCATTTAAAGGTTGTGTTTTCAATTTTTAACCTGGGAAAATAAACATTCTGAGATTGAATCTGAGAGCATTTTTGATAAGTTTTGTGTACCATTTTAATAACAAGTTTAACGTATAATAAGTATGGTGCAGTAGTCACTCATAACTTTAGGGGTGAGTCTGAGATTTTAGGGGGGAAGGTTCCCCTAACAGCCTTAGAATAAACACTGGACGAGCACCAATATAGGGTGGAGGGGAGGGCATGAGGTTGTTTACAAAATTAAAGAGCAGCAAGTAAGGATGAATTAGACTGCCATTCAAGTCTCAAAACTGGTTTAAAGTGAAAGTAAAAGTAAATTACAGTACAGGTCTTTATTCAATACCACAGAGCTGTACAGCAATGCTAGTTTTATTCCCCCAGGTTGGCCAGAGCTCCATTAAGGTCCCAGACCACTTGTATGCCTTGCCATTGGGTTTGGGAAAAGTTGCCAGTGAAAGCAGACCATGTACTTAAGCAGGACTGATTTTGCCAGTAAAATTTGATAGTGTATTTATGTAGTTTTGTGTTTGCGGTGAAAAATCAAACCTGCTGTCATGGGCAATAAAACCAGTTTTCCTAGACCCAGTTACATAAATTATTTGTATGTGGCTATTGGATTTTTAGAGATGCATGCCAGCCACTATAACTATACGTAGGAAAGCCACTAGCTGACTAGGGCACACAGTAGATACACGGATATTCTTTTGTATGGTTGCCAATATGCAACATACACTTTTAGTGAACCCACTCCCATACCACTTATGGTTATGTATGTCTGTCTTAGTATATATATATACACACATTGATGTTATTAGTAGATAACACAGTATTAAGTATGTAGCTATCAGTACAGATAGTTCATATATAAGTAGCACATATCAGTCAAATTTTGAATCTGTTACCGAGAATTATTTTCATTGAAGTACTATTCAGCAAGCACTATAGTAGTTCAAGTAAAATAAAATAACATAGTGCTACATATAGTTATGCTTTAGGACTAGAAGACTATGTGTATGCATGCGTTTATGCTTCATAGCATGCTAGTAGCGTGTGTGGATACAATTTTCAAGAAGATCCTTTTCTTTTTATTGCTGAAGGTATTTTAATTTTATTAGCATATTTATTTAGAATATTTTGCATTTACAAAAATGAACATTTAATATCAGAATCCACTTGAGTAGTCATAGTATTCTACTGCTATGCAAATTCGGATTCCATACTGGTACAACCCTACGTATGTTTTGACATGGTTTACTGTGTATCACTCATTCTCATTATAGTATCCTGCTCCACACAACCCAGAGGCTTACATTGGAGTTTACCATGATAAAGCAGGGCAATTCAACTATACAGTTTTTCAATATGAAAATCAGTTAGCCTTACAGATAACTCCGACTGTTGCCGTATTCCTATCCTATTATGATGATCTTCTCTTTCAAGCAAAGTTACCTCCCGTGTTGCCTTGTGTATTATATGAAATAAGTGCTGCCAATAATCAGTGGGTGTATTTTGATAAGATTGATGAGCAGACTGGAAAAAGTCCTGGATTTACCTTTCCTGGTCAGTATGGTGCAGATACATTCAGTAGAATTGCCTAGCGATCACACTGTATGTAGATAAAGTGAACATTATTTGACAATGTTTTGTTACTCTTATATCTGTATTGTGAGAATTTGGTTATAGCCATTAATGCTTGGTTATGTTCATATAACAGTTTACAATTGTTTTGTTGACTTTTTATTTATTTTTCACCATAGGAAGCGGAAATGGAGGCAGGGGAAGCTAGGGCCCTTTGGTCTGCCAAGCCCCCTCCCCATTTACGAAATACATAGTGCTGAAAACTGAAAAAAAAAAAAAACAGTTTTAACACTCTAAATTAAAAGTAATGGCAGTTACAGTTGCTACTAGATTGCAGAATTTGCAAATTTGGTTTATGCACTCAAATTGTGTATGGTGCTTGCATGGTTGCTTTATTAGAATGAATGACTGTTGTAATGGAGTACATGTACATTGTGAATAATATTGAGCACTTATGAAATGCATGCATGAGTGTCTGGTCCACAGATTAACTTTTGCTGGAAAACTGAAGTTATTCAGCCTATTATGCTAGCATTATGCTGGCATAATAGGCTAATCCCTAAAGCTTGGTTTGTCAAATTCAGTCACATATTAATTTAGTTCTTCAATCTCTATAACTCTACTAAAAGTGCAATATTATTGATTGCTTACACTAAGAGCACATTCTTCACAAATCACCTACACGTATAGCTCTCCTTTAATAATTGCTGCATTCGTTATATGGCAGGCAGACACCAGAACAATAACACTGCTTTAGGATGAAATATTACATGCTATACTTCAAAAAAAGTACCCCACCCATAATACCCATTATTGTTGGGAAACTTCCTACTGTACAAGCATAAATTAAGCATTACATGCACCTTGCATCATGGCAACACGAATAATGCTACATATAATAATACATGAAATTAACTCACTCCATGCTAATGAAACTTACCAACTTGTGAATAAATTGTGATTAATTAACTACCAATAATTGTATCATTCCCTGGTAGGAATCCCTGGCCTGATTTCACGAGAGGTTAAATCTACCTTTCAGAGCATAGTTGGAGATACTGATGTTACAAGAACAATTTCTAAGTTGCAGAAAGTAGCATGCACTTCTAAGCTCTCGCAGGATCATGTGAAGTGTTCTGCCTTCTACAATTTACACTGATACTTGGATTACTTGCTTTAAGTTGCTTAGTTATTAAATGAATGTAAAAGTATCTGTAATGCTGTTGTCTATATCTCCATACGCGTGTATAATTAGGTCATTCAATTATAGCATGGTGAACATGTTACTGATTTCTGTTAATGTTTAGTCACGCTACCACTCACCTATTTACGTGCTCTGTTCCTCGGATCTTCATTCTTCACCTCCAGGAATCCATTGATTGAGGAGGGTGTTTGGTAAGTGCCAGGGGGGGCCTCATCTGCCATGGTATACGGCCTAGGCAAGGTTATGTAATTCCAGCGGGGCCAAAGTAGGAAGTACTTTTGGTTTATTGATGCTTGGGTAATGAAAGAGTTTAGAGCAGAGAAGCGTCTCTGTCCTAAACTCTTTACAATAGAGGAAAACATGAGAACCTAGTGGATAAGGCAGATATCCTAAGTGAGGCCCCCTTGCTGTCTCAGACTCCTCTAAGGAGAATGGACGAACTGCTTATAGCAGCAGTAGGTGATGTGTTGACCTGCGGGTCACCACTAATTTGTGTCACGTGGCTTTAGCCAGATTGTGACAGCATCAACACCTGTGCGCAGGTGCCAGATTGTGATGACAGCATCAACAGCTGTGCACAGGTGCCAGATTGTGATGACAGCATCAAACACCTGTGCGCAGGTGCCAGATTGTGATGACAGCATCAACACCTGTGCGCAGTTGGTACAATGGTCAGGACGTGACGGTTTTTTCCAGAGTTGTCAATATCCACTGTTGAGAGTGGCACTGTGTGAAATAGCATTGACACGTGATAGTAGCACTGAGGTCTCTCTATGGTGGTTAGCTGGTTGGTACTCTATAGCTGGGAAATGTTTGATAGTGCTCATGACAGAGAGTGTCTTCTTGTGGATGGGAGAGTGTCTCCTAATACTGATCTGGATGGGAAAGCGTCTCCAGCTAGCAATCTGGTTGGGAGTGCATCTCTAGTTAGCAATTTGAATGAGAGAGCTTCTCCTAATACTGATCTGGATGGGAGAGCATCTTCAGCTAGTGATCTGGTTGGGAGAGTCTCTAGTTGGCGATTTGCATGGGAGAGTGTCTCCTAATAATGATCTGGATGGGAGAGCATCTTCAGCTAGTGATCTGGTTGGGAGAGCGTCTCCTGGTAGTGATCTGGATGGGAGAGCGTCTCCGGCTAACAATCTGGTTGGGAGAGCATCTCTAGTTGGCAGTTTGAATGGGAGAGCGTCTCCTAATAATGATCTGGATGGGAAAGCGTCTTCAGCTAGTAATCTGGTTGGGAGAGCGTCTCCTGATACTGATCTGGATGGGAGAGGCAAGCAGCTGTTAGCAACCCAATTTCCTGATGGCATTCTGAACTGGAGGGGCTTGTCTGTGACTGCAGGCAGGATAAAAGAGCATCTCTCCTGACAAAGATTTGAACTGCGAGCATCCCTCAATAGCAATCTCTACTTGTGGTAGCAGCTGGCACGGTGAAGGAATCCAGGCTGGCACAGTGAAGGAATCCAGTCAGACCTACAGCTGAAGAACTCGCAACAAAATGCATATGATAGTACAGTCTTTCATGTAAATGTTTAGAGTACAACAACAACATTATGTGTCTACTTAGCTCGCTCCACTGCTTACACTACATATGTATGTAAGTACCACTATTGACAATGGAATACTGACTAGAATTTTTTAACTGCCAGCATACCGTGCCAATTAACATAGAGTACCTGTGTGTAGTGAAGTTTGTGAACTGTTCAGTGGGTAGGGACAGGGTGGGAAGATTTGTTACAACAGGTATGAATTACTGCCAACGTGTTCTGCTCACTTTGTTGCGCATGCGTTGTTCTTATTAGAGCCCACTGTTGCATGCTAATATTTTGGGTACTTGCGCAGCCTACGTTTCACAACATTAACTGTGTTTAATAACTTAAACTTTATTTAATGTTTAGTTACGCTACCACTCACCTATTTACGTGCTCTGTTCCTCGGATCTTCATTCTTCACCTCCAGCAATCCATTGATTGAGGAGGGTGTTTGGTAAGTGCCAGAGGGGGCCTCATCTGCCATGGTATATGGCCTAGGCAAGGTTATGTAATTCCAGTGGGGCCAAAGTAGGAAGTACTTTTGGTTTATTGATGTTTGGGTAATGAAAGAGTTTAGAGCAGAGAAGCGTCTCTGTCCTAAACTCTTTACAATAGAGGCCATAGGTAGGTCATGATATGTATTATGTATATCGTGATCTACCCCCCCAAGCATCAAGGTTATTTATTTATTTATTTAGACCATGCAATGTACAGAAATGATGATGGTGGCAACATCTAGTAATATGCAAGATAAGCTATGCTTGCAGCATACAGAAGATGATGATGATGATGTGCAAGCTGAGCAACGGTGACATACAAAACAAGCAGTGGCAGTGACATACGTTGGTATACGGACAAGCAATGGTGACGACATACATATCAAGCAAGTGTGACAACATAAACATTAGGAAGACATAACGTACACGCAAACTAACATGCAACTAACAACCCAATGGTGTGCCCCGTACCAATTGCCTGGCAAAGTTGTGGAACATATCCTAACCATAGAACTACAGATATATGACGAAGACACTGTATCATGTACACATTAGAGCAAGCACTGTGTTTTGAAACAATTCTTACTCTTATTATTTCACATTTTACTGGAGGTGTACCAATAGAGAAATTTCTGAACCGATCCAATATAAAGCGATATACTGAGTCAGAACACCGATACCGACCCATTATAATAAAGTGCAGCTATACATTTAGAGTAGAGGAAACTGAGAAACTTTAACTTGCCCTAAGATACACTTAGTAAGTAGTTCCAAGTCCTAACAATCACTGCCAATGGTTGATTGCCTGTGGTGGTGTGGTCTCAATTAACAGCCCAGACCGTGAGGCATCCACGAGTTTATTATTTTTATTACTATTATTTAACCAAGATAAGTCCAAATCACTCCGTATTTTTAATGGCTTGTAGAGATGGCTGGTTGTTTCAAGCTGTGTTTCTAGTTTATTCATCCCATGGCTGCTTTTTTTTATAGCTTTCCACTATGATCATTTTTGTATGGTTATAACAAAGAATGTTTGCTATGCATGTATTTCCATGGCTTCTCATAGCGTAGCACTTCTTTTCAAGGATAAAACTACTGTTTCCCCAGCTTTGTTTGCTATATAACAGAGGGTATGATTTCACTGCATTTTTGTTGATTAGGTGGCGTCCGACGAACTGGCTATGGTATGAGGTGGAGCTGTAGTTACTGTTGGTATTGAGTCCAGCGGCGTCGGAGCTGTCCCAGGCGACAGTGACACCGTGCGTGGGCCAAGGTAAGCAACTTGTAGAAACGACCCTGAAGGCGGCTACTAGCATTGTAGTATCGCATCTTGTCGCGTCGTCGTCCTGTCCGGAATACTTATTCCTTTAGGCGGCCCTTCCTCCGGCGTGACAAAGCTCTTCGCTTGCTCAATCCAGCAGTCGACCTTCCCAAGGACGACGACCCTCCCTTTCCTCAGCCGGCGAGAACTACGAGTATTCATCTTGAAGATTTAAAGCCACTGTAACTGGCAAGATTTGTTACAACAGGTATGAATTACTGCCAACGTGTTCTGCTCACTTTGTTGCGCATGCGTTGTTCTTATTAGAGCCCACTGTTGCATGCTAATATTTTGGGTACTTGCGCAGCCTACGCTTCACAACATTAACTGTGTTTAATAACTTAAACTTTATTTATATAGTTCATCTTGCTGTTCCTATTATAGCTGCATGATGCAGTATGGTTTAAGTTGCCGCCATGATTACTGCTTAATACTAATGACATCATTGTGCATACTTATTTCAGTAATTTTCAATAATGTACATACATTTTATGAGAACATGATAATTTGGATGAAATATTGAATATGCAGCTAAGAAAACTATAATAGCAAACTAACTTGCTTGACTGCAATACCATCCATAGTTGTAACTATGTCACATCCTATTTTATGCTAATCAGTAACTAACAAACTATTACAATAAAATTTTGCAAATGCATAGGATGAGTGTATAGTGGTAACTATTTATGAAACAAAAAATGTGTTTACATTACAAAGCATGTACTGTATTATATTTGTATTATGCAGTTCTAGTACACAAAGAAATGCAAGGCAGAATACAGCATGCGATAATACCCACCGAGTATCCATATGATGAAGAAATCATTGAGTTTCTGTTTATGCGTAGTAACAACACTTGCTTGTATGTATGTATGCATAATTATTCCTTTCTATTGCAGGATAAAGTCAGTCTAGCATGCTTCCTTTTTCTAGAATACAACTTGCCTGTTATTTATATAATAACAATATCATTCGCAACCACATAGTGTACAAATTTAGCAATCATGTACATGTTATGTATGTGTATACTGAGTTTTTAGAGTGTAATACAAAACAATATGGTCACACATTAAGGAGATATAATTCATTAGTACACGGTAATCACAAAATGGGATAAACAGAAACACACATCAAGGCTCACATACACCCTCTTCCTACAACAACTTACTTGGGTGAAAGGTTCCACCCTCCTTTGGTGGTCCCCTTTTCTGTGGCTTGAATACGAAGAACTTGGTGGTGTGAAAACAATTCCCGACACCAAATTCTTCCTTATACCCAAGTATCTGTTGTCTCAAATTAAAGCCCATTTTTCACATTGGTCTCAAGTAGAGTTGGAGATTTAACCCAAAAGGCAGCCGAGATCCTGTACAGATACCAAACCACCCCCACAATTATTAGCTTGTGGGAGGAGAAGAATACCCAGAAGAACAGAGAACTGATAATCAACCAGGCAGGAGAATAAACAAGTAGGTGACCAACATTAATGAAGCAAAAAAATGTGTTTGCATTACAAAGCATGTACTGTATTATATTTGTATTATGCAGTTCTAGTACACTAAGAAATGCAAGGCAGAATACAGTAAATATGTGCACATAATGTTACTGTACATAGAGTTCTACAAGAGTATCCTCATCAGAAAAACTCTCCAAATGACAATTTCTGACTTCCATATCTTCCCCTTTACAGATCTAGCTAGCTGTCGGAAGAATCAAGGCATATCAGGATTACTACAACAGTTATTATTAGAGCCAACACATTGTTTGCCATCCCACAAGACATCTCCTGTGTAATAACTATCAGTGTTAAAGCATGAACCATTACCAGACTCACAGTAATAGTGGTCACTGACAAAATTTGGAGGATCAGGACCTGGGTAGTGTGCACATGGACAATTCCAATTGGGATAATGTCCATCATCACTGATTCCTGCAGCATACGTCCACACATGTTTCTGAGGGCTACCAAAGGTTATTGATATTCCGTCAGCATATACATTATCAATATATTTGCCACCTTTGATGGAAGAATGAAATACATCAGTAGAACCTTTCTGATATCCCCTAACTTGACCACAGATCTTGTTGTAGCTCATGTTGTATGTAGACTAGTGTTGTTTTAGTAAGGACTTTTAGTTTCAGTTTTAGTTATAGCCATAATCAGTTTCGTCAATAATTATTTTAGTTTTAGTTATAGTAATTTTTCTTAATTCCTTTTAATTATTGAATCAGATTTAGTTGTGGTTGTATTCTCTGTATTATTTTAGTTTTAGTTATAGTTTTAGTTGTATATAAGAAAACCTTTTAGTTATTTATAGTTTTAGTAATCTTTTCCAATTCTTTTTAGATTTAGTAAAATATTCTGTTGTATTTTAGTTATAGATGGATTTGCTTTTAGTCATAGTTATAGTTTTAGTTAACTAATACATATTTGTCTTACTAAAAGTACTTTTAGTTTTAGTTGTAGCTAACTAAACCACCATCAGGTCACAAACTATGGCATATATTGATGTTTGGATGCTACATATAGCAGTACAGTTTCATTCTGTGCTTTGTTCCATCTGTAGAACATATGTGAACTTATCCATGCAGTGGTCTGAGCAACATAGTGTTGTTTTAGTAAAGAGTTTCAGTTTTAGTTATAGTCATAGCTAGTTTCTTCAATAATTTTAGTTTTAGTTATAGTAATCCTTCTTAATTCATTTTATTCTAGATTTAGTTATGGTTATATTGTCTCTGTTGTTTTAGTTATAGTTTTAGTTAACATGAAAACGTTTTAGTTATAGTTTTAGTTGTGCATAAGTAAATCTTTTGGTTTTAGTTATAGTTTTAGTAATCTTTCTTGATTCTTTTTAGTTTTAGATTTAGTAAATTATTCTGCTATTTTTTTAGTTATAGATTTAGTTTTAGTCAGTGGCGGAGGAAGTAGTTGAATGATATGAGGGGGGGGGGGGGGGGGGCTGGGCTGACCCAGACTTATTTCTATAGTTTGGTAAGGTGAGACCAAAAAAAAAAAAAGGTCACAACCAACTGACAAGAGCTTTCCACCTCACCAGCTACCATTTCTAGCTGATAAACTACATAAAAATCCTTACATAGCTCCCTACACACTGACTACTTTATTAGAGTATCTCGATCTTTATCACGATTTTCAGCCCCACTCCAAGAAAGATAATTTCGTTGTGATATCATTCTGAGGGGGGCTAAGCCCCCTAGCCCCCCCCCCCTTTCCGCCGCCTATGGTTTTAGTTATAATATGGATTTGCTTTTAGCTATAGTTTTAGTTTTAGTTAACTATTTACATATTTGCCTTACAAAATTACTTTTAGTTTTAGTTATAGTTAACTAAAACAACACTAACGTAGACTGAATAACGGCCTGGGTTATTTGGGGCTCTCCACACTTGTTTAGAAGTACCCATAGTAACACTACTCCATGGTGAGGGGCAAGAATGTTCCAGAGTCATATCAAGATAAGCAACTCTTGTCCACTCTCCCTTAACACCACCACACTCTAGTTCCATATCACAGTAGACTCTAATAGATGATGTGCTGTTTATCCAATAATATTTCGATTTTCCCCTACTACTAGCTTTATTGACATGGTAAATATCAGCACACAATTTTCCCAGCAAGGAAGAGTCAGTTCTCAGTTTGATACAGAATGCACTACATACTTTACCATCTTCACACAACACCATCCTTCCCACATATCCTATCACCACTAAGGTAAGATGCCAATTGACCATCATCTTGACTTGAATCAACAACCTCTCAGTACAGTGTACATACAGCTCAAATGCAATCTTGTTGGAGTCTTTTATACTGCACCCAGTTAATAAGCAGCAGAGTCACTGAGTCTAGAACACATGCAGTGTAGCGAATTCCAGTAATATCTTTATGATGTTACCAAATACATATGTGGGAATATGGTGATAATGTTGTAGTCATTTGTATTTAAGCACATGAAATGCCATCAACTGCGGTATATTACATTACAAAACTAAATTCCTGAAGCTCAAGTGACAAGAGCGTGAATCAGAACAATACAAGTGCCAGTTTTCATACTTCAGATGCTTTACAATTGCTTCGCACACTAACATAATATTTGATTCATACACATAGTAATGATCCCTATCTGTAAGTAGGGAATGATGTCATAATTTTGGAAATAATAGGTGGGAATCATATGCCAGCATTTGACTTTTGGGACTTGTTGTGTAATATAATATGGCATGTTATATTACAAGGTATTCACAGCTTGATGGAAAGAATCCAGTTGACCAGCTACAAACATTGTCACTAAAAATATTAATAGCAAGTGAATAATGGAAAGGAACATAAATAAAGTTTTGTTAATGGCATCATAGAATTTGGAATTCATAATAGCAAGAGAATCACTGATGACATACTGTAGCTGCTACTGATTAAGAAAATAATGCACTTTATAGATGCTCCAGGCCGAGCAAGTTATTGTATATGAGATCACACTATACTGAAGGAAACTGGATTGTTGATTCATTTGTGATGTTTAGTAGCTTCATTTTTCAGTAGAATGTATTATGTAGAGAAGATAGTGCTGTTTGTCTTATGTCTCAGTGCAAGCACGTCAAAGTATGTATACCAAGGCATTGCAATTGTCTACAACAAGCTCTGTTGTCAAGTTAGAGGTTACTAAAGGGGGTTGTTTGGAACATTCTAAGTTGCTAAGTAATTATAGCAAATCAATTGACAGCTGATACATGGTTATATAGAATATCAATAATGTTTGGCAATTCTTGTACTGTAAGTGTGTGTTGAATTTTTTGTGTCAGCACACACACATGCTAGGTACATACCTCAGTGAAGGAATTTCCTTGAAACAATTTTTGTCAAAATGATTGTTTATTGATACTTCTCAATCAGGTTAATATCTCCTTGTATCCTTTCGGCTGGTATTCCATCGCATGGTTCCTTGTGGCCAAAAGTGGTGCTGGATATTAGTAACCACATGTACAGAGAGTTCTAATAGCACAATATGGAAACTAGATCAGTTTGTTTAGAGTAGATGGGAATAGCTATATAGTGCTTGAAGGACTAACACTTAACCACTTTTGGCCGCAAGGAACCATGCAATGGAATACCAGCCTAAAGGATACAAAGAGATATTAAGCTGAAGTATCAATAAAACAATTATTTTATGCTGATCTTCCTGACTACCAGCCGGGCAATTGCCTGGTAGTCAGGAAGATCAGCATAAACCTTATGTAATAACAAGATAGTAAAGGTTTCCAGTTCCAGTTTGCTAGGTTAGGTAATCCAAAGGCTGCAGCAAATGTTGCTGTCAGACCTTCAGTACTGGTCACTGTAAAGCTCAATAACAATAACAACAACAAAATCTATCATATTATGAAGTTGTGAATAAAAACCTGCAACACAGTTGTGATGCCAAGTGTGTCACCCTTGATCAAGTGCAATGGAACATAAAATATGGTTGGTTGTAGACTGAGTTGATCATGAGTGACACAGAGTACACACTGGACTAACAATTATATTGTTGCAAACCATAAGGTGTCACAACCTGCCTGCAATAAGGAAGTCGCTTTTTAGGAAAACGATACATCAGCTTTCATGGGACATAGCTCGCTACTTGTTCTAGAGTATAGTTATAACACTATATCCAGAAAGTTATTCTGCCGATTCAAGAATAGAATTCCAATAATCGACATGAGAGGAACTTGTAAATTATTACAAGCCTAAAAAGCATATAAATGGATGTGAGAAACTAGGTGCATCCTGAAAGTGAGTAGATAAAAGAGACTGACACAATTCAACAATCATTGGGTCAACAGAGTGTTCAATAGCCACGATTTAGCAGACTCCTTTAGATGAGGCAAAAATCAGATTAGTGAACTATGTATTTAATGGCTGCGGTATCCTGACCGTATGAAAGTAGCGTATTATTTATTTATTGTTAATCAGCAGGACCCTCCAGGGGTATAATGCTGATGTGCAATTACATGTGTACAATTTCCATTAGTTACTTAACTATATAAGTATGTACAATTACGACAAGTTACTTAATTATATACATATGTACAGTAGCCATTAGAGACAGGATGTTATCCGTAACACGGATAATGGGATTTTACTAGTATACTAATAATTCTAACCACCTTGTGTATAGAGACTATAGCCTCTCTATAGAGTCTATCTTGACTAACCTGTCTATACAGTCTATAGTGACTAACCTGTCTATAAAGTCTATATTGACTAACCTGTCTATATAGTCTACAGTGACTAATCTGTCTATACAGTCTATAGTGACTAACCTGTCTATACAGTCTATAGTGACTAACCTGTCTATATAGTCTATAGTGACTAACCTGTCTATACAGTCTATAGTGACTAACCTGTCTATACAGTCTATAGTGACTAAGCTGTCTATACAGTCTACAGTGACTAACCTGTCTGTCTATACAGTCTATAGTGACTAAGCTGTCTATACAGTCTACAGTGACTAACCTGTCTATACAGTCTATAGTGACTAACCTGTCTATACAGTCTATAGTGACTAACCTGTCTATACAGTCTATATAGTGACTTACCTGTCTATACAGTCTATAGTGACTAACCTGTCTATACAGTCTATATAGTGACTTACCTGTCTATACAGTCTATAGTGACTAACCTGTCTATACAGTCTATAGTGACTAACCTGTCTATACAGTCTATATAGTGACTTACCTGTCTATACAGTCTATTGTGACTAACCTGTCTATACAGTCTGTATAGTGACTAACCTGTCTATACAGTCTATAGTGACTAACCTGTCTATACAGTCTATAGTGACTAACCTGTCTATACAGTCTATATAGTGACTAACCTGTCTATACAGTCTATAGTGACTAACCTGTCTATACAGTCTATAGTGACTAACCTGTCTATACAGTCTATATAGTGACTTACCTGTCTATACAGTCTATAGTGACTAACCTGTCTATACAGTCTATAGTGACTAACCTGTCTATACAGTCTATATAGTGACTAACCTGTCTATACAGTCTATATACAGTCTATATAGTGACTAACCTGTCTATACAGTCTATAGTGACTAACCTGTCTATACAGTCTATATAGTGACTAACCTGTCTATACAGTCTATAGTGATTAATCTGTCTATACAGTCTATATAGTGACTAACTTGTCTATACAGTCTATAGTGACTAACCTGTCTATACAGTCTATATAGTGACTAACCTGTCTATACAGTGACTAACCTGTCTATACAGTTTATAGTGACTAATCTGTCTATACAGTCTATATAGTGACTAACCTGTCTATACAGTCTATATAGTGACTAACCTGTCTATACAGTCTATAGTGACTAACCTGTCTATACAGTCTATATAGTGACTACCCTGTCTATACAGTCTATAGTGACTAACCTGTCTATACAGTCTATATAGTGACTAACCTGTCTATACAGTCTATATAGTGACTAACCTGTCTATACAGTCTATATAGTGACTAACCTGTCTATACAGTCTATATAGTGACTAACCTGTGTATACAGTCTATAGTGACTAACCTGTCTATACAGTTTATAGTGACTAACCTGTCTATACAGTCTATAGTGACTAACCTGTCTATACAGTCTATATAGTGACTTACCTGTCTATACAGTCTATAGTGACTAACCTGTCTATACAGTCTATAGTGACTAACCTGTCTATACAGTCTATATAGTGACTAACCTGTCTATACAGTCTATAGTGACTAACCTGTCTATACAGTCTATAGTGACTAACCTGTCTATACAGTCTATAGTGACTAACCTGTCTATACAGTCTATAGTGACTAACCTGTCTATACAGTCTATATCAAGACACACGGTAGTGTGTCGTGCGGCCCAAGAAGCCGGCGCGCAACCCCGTGAGTATATTGACAGGAAGAAAGAAAACGCAATTTTCGCACCTTCGTAGCTCTGTGCTGCCTTGATGAAACAAGACAAATTTTGCTGTGTAGATTCCCTCCACCTTCAGTACTCCACATTCCAAATTTGAGCGAAATCGCTTCAGGCATTCCTGAGATATGCGACTTCAAATATTGGCTTAGTTTCTTCGTTTTTTTTCTTCTTCTTATTTTTCTTCCTCTTTTCGCACACTTACAAAAACTGCTATAAAACGCGAACGCGTTATCCGATTGCCTTGAAATTTGGCACACAGAAGGGGGGTATAAAGGCGCATCTCTGTACCAACTTTGGCTGGAATACCATAAACAGGCAAAGAGTTATGAGCGATTATGCACGAAAAATAACACCAATATGTTGTCACGCCTACAGGGTAAACCGCGTATGGGAAGAAGCTGAAAATCGGTGGGTGAATAGGTTAACTATTGAACCTCAAACCTTTTGTGGTTTGAAAGAAATCGAGCTAAAAACCAGGAAGATACAGCGAAAAAATCAACAGTGTGTAACAATTACGCAATCGAGATTAGTTTATTTTATATTTTATTATTATTATTATTATTATTATGCTTGCCACGCCTACCAGATAAACCACTTGGGGTAATGCTTTGAAAATCGCTGTACAGATGGAGTTATCACCTTAGAAAGGCTCTTCAATGGTGTAGAAGAATCAGACTTAAAGCCACGGAGTTATAACACGAAATCCAACTTGGTGTAGCAAGTGCGAGATCGAGATACTCTAATAGAGCAGTCATCCTAATAGAGCAGTCACCCTGAACAGAATTCAAGAGATCAGTTAGAAATAAGTAACCTGTATAGAGATCAGCTACAAACAATTCACCCTGTTCAGACATCAGTTAGAAGAAGTTTTCTTGTAAAGAGTTCAGTTACAAACAAATCACCCTGTTGAAAGATCAGCTAGAAGATGTCACCTTGTAGATAGTTCAGTTACAAAGAAACCACCATGTAGAGAATTCAGCTACAAACTAGTGACCCTGTAGATACATCAGCTAGAAGAAGTTACCTTGTAGAGAGTTCAGCTACAAAGAAACCATTCTGTAAAGAGCTCAGCTGCAAACAAATCACCTATACAGAATTCAGCTACAAACAAATCACCCTGTAGAGAGATCAGCTAGAAGAAGTTACCTTGTAGATAGTTCAGCTACAAACAAATCATTCTGTAGAGAGATCAGCTAGAAGAAGTTACCTTGTAGATAGTTCAGCTACAAACAATTCACTCTGTACAGAGCTCAGTTAAAAGAGGTTTCCTTGTAGAGAGTTCAGATACAGACAAATCACCCTGTAGAGAGATCAGTTAGAAGAAGTTACCTTGTAGATCGTTCAGCTACAAACAATTCACCCTGTAAAGAGATCAGCTAGAAGAAGTTACCTTGTAGAGAGTTCAGCTACAAAGAAACCATCATGTAGAGAATTCAGCCGCAAACAAATCATGTATAGAGAGTTCAGCTACAAACAAATCTCCCTGTAGAGAGATCAGCTAGAAGAAGTTTCCTTGTAGAGAGTTCTGCTACAAACAAATCACCCTGTAGAAAGATCAGCTAGAAGAAATCACCTTGTAGAGAGTTCAGCTTCAAAGAAACAATCATGTGAGAGTTCAGGTACAAACAAATTGTCCTGTAGAGAGATCAGCTAAAAGAAGTTACCTTGTAGAGAGTTCAGCTACAAAGAAACCATCATGTAGATAGTTCAGGTACAAACAAATCACCCTGTAGAAAGATCAGCTATAGAAGAAATCACCTTGTAGAGAGTTCAGCTACAAAGAAATCACCCTGTAGAAAGATAAGCTATAGAAGAAATCACCTTGTAGAGAGTTCAGCTACAAAGAAACCATCATGTAGAGAGTTCAGCTGCAAACAAATCACCTGTAGAGAGTTAAGCTACAAACAAATCTCCCTGTAGAGAGATCAGCTAGAAGAAGTCACCTTTCAGGGAGTTCAGTTACAAAGAAATAAACCATGTAGAGAGTTCAGCTGCAAACAAATCACCTGTAGAGAGTTCAGCTAGAAACAAGCCACCCTGTAGAGAGATCAGCTAGAAACAAGTCACCTTGTAGAGAGTTCAGCTAGAAGAAGTCACATTGTAGAGCTACAAAGAAACTACCATGTAGAGTTCAGCTGCAAACAAATCACCCTGTAGAGAACTCAGCTACAAACAAATCGCCCTGTAGAAAGATTAGCTAGAAGAAATTACCTTATAGGGAGTTCAGCTATGAGCAGATCACCCTGTAGAGAGTTCAGCTACAAACAAATCACCCTGTAGAGAGTTCAGTTACAAAGAAACCACCATGTAGAGAGTTCAGCTGCAAAAAAATCAATCACTCTGTTGAGAGTTCAGCTAGAAGAAGTCACCTTGTAGAGAGATAAGGTGCAAATAAATCACCCTGTAGAGAATTCAGCTACAAACAAATCACCCTGTAGAAAGATCAGCTAGAAGAAGTTACCTTGTAGAGAGTTCAGCTACAAAGAAACCACCATGTAGAGAGTTCAGCTGCAAACAAATCACCTGTAGAGAGTTCAGCTAAAAACAAGTCACCCTGTAGAGAGTTCAGCTAGAAGAAGTCACATTGTAGAGAGTTCAGCTACTGTACAAAGAAACTACCACGTAGAGAGTTCAGCTGCAAACAAATCATCCTGTAGAGAGTTCAGCTAGAAGAAGTCACCTTTTAGAGAGTTCAGCTACAAAGCAACCACCATGTAAAAAGTTCAGCTGCAAAAAACTCAATCACCTTGTAGAAAGATCGGCTAGAAGAAGTTACCTTGTAGAGAGTTCAGCTACAAAGAAACCACCATGTAGAGAGTTCAGCTGCAAACAAATCACCTGTAGAGAGTTCAGCTAGAAACAAGTCACCCTGTAGAGAGTTCAGCTAGAAGAAGTCACATTGTAGAGAGTTCAGCTACAGTGAAACTCCCATGTAGAGAGTTCAGCTGCAAACAAATCACCCTGTAGAGAACTCAGCTACAAACAAATATGCAGTGTAAAAATATCAGCTAGAAGAAGTTACCTTGTAGAGAGTTCAGCTACAACAAAACCACCATGTAGAGAGTTCAGCTACAAACAAATCACCTGTAGAGAGTTCAGCTAGAAACAAGTCACCCTGTGGAGAGATCAGCTACAAACAAGTCACATTGTAGAGAGTTCAGCTACAAAGAAACCACCATTTAGAGAGTTCAGCTGCAAACAAATCACCCAGTAGAAAGTTCAGCTATGAACAGATCACCCTGTTGAGAGTTCAGTTAGAAACAAGGAATCCTGTAGAGAGATCACCTAGAAGTATCGCCTTGTAGAGAGTTCAGCTACAAACAAATCACCTGTAGAGAGTTCAGCTACAAACAAATCACCCTGTAGAGAGATCACCTAGAAGAAGTCACCTTGTAGAGAGTTCAGCTATAAAGAAACCACCATGTAGACAATTCAGCTGCAAACAAACACCCTGTAGAGAACTCAGCTACAAACAAATCGCCCTGTAGAAAGATCAGCTAGAAGAAGTTACCTTGTAGGGATTTCAGCTATAAAAAAATCACCCTGTAGAGAGTTCAGCTACAAAGAAACCATTCTGTAAAGAGCTCAGCTGCAAACAAATTACTTGTACAGAATTCAGCTACAAACAAATCACCCTGTAGAGAGATCAGCTAGAATAAATTACCTTGTAGATAGTTCAGCTACAAACAAATCACCCTGTAGAAAGATCAGTTAGAAGAAGTTACCTTGTAGAGAGTTCAGCTACAAAGAAACCACCATGTAGAGAGTTCAGCTGCAAAGAAATCACCCTGTAGAAAATTCTGCCAGAAACAAATTGCCCTGTAGAAAGATCAGTTAGAAGAAGTTACCTTTTAGAGAGTTCAGCTACTAAGAAACCATTCTGTAAAGAGCTCAGCTGCAAACAAATCACCTATACAGAATTCAGCTACAAACACATCACCCTGTAGAGAGATCAGCTAGAAGAAGTTACCTTGTAGATCGTTCAGCTACAAACAATTCACCCTGTAGAGAGAGCAATTAGAAGAAGTCACATTGTAGAGTGTTCAGTTACAAAGAAACCATCATGGAGATTTCTGTAATCAATATATGTGACCGGATTTGCGAAAAGGGGTCTTCCACACACATCCAATTCCATAAACGTTGGAGACCATAACTCAGTGTTCAAGTAACATATTAACCTAAACATTTCACCATGTATTCAGCTATAGTGGTGCTCACCACTGCCCAAATTTCAAGGCAATAGCTCTTTCCAGTCTGAAGTTATCAATTGTCAAAGTTGGCAAATTGGATGTGTGTGGAAGACCCCTTTTCGCAAATCCGTTCACAAAATATTATTATTATGTATTATATATATAATTTGTACATTTACTGATAAAATAAATGGGGTATACAAATACAAAAAGAAATGAAATCTAATCCAAAACAGCCAAGCTGTAAAAAAAGTGTGCGGCCCTCAGAAAGGCTATGGTGAAAAAAGATGTGAAATCCAAAGTGGCGGCCAAGAAATGGCTGTGATGGTAGGTTAATGGTAAAAATTTTAATAATGACAATTTAGGTAAATTTTGTGAAGCAGCACAAAAATTCACCTGAATTGTCGTTATTAAAATTTTTACCATTAACCTACCATCACAGCCATTTCTTGGCCGCCACCTTGGATTTCACATCTTTTTTCACCATAGCCTTTCTGAGGGCCGCACACTTTTTTTACAGCTTGGCTGTTTTGGATTAGATAGTGACTTACCTGTCTATACAGTCTATAGTGACTAACCTGTCTATACAGTCTATAGTGACCAACCTGTCTATACAGTCTATATAGTGACTTACCTGTCTATACAGTCTATATAGTGACTTACCTGTCTATAC